>NC_133351.1:23312933-23621266 GCF_030506205.2 Paramisgurnus dabryanus
ATATAAGCCGGTGAAATACGTCAAGAGCTCATTATTATTCGACTGAAGCGCGCAGCCGAATAACACTCGCTGCGTAGACGTTTGTAGCACGGCCAGCGACGCAATGCTTCGTTCCCGTTATTTCAGGGAACCGGGGTTACGTGAGTAACCTAAGCGTTCCCTTTCAATACGGTTCACTTCGCATTGCGTCAGTTTGCTGACGCTATGGGGGAACGTAATCCCATCCCGCCGTGCATACACAACGGACTGAGGTGCCCTTACCGGAGAGACACTGCATGTGGCCCTAACCCAGCATATACATAGCTCTAGCGAGCGCAAGTGTAAGCACCATATATGAGACAGTAATACGCATACAGTGAAGTTTCTAAACGCACCATGATGCATATACAATAGAGCACAAGACGGCGGGTTCTCTGAGCGCGCCGCGAGCTGTGCATGAATTATTAATAGGTAGCCATGACGGTGAGCTAACAACGCACCGTGAAGGCATACAGAAACGCAGTCGCGTGAATCATTAAGCCGATAAGACCTGTGCTTGTAAGGCAGGGACATCCAGGCTATAAAATCTGACAAACGTAGACGGCGAGGACCAGCCGGCCGCGTTACAAATGTCAACGATAGAAATCCCCGTAGACCAAGCCCAAGATGAAGCCATACCTCTCGTGGAGTGAGCTTTTAAACCAACTGGACAATGTTCATTCAGGGAGGCGTAAGCCAACGCAATGGCTTCGACGATCCATTTAGATAGCCTCTGTTTAGTGAGCGGCATACCTAAGGAATGTTGCGCGAAGCTTACGAACAGCTGACCTGACTTGCGGTATGAGGCAGAACGGTCCGTGTATATTCTTAACGCTCTGACGGGGCAGAGCGTGTTCGGGGTTTGTTCGCCGTCCGCCGTCGGAAGGGCGAGAAGTGAAACCACCTGAACTCTAAATGGCGTGGTCAAAACTTTAGGAATGTATCCCGCTCTCGGTCTAAGGATCACTTTGCTATCGTTAGGACCGAATTCCAGACACGACGGGTCAATTGAAAACGCGTGTAAATCGCCCACTCGTTTAACCGATGCCAACGCCAGGAGGAGAGCGGTTTTAAACGAGAGAGCGCGCAGGTCAGCCTGTTCGAGGGGCTCGAAAGGGGGACCGCGCAGCGCTTTCAGGACCGTGGACAGATCCCAAGACGGGACCGTGTTAGGTCGCGGTGGGTTTAGTCTGCGAGCGCCTCTGAGGAATTTAATGATGAGATCATGTTTTCCCACGGTGCGACCGGCGATAAGGGCGTGATTCGCCGTTATCGCCGCCACATACACTTTAAGCGTCGAGGGCGCGCGACCGCTGTCCAGCATTTCCTGCAGAAAGGAGAGAATATGCTCCACTTCACAGGTGTTTGGGTTTAAGTCTTTCGTCGTGCACCAGTCAGAAAAAATAGACCACTTTTGAGCGTAAAGGCGCCTGGTAGATGGGGCCCTAGCTTCAGTTAGAGTATTTAACACTCGTCCTGAAAGGCGTGATGGTTGCCGTTCAGATACCAAACGTGTAGATTCCATAGCTCCGGCTGTGGATGCCATATCGTCCCTCTCGCCTGAGATAGGAGGTCTTTCCTCAGCGGTACTGGCCATGGTGCTGATGTTTTCAGCTGCCATAGGTCGGGGAGCCACGGTTGATTGTGCCAAAACGGGGCGACCAGAATTATCGCGCATTTCGTCTCTCTTATCCTCTGAAGGACCTGTGGTAACAGAGCCACCGGAGGAAAAGCATACAGAAAACACGCCGGCCATGCTTGCGACAGGGCATCGTGATGTCTCGAGAAGAAGATCGGGCAATGCGCGTTCTCGTCTGATGCAAACAGATCGACCTCCGCCCGGCCGAAGACGGTCCATATTCTCTCGACCGTCTGAGGATGCAGTCTCCATTCTCCCGGCGGCGGACCGTTGCGCGAGAGAATGTCTGCACCCGTATTGGCTACACCCGGTACGTGAGTCGCCTTTAACGAACGTACGTTCGCGTGAGCCCATAATAAAAGCCGTTTCGCCAGCCTGGATAGGGAGCGAGATCTCAGCCCTCCTTGGTGGTTTATGAACGAAACCACCGTCATACTGTCCGACCGCACTAGAACGTGTTGATGTTGGAGTTTCGGTCGAAAATGTCGTAGCGCCAAGATAACCGCCCACATCTCGAGGTGGTTGATATGTAGCTGAGACAACTGGTTGTTCCACGCACCGAAGGCGAGCTCGCCGTCGCAGTGAGCGCCCCAACCCGTCGCAGACGCATCCGTAGTCACCACTTTCCTCCTGCTCACGAAGCCGAGCTCCGTGCCCGAGAGTAAAAGGTGAGGGGATGTCCATATCGAAAGCGCTTTCACGCAGCTGTACGTGATTTTGATTAATAAGCGGCCCGACAACCAAGCACGGGGCGGAACTTTCGCTTTCAACCAAAACTGAAGCGGCCTCATGAACAGCATTCCCAACGGTATTAGTGGGGATGCTGCTGCCATCAGACCCAGCATTTTTTGGAATCGTTTGAGAGGGAGATGTGAACCCGCTTTGAACGATGCCGCCTCGCGTCTGACCGTGAGCGCGCGTTCCTGTGTAAGCCATGCCCGCATCTTTAATGAGTCGAGCGTCGTGCCTAAGAACGCGATTCGCTGCGTGGGGGTGAGCAAACTCTTCTGGAGGTTGATTTTGAACCCCAAATTCTCCAAATGCTGGAGTACAACGGTCTTGTGCGCAGTAATTTCCCTCTCTGACTGTGCTAGAATAAGCCAATCGTCGAGGTAATTCAATATGCGGATGCCGCTCTGTCTGAGAGGGGCGAGAGCCGCATCCGCACATTTGGTAAATGTGCGTGGTGCCAGAGATAATCCGAAGGGCAGGACTTTGTACTGGTATGCTGTCCCGTCGAACGCGAATCTTAGGAACGGCCTGTGACGTGGCGCTATCGGAATGTGAAAGTAAGCGTCTTTCAGATCCACTGATATGAACCAATCGCCCGGTCGAATTAACGCCATGATTCGTCTGGCTGTAAGCATTTTGAACGGCCGTTTGGCAAGAGCGCGATTCAAAACGCGTAGATCCAATATCGGTCTGAGGCCGCCGTCTTTCTTCGGAACGAGAAAATAACGACTGTAAAAGCCTGATTCGCTTTGATCCGCCGGGACCGTCTCTATCGCGTCTTTTAGTAATAAAGAACGCACCTCTTCCCTGAGGATCTGTACACGATCGTCTGGGACAGTGGTGTAGAGAACGCCGCGAAACCGGGGTGGTCTCCGGGCGAATTGAAGTGAATAACCGTGTTGGATTACGTTTAGAATCCAGCCCGGCATACCGGGGGTGGATTGCCAAACGTGAAATTTGACGGCGAGCGTCGATATGCTTATGGACGTTAAGCCGTGTGTGTGTGTTTGTGTGTACAGAGGAGGAAATTTGCTCTTTTTGTGAAAAGGTAAAAAATTTTGTTTCGCTGTTACAGCGAGGGTGTGTCCAGCGCCCGAGGGGACTGAAACACGCAGAACTTTTGAGGGCGGGCCGGCCGAAGCGGGACCAGAGCCTCTTTTCCTCCTCAGACTCTCTTCAGGGAGGCGGCGCCGGCGTCGGGTCCAGCGTAATCCGAGGACGGGGACCGCTGCGTCGAGGCGGGCCAGCCGGTCGTGCAGGACGCTGGCGCTTGACCTCCGGTTCAGCTCTCTGCTGGGGCTGAGCTGGTGCTGGCTTAGGGCGTTGAGCTGGCGGCGGTTTTGGGCGGCCGGTCTCAGACGCTGAGGCAGATCGTTTTGGTAGAAAATGCCGCATAGCCTGCGACGATTTCTGTGCCTCAGTGAAGCGCTGGGTGAACCCCTCCACAGCGGAGCCGAAGAGCCCCGACGGTGACACGGGCGAGTCAAGAAGGGCAACCCGATCCGTGTCCTTTATCTCCGTCAAGTTCAGCCACAGATGTCTCTCCAGAACAACCAGGCTGGCCATGGCTCTTCCTACAGCCTGAGTGGCGACTTTAGTGGCGCGAAGGGCCAGATCAGTCGCGCTGCGCAGGTTCTGAAAGGTCGACGGGTCCGGACCTGCCTCGTCCATGTCACGGAGGAGTTTTGCCTGGTATACCTGCAGCACCGCCATCGTATGGAGAGCGGATGCAGCGTGGCCGTCGGCGGCGTAGGATTTCGACGCCAGGGTCGATGTCAGGCGACAGGGCTTTGATGGGTGGTTCAACTTCGCCCTCCATCCGCCGGCTGAAGACGGGCAGAGATGGGCGGCGACAGTTTCCTCGAGCGGCGGCATCTTGGAGTAGCCGTGTTCGTCGGCGCCGTCCACTACGGAGAGGACGTGGGAGACGGCGCTCTGAGCTCGGGTGGAGTGGGGAGCACGCCAAGATTTGGTGAGCTCCTGGTGAACCTCAGGGAAAAACGGCGCCTGCCGTTGGCGGGACGATTGACGGCGCCCGGGCTGCAGAAACCATTCGTCCAACCGGCTGAGTTGAGGCTCTGACGGCGGCGACCACTTAATGTTGAGCTCCGCCGTAGCTTGCGTCAAGATGCGGATGAGCTCAGAGTCGTGAGGACGCGACTCGGTAGGTTCATCAGCGGCGGCTGCGTGGGCGTCGTCATCCGAAGCCGCCCAATCCTCTAACTCCTCAGAGGATGACATCACTTCCAAGTTGTCACCGGACCCAAAGGAAACCATGCCGCTAGCACTCGGCAGGGGGCGTAGGTCCTCATGGGCGAAGGTGACAGGGTGACGGCGGGGAGACAGAGCACGCGGGGGATGAGCCGGCGTGGACTCGGTCTCAGGGCGTCTTCCAGCTTCACGGCTCCGCTGCTGTTTAGGCGGGAGAGCACGGGAAGCCTTCCGTTTAAAGATCTCGAGGCGGGAGCGCAGCACCGCGATAGGAAGGAGCTCGCAGTGGGCGCAGCCCGCCTCAGCGAGTACGGCCTCGGCGTGGGCAGGACCCAGACAGATGACGCACTCCTTGTGGAAATCCTCCACAGGCAAAGGGGCTCGGCAGGAGCCGCAATGCCGAAGCGACATTATCTCAACGCGCTTCTGCTCTTTTAGATAACTCTTTTTAGTCTCACCGGAAAGCGGCAGGGGAACACGCTGATGTGTTGTAGTCCGCTGCAGTGCTTGGATCGACGGCGAGTAAGGGCTTCTTCTTCGGAGCAGCGAGAAGGTTCGCGCTGAAGGAGAAAAGTAATGAGCTCTTGACGTATTTCACCGGCTTATATAGGGACGTGTGCCACGCCCCCGCGCGGGCTCAAACGTCATTGGTCAGGAGTTTCCCCCCATAGCGTCAGCAAACTGACGCAATGCGAAGTGAACCGTATTGAAAGGGAACTGCATGACTATTGAGAAATATCTCTTATAAACCTGTGAAGAATCAAACTAATGATTTCAGAATGTAACACTGTTATTATTCAAAGTTACAGCCTATGAGAGGGTGGATTTTATCCTTAAGTGCTATAATAATATGATATCCTAACATTCAAACGTCAAGTAAAAAAATTTGGCAATTTCTTAACACTAAGTTTTTCCTAAATAATATCTTTTCACATTTTGAGTATTGTTTTATAAACTGTTCATTAACTAGCATAACTACTCTTAAAAGTATTAAATCTCCATTTAAGAAAGACATAAAAAATGTTTAATAAAAAGGCATTGTCATTTCACCATTGCGGTATCTCAGACAGATATAAATTCTTAAGTTTGATAATTTTAAATGTTTCAAATATACTTGTTTGGTATATAAATTGGTTCATAATCTTGCCCCTCCTCTGCTGCAAGTTTTCTTCCAAAGACTTAACAGCAGAGGTAGTACACAAACCTCTGTAAACGGGGACTGTGTGATATCAGTTAGGCGCACCACTTCTGGACAAAATGTATTATCAATAATAGGTGGTAAACTCTGGAATATCTTGCCCCTTCCAGTAAGAGAATGTCCTACATTCAAGAATTATGACAAATTTAACCAACGTTGACCTTTGGTACACAGCAGAGGTCAGCACTTGCCTTTTCTTGTGTTTCGTGTTCACATTATTATTACTGAAAGTGAATCCAGTCTAATGTCCAACAGAAAAGTCTAATCTGGCCACATTTGCAATTGTGGCATTTTGGCTTTGCAGAAACTTTGAAGGTGTAATCCAAGCAAGAGCACTGTCCTTTAATAAGGCTGCCTTACATTGCTTGGATAAAAGCATCAGTTAAAGCAAGTCTGTCAATATACTGAATGACAAATAGATAAGTTTGTTGAAAGAAAATACATGTCAGCTCACACAGAATTCCTCTACCCTAAAGAAAAGCAACAGTCTTTTTAAACATCTCACTGCAATTTTTGAGACATAATCTTTAGGTCTTCAGTATGAGACATTCAGACTACACAATCGTTGTCTCATTAAACTTTTTGTCACAGACTTCCTTCTGTCCTAAAATAAACTGAGCTGAGACAAATACACTAAAAATACTGTAAATAACTGCTCTAAGACTTCACAGGTAAGGTGTCATTGCATGAAAAAACAGGGTCAGTTGTCCTCAATAGCCTAAGACTTTGATATTAAGCCAAATGGCGACCGCAACCTAGCGTCTTAGTTAAATTGAGGTTGGTTTAGAGAGGGAATTTGCTTGTCTAAATGACAGCCTGGGTGCTAAATAAATAGTTTCAAACTACTGTAGCAGGGAAAGATGAGTGACTATGTGACTCATGTGAGCCGAGTATATTGAGATGAAGTAATGCCTACAAAAACTTGAGCTCAGGTGAGATTCCTAACCACAGCACTGCAAGAGTAATACGACTATCATTACACACTACAGGCTTAGAAGATAATAGTTTGACATTAATTGAAACCTAAAACTCTCCAAGCAGAATAAAAAATGAAACAGATGATATTTCTCTAGCCTGCACTTGAAACATTTGAGGGAAGAAGGTCACACCGGTCTGAATCTTACTTCTTAGCAGTCAGACTATTAAAAACCTTAAAGGAACAGTATGTAAGAAATTTATATCAATTAATCATAAAATGGCCCTGATATGTCACTAGACATTAAAAATTCATTTTCATTTCAAATACTTATATCACTGACAAAAGTGGTCTGGCCAGGATATTGTCATTTAAAAAGTGGAGTTGCAGCCCTCAACTGATGTTTATGTTGTCATGTTGTGTATTGGCCACAGCTGTGTGATTACAGTACCAGTTTTAGCCACATGTTTTGTGATTGCAATACCAGTTTTGGCCACAATCCTACATACTGTTCCTTTAAATAACACCAAAGTAATTTTTACTCTAGCTATGCAGTGGCTCGGTTTAAAAAGTTTTAATGTTTATTTTTACAGAGTCACAGACTAAAATGATTTCAGCTGAAATAAATGAGCATTGTACATTATAATCCCTTATATCACAGGGCTGTTAAATGCTTTATTTTGATTGGTTGAGAAATGTCCTAGGAGTATGCATTATTTTACGATAAACGCACACCTGACCTGTCAAATGTCTTAAAATAACCACCAGATCAATGTCTGTGGTAACCACGGTATAAGCAGAATAAATTACAACGGGCCGTTCAATTATTTGACTCCGCTTCGCGTCCTTGGGTATGCAATATTTTCTTGGGTGTGCAATATTTTTTAATAATTCAATGGCCTGTCGTCAATTATTCCATATAACTTTAATTTAAGAGAATCATATTTTCAGTAAGTTTTATAAAGTTATGATATCAACCAATTTATTTGACTACATTCCCAAGTTAAAGCTGCAATCTGTAACTTTTGCCTCTCTATGATTTCTTTGTATAAAACATAAAATTTCACATTATTTTGCTTTATGTTAAAGTCAAATATTCTGTGGAGACTTTGTCTTATATGCTTGCAAAAATGTCCCTGTACTAATAATGTGATTCCAGCTGTAATCCAATCTCCACCTTTTCAATCACTGTCCAAACATAATTAGAGGCGAATGACTTCCCTCTTTCTTCAATTAGCAGTGGAGGGGAAGGAGGGTGTGGATTTTACGGTAACCGTTCGTGTGAATTATTTTGTCATTTCGAAGCCGCTCGACAGGCGAAGTGGAGGTCGCGAGAGGTCGCCCTGCGGGCTCACGATACGGATCCGTTTTCCCACGAATCCCCGTCTTGTGTGGCTCTTGTGTGACCCCTTTTGTCTATGTGGGCCACTATCGGCTGGATATTTAGCCGTGCCCACACTCATGGACAGCAGTGCGCTGTAATGATACAATTGTATCCAGATGATAAGCGGGGCCTTTTATAACTCATCAGTCAGCGCCACGCTCCATATGCACTTTGGTGCCAATTTATAGGGCCGGTATGTGAACCTGCTGTTGTTGCCGCTGTTAATGCCGCTTTGGACCACATCACTTAGATATGAATCACTGAAACCAGGCTTTCATCTAAGCTCCTGGACGGCAGCTGGGGGGTGAAGCAAAGCCAGGGAGGTTTGTCCTCTCCTCCTCAGACTAATTACAACCATACAGCTCCTTTGTCATGTCTGAAGTAGAGAAAGATCAAATGAAGGCAGCGCTTTGTGCTCAGAGCGGGACATTTAAGGGCAGACCTGTTTGAATGAAGGAAAGTCTCAGATCAAGAGGGCATAAGAGACTTAAGGAAAGCAACAATGGCGTGGCTCAGCTTTTTGTCTGAGGCATTCTTCTATTTAATTAAGTGACTGTCACGTTAATGTTAATTAAGTTTTAATTTATGGTCTCTGTCACGATTATTCGCGGTTTGGTTTGCTGTCTCGATGCTGGCAGGTCTCCATGCAGAAGCGTAATGAGGGAAGAGTTGAGAGGAGAAGTCTTTTCGAAAGTGTCATTCTGTCAGACTCCAGAGAGCACACCTGCATGTTATTGCCTCATAAAATACCTATTAACACTAAGTTGGACTGAGTTGGTAATATATAACTTTAATTACAAACTACAAATCTGCCAAAACTTTTTCTTAAAAAACAAATCTATTGTTCTTAAAGAGTTCAAGAGAGGTTCATCATTCTTCTGAAGTTCATTTAATTGACATTCTTTTTCACAAACACATACATCCAGAAACACACGTTTCCCCAACTACTTTGAAGTGACATATTTCATTCTGGATACTCCTTTGGTCATTATTGTGCTAATCTTATAGGTCCGTTCAAGCATAAAGTCATTGCTTTATTTAACTGGTTATGTTTACCATTGACCAGTTATACAGGAAGTAGCCATACTGTCATGTCAAAACCATCTGTTTTCTCGTAAAATGGCATTTTTTCCCAGTCTCTTATATTTACAGTAGGTTCAATAATTTCACTTTAATGAAAAAGTTATTAGTCAGTAATTTGTCACTTTAGGTATTTCACTGGTACATAACAAATTTAAAAAAAAAACACACACACAAAAAAACAATGTCTCTACTCACTCTTCACTGTTCTGTCTGAATAAAGAGAAAAGGCTCAAAATAGCATCTAAATAGTTCATATTTGTAAACCTGAAAGCTATTGGACCCAAAAAGGTCTTATTAATACCTTAAAGGTACATTTGTACCAATATCTGTACCTAAATAGTGTAGTATATTAGGACATTTTGAAAGGAGCTCAAGCTGAGCTCAGATTTTAGTCTCTCCAGAAAACACAATGATTCCAACGCATGATTCAAAGCATAATCAGCCAAAGTTATTGCATATTTATTGGGGGACAGCATTTTTTCAAATACGCCGCACTTTCACAGCATAAATTGCAGATTTCCGTGCACAAAATATGTGGGGCCTGCATGATTTCATAATCCCCGCATTTCAGAGCAAAAATCACATATATCTTTGCAGAAAGTTGAAAAATTTTGCATTTACTTCACACAAGCGCAGCCATGTACCCTGTTGCAATGGGAAATTTATGAAGTGATGTGATTAAAGCTGCAAACAGTTTTCAAGTTCTTACAGTTTTTGCAAGTTCCCCGCAATTTCATCGCATAAAATTGCATAAATATCCCGCATATTCCATCACATTTTTTAAGAAACCGTGCCGCAAGATCAAGGATTTTTGCCAGCAACAATCATAAAAAAAAACATTGCGTTCTTTTGGAAGGACTGAGATTTGTCACGTCTGCAATTTAAAGTCAAATCTATTTAAAACGTTAATATTAACTCAGATATTTTGTCATCACATTTAAAGAAAGCCAGATTATTTACATATATATAGCTCAGATGTAAAAGCCGCTAAATGCCATCTCCATCAAAAATAAGATATAGATATTAAGTTAACCAAATAATTTCAGCACGTATTACATGTTTATCAAATACTTTCGCTTTAAATCCTCTTAATTAATCCCAGCCTCAGGCCATTCAGAATACTGCTTTGTTGGCAGAATCAGTTAAATGCCATGTTGATTTTTCAGAAAAGTCCTCAAAGTGCACAGAAAATGAATGTGAAACGATCGTGGATCACATTCAAACTTAAATCTTTTGTGAATACTTGGGCCTGAACACAAATCGAATGTGGCAGCTACATGCATCACAGCGCCCCCTAATGTTTCTTCATTTCTACCTTTTCAATTTTGTCTTTTATCATTTGCAATGTTTCTAGTTGCATATTTAGTGATTTTGCAACTGTTTACCATGTCTTGTCCCAGAATGAAGCATTCCAGAATCAAAATGTCAAGCCTAATAAATGAGAGTAACACCAGAATGCTGTACGCTCTTAAGATCTGAGTTGTACTGATGATATGTGCTCTCTCACATCATTATACCTCTAAACAACCAGCGATTCATGATCTGTCGTTTACTATCACCCGTGGAATTTGGCAACAAGACGTGTCCTACTGACGAGGTGCTAGACGGCATCTCAGTTTGTCGCCATGCTTTCATCAGTTCAGTTACACTGTTGTGATATTACACTCAGACCATGACATCGTCAGTTATGTTACTTTACAGACAGACAGTTTAGCCCCCACCCTACACGACACAAGCGCTGCTTTTTGTAACTTCCTATGGCTGCATACAGTGTGCTGCAGTTACTGCTTCTGGTCTTCAGCTGGGTGGGGCGTCCAGCTTTCATTCGTGTGTGTGTGTCAGGGGAATGTGGGCAGCCTGGATCGGGCCAAGAGTGATGTGGTAGCGCACTGCTTGCACACACGTCTATGGCCTGAGATTGTGTGAGGATGACTGGGAACACGAGGGGGGCGGCGTACACACTCATCGCTGTGAGATGCTCTGTGGTCTGCAGCGGATGATTCACTTCCTATAGAGCCCCGTGTGTAGACGACCAGCCTTTCTTGCTAAACTCCTCTTTAAGAGAGGTATTCGATTGGCATGTGTCATGTTGTTGTTGTTTTTTTTTTTACTATTTACAATGTAATATTGAAATATAATCTACGCAGTACAGGATGCAATCGATAAACTTTCCCATACGATTATAAGCCTTACATAATTTCCTTTAATTTACTCAGTTGTTGTTTTGCTTAATCTCTACGCTCAGACAGTCCCAAGATACAGCTTGCCTTAATTTAGGTGAAGAATTACAATCTGTAAATAGACGGTGTTTGTTCCCCATGCGTCACGCAGCGCTGAAAAGGATCTATCCACATTCACTGACCCATTGCGTGTTATCTGCAACTTTCGATCAAGATTCTGAAAAACAACAAAAACACTGTTTGTTGACAAAGAAACTTGCGATGCATTGCACGGGATTGGCTGAAAAAGGAACATGAGGAAGGAACGTGGATCCCATTATGTGTTTACTTGAGGGTAGAACCGGTCGGATGGGGGTGGGCGAGAAAAACATTTGTTTGTCCCAAAATGAAAGCAGACATCTTTTGAGTCATCAAAAACATCCCATTTCGACTCCCAGCAGCAATCCCATCAGCCACTGCGGGCCTTCAGGCTTCCCATAGATGTGATGTACTTAATTGCAGCTGGCATGAAACTGACCGTGTTAAAAATAACTGTATAAGCACTGTGGTATCATATATCTGTTACACAACACTGCTCTCTGTAAATTGTGGCTATGACACATGTCGAGTATCTGGCGTGGTTCTGGCAGCGGTGACCCACGAGCAGCTGGCCTGTTCCGCCGCTGACGGAACCTTAACGTTTCCAGCAGGCGACCCGGAGCATTTGAACTCTGGATGGAGATGGAAGTTCAGCTTTACCAGGGAATCCGGCTCAAGGATCAAAGAGCCTATAGGATCCAGCCACCACAGCTGGGCACCGATGCGGGGGAACACCCTTGCTGCGGCTTTCTCGACAAATATTAAAGACCGGTCCTTTCGTAGGGACAGGGCTGCTCTTTCTAGGCCTGCCAGTTTGCGGTTAAGTAAATAACAACTGCCGTGGACTCATACATTTTAACATTTAATATCTAGTGAAATCTCAAAATACACAAGAAAACATGCAGATGTTCTGTTTACCAGCTGCACAAAGACTTTCCTCTGCTTTTCCATGTTTTATTTATTATTTTAGCCTTTTCTTTCTCTTTTGAAATGCACCAAAAATTTGCATTAGCATGCTTGTTCGAAATGGAATTGTGCCCGTGCTGACTAACATTTCTACATAATATGCCCCAAAACATGATGTTCTCCATAACATTTACATAACAATTAACGGTCCATAAACCTGGCTCCCAGTTTGTCTGTTTATTGCGCGCTAACAAACTTCAAGTTAACACAGGTAATTAACTTAGCATTGTTTGTCATGTTTCCTTGACAGTAAGCAAGCAATTATAGTGCAGTGCCTTCTAGCTGGAAGTTATATTACCCTTGGATTACCCTGCCGTTCTTCAAAGCCTGTGTGCTGACTCCGTAAGAAAACATTGGATAATTACGCTAAGCTTGTTCTTTGTGCTTCAACCAACGAGAACAAAATTGTTTTTCACCTCCACAGGCATACAGTAGCGGGAAATACCGTTACCCTACATGTTTAGTTATCAGTATTCATGTAACTGCTTAAGAAAATAACACTTGGATCACCTCCAAATTTCATATTCAAGTTGGGTGTGATTTAAAACCTGTAAGATACACAAGTAACCCAACATGTTTAGATGTTAGGTATGTAAAGTTTTAAGATGTGGTTAGTTTGATGTAGCATAACCACATAGCCTTGTGTGAGTGACGCATATGGGACTCCCCCAAGTTCTCCTGTCAAGAGATGTTTCCCTCACCTTACCTGAGGCTACCTCCTTCAAGGTTATCTACACTTCTGTAAACATATATGAGGGCAAAATAAATACCACCAATGTTTAGGGTAGAAAGAGAATATAAAAGCACAAGCTCTAGGAATCATGTAATGCAAGCACAGTGACATCTGGCTGGCAGGTGGGTTTCAAAATCATTTGAATGAGCTTTTGGAAGTGCTCCCTCTACAGGACATAAATATCATTACATTGCAAAAACGTATAATTGTATTTTAGACACACGGTCTTAGAGACATTTTAATTTCAGCAAACAAAGTTTATGTTGCACTGTTTTTTTCTGCTGTCACTACCCTTTAAAAAGGTCCTAGTACGTACAGACATATATACATTTGGTATCAGTATAGGCTATGTACCTTTGAGATACTGAGATACTTTGAGGTACTAATAACTCTCTTTGGTGTCTCTATAGGTGGAAAGTTGTACTTTTTGAAAGGGCACAGTCCCATTGGGGTACATATTTTGACCTTTTTTCTGACAGTGTGGTGAGACAAATTAGATACAAAAATACTGAGCAGCTAAACTTGGGTGAATATTTGATGCATGCTGTCGAGATTGGAAACATTGAATGAAACATATTCCTTGGTATAGTTTATATTCCATCTAATAACAAGAGCTTCCCACAGCGCATTAGAGACTCAAATCATGCAAGTGATTTTCTACTGACCTACTGTAAAAATATATATATTTATTTTATTGTTTTATTCACGTTGTTCACCATATAATCTCATTGCTGTCTAGGAGCAACAATTGAGGCATCAAAGAGATTGTGGTCTTTATTTCCTTTAAGGAAACTATAGATTTCAATTCCCAGCAGAAATCATGAAAACATCTGTCAGACCATCATCCACCTGACCACTGTTTTGCAATTCTCCAGCAGTTAATAATTTGCCGTTATGTATCTCCATTCAGTGTTTCTTCTTCCCTCTAGGCATCTACAATGCTCCTTACCCGGATGGTTTGGCTTCCCAGCATGGCACAGGATGTGATGGTGTTGAAAATACGGGACACAGTTAAATAACGGGAAAGCGTCGAGTAATTCTCAGTGGGGCAAAATGCAGCATTACCCTTGACCCATTTTTCATCATTTAGTCCAGCACGAAAATAATCAACATCTGGAGCATCTGCGTGTATTTTAAAGACATGTATCATTCCAAATTTTTGGTCTGGAACAGATAGGCTCGGCAACTCATTGGAAAGTTCAATGTAAGCATAAACACATGAAACCATATGGCCCAACGAGGCACCCAACTCTCACAGCCCGGTAACCAACACCAAACAAATGCCCTTTATCCCTGTGCCCACCAGAGAGTGTGTCGCCTTTTTGGTTCACATAGGACAGATTTATGTTGGTCTTTAATGCTCTGGGCAGCTGTGGGAGTGTAATACTCTTGGCTAAAACAGGTTGTGTTAATGATTAGTATGTTTATGGGACTGCAGGCAGACTCAGCCAGAGACAGTGACAACAGATGCAGATCCAGCCAGCAGGCAGACAATGCTGGTGGACAGAGATGGATGAGTCTAGCAGGCTCTTGCTGAGATGCTCATATTGCCTTACAGCGACCGGAGGCCTCGGTGATGGCCGGTTTATAGGTTAATGTTGGCACAGTTTATGTCGTCCAAGAAGCTTAACAGTGTCTTATTGAGTCGTTTAGGTGCAAACATCACAAGAATGAATGTAGAATATGTCCGTCTGTCTGTAAACTGTAAAAAATTAATTGTTGCTGTTAAGTTTAATCAACTTGAATTTACAATTTATTTTAACATTCTTGACCAGTGAAGAGTTGCTAAAAAATATTTAAAAATAATAATAATTTGAATTAGCTCAAGTTATTTCAACTTTATTTTTATAATTTATAACAACTCTGTCAAGAGAGTTCGAATTAATTGTCTTTTTAAATTAATTAAACTTTAAAAATTAAATGCAACAAGGAATTTTTACAGTGTATGTATAGCCTGGGTTTCCCCATGCTGCCTTGCACACAAATGTATTCATGCTGCAAGTCTAGCATGGAAACCATGGACCAATTTTACCCCTGAAATAGGGAACCAATCACAGAACGGGGAGAGGGCAGCAAGACGATGACGACGTCTATGCGTCACACCGAAGCAGTTTTGTTTAACCAACACGGCAGGAGACGCGAAGTTGCTTTTTGATGCAGCCTTAGATAGTGTTCTAAGTAGTTTTGAATGCAAGTTTATTTTTAAAAAAAGAGCAACTTTTGGCGTTTCATGTCCAAGAAAGATGTTTGGATATGGCAAGACATGTTATAGGATCAACCTGCTAGGCATCGTTGTCAACGAAGTCCATTTAACTTATAAATGGTAAGTGGTATTTATTAATATTATATTGTCATTATGCCTGTAGCCTACCTACTGTGGTTGTCACAGTGCCACTAAATTGTGTTGCTTTTCAATATCAATATACAGCTACTGGTTTAGTTGCATAGCTTTCAGCTGTGTGCACACATACTCGATAAAAATTGTTAAAGCTTGAATTTATGTCGCTCTACATACGTCATCTGGTATAATTGAAACGATTGGCTAAGAGCTACGTACAGATGCGTTTGATAGACATTCGTAGCGCACAATAAACGTCTCTAGACATTCGTAAACCACGCCTCAAATACGAGAAAATGAGCATGTGGTTACCAGACCACGTCTCATTCTCTATTCGCTAGTGTATGTATGTTACTGTCCAAAAAGATGGTTACCTGGTTGCTTTATATGAGTTAATTCAACTTAAAAATATAAGTTGACACAACAATTTTTACTCAATTTTTTCAAGTTTTATGTAAATGTGTATGCATGGATATAAAAAATGTGATTTGTGTTTCTAGGTTAAAAATTGCAAATCTTTATTTGCATGATACACATTCCAACTCATAGCTTCGCTTCACCTATTCATGGCAGGAGATACATGACAACTGCTGCAAAGCAAACATGACATCTTCACAAAGAAAGTTTAGTTTAAAGCTGTCAAGCCTTAGAAATCCTTGTATGTAAGTGTATTAGTGGTATTGGCAACCATAGCCTGGAATCCTCTCTGCATTCTAGCTCATCACAGTGTCAAGGGATACAGTACATCTGCTGTAGGTAGCGGAAGAACGAACGCCTCCTGCTATTTGTGAGAGACATACAGGCGAAATTTGCCCCAAAGATGAACCAGGATCATCTGCCTGTGACATTTGTGCTTTTGACATTTCTGTCTCTTAGTATCAAGTGGTTTAGTCCACAGAGACATCTGCTCTCCACGGAGGAGAGCATGTCTGACCACAGGGAAATCTGTTTCATATGACTGAGCTTAAGCCTCTTGCTGAGTTCATATCCAGACCCGAGCGATCCTCAATAACTTCCCTTCGCCTAATATTCTGGCACTGCTTGATTTTACAATCCCAAATGCCCTAAAGTTTCAAATATGCTCAATCTAAATGACTGAAGCAATGAGGATGAATTTAATCACTTATGCGATTTTCATGTCAGATTGGTTTAGTTTGTGTTTTTGTTTATAAGTGCTTTAATGTCCTACAACCACAAGTTTGATCCACTGATTGAATTGTTATACTTGGGGAGGCCCTGTTCTGTTACATTATATTAAAAAAGAAAGAAAAAGAAAAAGAAAGAAACTTTTCAGATTTTCCTTCTGAAGTACGCCATGTGCACTCTTTTGTTCGGCGTTTTATTAGAATGGGACTGACACAATGGATTTTCATTTATACACAATAAAAGTTACAAATCTGCATTGATTTAAAATTTCTCATATACTGTACTATTATTGTCATGTTTATAATACAAATTACTATAATTGACATGTTTATGATATACTATACATGAAAACAAATTAATCTTAATATTAAACTACACTGTAAAAAATTCCTTGTTGCACTTAAATTTTTAAGTTTAAACAACTTGACAAGTACAAGTAAGTTACAAAGTAATTTTAACTTCTTTGACTAGTGAGGAGTTGGTATAAATAAAAAAAATAAATAAATAACGTTTTAAGGACTTAAGTTATTACAACTTTGTTTATTTTATTTTTCAAGTATGTGTACTTTATCAGTGAGTTTTTCTTTACTACATTCTGATGCATAACTTTATACTTTTTACTCGACTATCAAGTTAAATACATTAAAATCTAGTACTAACTTATGTATAATGTAAAATTCTCAGGTACTAGAATTTTATGTTACTTAGTATTAAAATATATTTATTTTGAAATGTAGTGGAATGAAAAGTTTGATGCTTTAAAATTTATTAAAGTGAAAGAAAAACACCCTGATAAAGTGCAAATACTTAAAAAATGTACTTTAATAAATTAAAATACTTGAATACTTTGCACATCTGCTTATTCATTCAAGTTGAAATAGCGCAAACCCTAACTTAAACATTTAAGTGAACTTGTCTTTTATTTAAATCTTAAATTTTTCATGAAAAGGTTTTTCAAAACTGCTGCCAAGAAACAAAAAGTGGAAGGTTACTAAACCCATTTCCACTGATGATATGCTTTGACTTTTTTAAGTTTTTCTGTTTCCTCTTTACTATTAATTTAGTTTCTGATTGTCTATTACATAATAAACCTTTTGTGCAATGTGAGATCTGAACCACCCCCCTCTCTCTCTGCCCCTTATGACACATTATGCACCCACACACAAACGCCTTAATTCGGACCAATACGGAGAACAGCTGGATCACAGAAGTCACTGGACTTGTTACAAACTATGTAAAAGTCTGTGATGTAAGGTACAGAAGTGCTTTTTTGCTACAATCTCAAACCCATTTACAATTACAATGAACATCTAGCAAACCTGTCGATACTTTCTTCTTATCATCACAGAAAAGTTATGCTTATATGCTTTGAGTCAAAGTATTTTTAGATCTCAGCAGTGAACCAAACAATAAAAAGTCAAAGTTGTTTACTATATCTTTGCGTGTTGGAATTATAACAATGCATTTTCAAGTTGGCTTGATTGCATTTTCTGATAGCAATCAGGTCTGCCATACCACTCGCTGCATGTCTGGTATTTGTTTAATTGTGTTTGAAGTCTGATGAGCATCCAAATAAAAAAAAATACCAGTACTGGGATCGAAGTGGAAAGTACACGTTGAACTGGACAAAGCACGCTCATGTCACTGAATATGTTGCACCCCTGGTGTGGATGATGGGACAGTTCTCAAAAGCCTGTCAAAAACAGACCTGTATTGATCCACAGAACCCCTCCTCAGCCCCAGATGGGACGGCTACTCTGTTTTTTCTCTAAACAAATATATTTGGAAATGTTCTGTCACTGTTTATGGGAATGTGTGTGCGAGGCGAATGTTTGAACCGATACCGTGGAAACAGGCGATGTTTAGAGCTGATAGTCTCTCCCCTTTAATTGTGGGAAATGGGTTTCAGATGTGCGTCGCCCGCTGATCACTTTCGGCCCGAGCTCCCTCGTCATGTCTTATAAAACCACTTCAAGGAGCGCCTGATGGGGAGATGATACCAGGGCTGGGCTGGAGGCCTCGGCAGCTGCCTAAATACTCCTCTGGGTCTCGCCGAAATAACAACAGAAACATTAGCAGTAGCTCGGAGCTCCATCGCCACATTTTTCAAATTTTAAAACAATTACTCTCCATTTATCCATAATGAGAACAGATGCTGAAATTATTGGGTTTATTTAATATCGTACACTTGACACGGATCACGTTTTGATGGCGAACATGTCTATGGTGTGCTGTTCTTCATGCATATTTGTGACTGAGAATGGGTAGAAATAAGAGGTGATTGACACTAAGATGTTCTTGTTAGGGCATTGTAGAGACTGACTTATTACATACGGGTAAAATAAACAGGTTTATGCATTTATATCTGATATAGAATCCTGTGTTGCCCTCTGTTGGAGAATTATTAAAGACCCGATGAAATCAATACAGTCCACTTTTAGGGTCATGTCTGTTAGCTTTGAGGCAAACTTGACACGCTATTGAAAAAAATAAAACTAGGGCTGGGCATAGATTAATCTAGATTAATCTCATACAAAATAAAAGTATTTTTTGCATTTAAGAAATGTTTTATTTATATATTATTTTTTATTTACATATAATATGGAATAAATAAATATATAAATAAATATATATATACACATATAAATGTTTCTTAGATACATACATGAATATGTGTGTATTTATATATATGTGACCCAGGTTAATTTCTATATACACATTTGTTCATTTTCTAAGTTTCTTCATTTATTTATTTATTTGTTTAATTATTTATTTATTTTGGGGAAAACATGACAATATGGTGCTTTATAATATAAGAGTATATTTAAATGGAAAGGTACATGTTCAGACATGTTTCTGTGAGAAGGTGTGTTTAGTGTGATAGGATTGGTTAAAACACGGGTTAAACCCGCCTTCTGTCTGATGTGAGTTCGATGATTGGTTTGGACGGGGGTCTGTAAAGGGAGATGGAGAGAGAAAGTGAGGAGGAGAGGATGATGTGATGTTATCAACACGATAATATGTAATGTTTAGTCGAATGAAACTCGTGTAATTTAAGTGTTTAAACACCGTTTTTTTTCCGTGGTGAAGTCAGTGTGACAATCCAACGTAGTCAGCACGACACGGTTTGGAAGAATAACTGTTAGTTTAACGCTGAATTGCCATTACATGGTCGGCGGGGACTTTGATCAAGTTCATCTTTTGCACCGACGCAGTAACGGACATCCTTTGTAATTTAGCGATTGCTATGAACTATCACTATATGGGGTGAGAGCCAGACAGGACCGCCGCTGTGAAGTTCAAACAACGCACATAATTGCAAAGTGTTGGAGTTTCTCGGACGCTGTGGGAAGATCGTAAAGTTTGCCGGTTGAGCACAGATTTCCATACCAATCTAACGGGTGACGCAAAACGCCGACTCCTATCGGATACCATCAGGTACATTCCTTTCTTTTATTTGTGCTCTTATAGAGTGAAGCGGCCAGTGTTGTGTTTTGATCGGCCTCTACGCACACAAGCGACGCTCAGGCCTGCAACGGGGGGGTTTGTGTGTTGTGTGTGAGTGTGTGGTATGGTGGGCCCACAATAAGTTTTCTTTACTAAGTAGCATTGTGGTTTATTTATGGTGTTTTAGTGCTTAAACACTGGGGTACAGTTTGTATTGGAGCTTGAAGTTTCGTTTTAGATTTTATGTTGGCTTGACAAAGCCTTTCCTGTTATTTCCATACTGTTCATGTAAAGATATCAATGTTATTGGTATAATTTGTTAATGACCACCGTGTATTTCATGTGAACCCAAAGAAATGTGAAGAAAAGAGAGAGTAATTGCATAACTGTTGATTTGAATTAACCCTTGAAGTGCCTGTATTATAAACAAAAGAGACTGATACACTGCATAGTAAAGTAACTTTTTATTTGTATTTTGTACGCAGTTCCACTTACATTCACTGTGCTTAGTTTTTGTTCATTTATTTTTGGGGTTTAAAATAAACCTGTTGTATATATACATATTTCATTTTGTAAATTGTTATTACTTACCTGATATACTGAAGTAGTCATTTAAAAAGGGGTGCTTTGTGAATAATAGAGTAAAATTTGATAAACAGTTTAGACAGCAAGGGGTCAAAGATCAGAAGTTCACGTCGAGAGACATCAATAACAGAATCCGGGTATTAGCGTCTATAATTGGGAGGGTGAATTTAACTCAATACCTGAAGGGGGCGCTACATAAGTGGGGGCTCGTCCAGGATCCTTGTGTTCTTGCTGGTAAACTGCTGGAACATATGCAATGTACTAGAGAAAGATTTTCATAGTTTCTACTCACCTAGGGCAAGCAATCATGGAAACTGGTGATTCAGTTTGGCAAGCTGAGCTTGATGATTGGTGTCAGCAGGCAGTAATTGATCGAAAACATGCAGTGCTGTTATTGGGAGTGCCTTCAGACATTGAGGTGGCAAGAATTGAAGAGACTGTTCAAACAGTCAAAGTGTTAGGAAGGGTGAGAGTTCGAGATTGTAAAGCAGGGACAAAACCAGGGTTTGTACTTGTGCTATGTGAGTGCAAAGAAGTGATTGATCCTTCCCGCATCCCTGCAGAAGTCATACCTGAAGGAGGCAGGAAACCATGGAAAATGATAGTAGCAGACAGTGATGAATCACCAACTTCTGGGTTTGCTGCGAAGCTATCACAGCTGCTAAAGCAAGAAGGGAAGTCCTTTTCTGATCTTCAAGCTATGTTTACTCCACCCAACCCAAATGCAGGGTCCCCAGAATCGATCATTCGTGCAGTTGGGGAACTGCTGGAAAAGACTGCCAAACCTGTCAGTGATGGAAGTGCATACCGACGCTTAAGGATATTTTCAGGGGCTATCCCTGTTCCGGCGAGTGAAGAGGGGTTGGAGAGCTGGATGGATCAAGCTAGAATGATGGTTGTGGAGTGTGAATGCTCGGAGAAAGAGAAACGCCGACGCATCATTGAAAGCTTAAAGGGTTCAGCTCTAGATGTAGTGAAGGCTGTCAGATTTTCCAACCCAGAGGCAACGTCCCTACAGTATCTTGAAGCTCTGGAGGGTGCTTTTGGAACACCTGAAACAGGCGAAGACTTATATTTCGCTTTCAGGTTGTTAAGGCAGAATGTTGGAGAAGCTCTCTCTGATTTTTTGAAGAGGCAGGAAAAGTCTTTGACTAAAGTGGTGCAAAAAGGTGGACTGCTCGGGAGGAATGTGGACCAAGCAAGAGTCGAGCAGCTAATTCGAGGAGCTGTTGAGTCTGATTTGATGTTGCTTCAGCTAAGGTTGAGAGAAAGGCGTGAAAACCCACCTACTTTTCTAGCTCTCCTTAATGAGATAAGGGAGGCTGAAGAAAGCGAAGCAGCCAGGCAAACTCTGGGGTTCACTACCAAGTCTGCTGCCAAGTTGCGAGAGAAATCATTCAGTTTGGCTGGGGTGAGAGAATTAAAAGCTGAAATTCAAGAGCTCCGTACAAAAGTAATGGACAGACCTACTACAGTACCTGAGTCAGAGGTGGTGTTGGAGTCAAAGCGTTTACCAGGAAGGAGAGGGGGTGACACAGGGGGAGATTCAGAGCTTCAATCATTGAAGAAACAGGTACAAAGACTTGAAGAGCAGTTGTCTTCGCTGAGTGTCAGACAATCTTCACAAGTGACAAGAGATGCACAACCTCTAAAGCAGGCTGATGTTTCTGTTAAAGCTAGATCTGAGAAGACTAAGGAAGATTACTTTTGTTACAAATGTGGGGAGGATGGCCACATTGCCCCGAAGTGCCAAGGTCCTGAGGATTATGCTCGCGTGATACAGAAGCTGGTGCGGTCATTACGGCAAGCCAAAAGTACCAAAATGGACCAAAGTAGCAGTAAGGATGATAAAACCAGTTTTTCACGGAAAAGTCAGACCGTTGTGGTTGAGGAAAATAGTCTTCCTGTAGGGTTAGTAGGTCCAATCCTAACAATCAATATGAAGGTTAATGGGCAGCCCTGTGAAGCCTTACTAGATAGTGGGTCTCAAGTCACTATCATCTTTGAGTCGTGGTACGCTAAATATCTATCCTCTGCACCCATTCAGCCTCTCTCTGGTTTGTCCATTTGGGGTCTTAGCACAGCCAGCTATCCCTACAAAGGATATGTTTTGGTAGATGTTAAATTTCCTGCTTCGGTCATGGGCGTTGAAGAGAATGTTTCTGTCCTTGCACTGATTTGTCCTGATCCTGAAGGTCCCGAACAAGTACCTGTAATCATTGGCACCAATGCAAGTTTTTTCAAACGTCTGATAGGGATCTGCACAGAAGATCATGAAACAGATGTAGCACACATGTTAAGAATTCAACTACACAATCTGGAAGTGACATCACCTATAAAAAGTGTAGGTGAGAAGCCTGTTGATCTACCTGCTGGGAGAGTGAAATGGGCTGGCCCAGGTGCTTGTGTTATTCCCTCTAGGGGAGAAATGTGTGCTGTTTGTACAGTGGAATCGCAAAATCCATTGGAGAAGGACATTTTCCTTGTAGAAACTCCATCGCGGGATGTGTTGCCTGCTGGACTTTTCATTGTTCCAGTCGTACTACATTCTTCTGCTGTGGAGGAGAACAAGTGCAAAGTGTTAATCAAAAATGAGACATGCAAAGATGTAACTATCCCAATCGGGACAGTTGTGGCTCATGTATTCCCTACAGATACAGTGACCGTGGCATCTGACATACAAACAAAGTCTAAATGCATTGATCCAAAGCTGTTTGATTTCAGAAAATCCACCATTCCAAAAGAGTGGGAAGATCGACTTCGGCAGAAATTGTCTGAAAAAGGGAATGTGTTTTCTCTTGAAGAATGGGACGTGGGATTAGCAAGGGATGTCAAACATCGGATCCGGCTAAGTGACCCTAGACCATTTAGAGAACGATCCCGACGTATTGCTCCAGCTGACATTGACGATGTCCGACGACACCTCAAGGACCTGTTGGCGGCGGGGATTATTAAAGAATCCTGAAGCCCTTACGCTTCCCCAATCGTGATTGTCCGTAAAAAGAGTGGAGCAATACGTATGTGTGTGGATTATCGCACATTGAATAGCAGAACTCTGCCAGACCAGTACACTACTCCACGCATTGATGATGCTTTGGACTGTCTCGCTGGAAGCAAGTGGTTCTCCGTCTTAGATCTTCGGAGCGGCTATTATCAAATAGCCATGGCTGATGAGGATAAGGAGAAAACTGCCTTCATATGTCCCTTGGGATTCTATGAGTTTGAACGAATGCCACAGGGTGTTAGTGGGGCCCCTGCGACATTCCAGAGGCTCATGGAGCGTGCAGTCGGAGACATGCATCTGTTGGAGGTTATAGTGTATCTTGATGATATTATTGTTTTCGGGTCCACCCTAGAAGAACATGAGGAGAGGCTGCTTAAAGTCTTAACACGGTTGGAGGAGTACGGTTTGAAAATCTCACTTGATAAATGCCAACTCTGCATGCCCCAGGTTAAGTATGTGGGCCATATTGTCTCCGCTAATGGTGTTGCTCCTGATCCGGAGAAGATAGAAGCCGTTTCTAAATGGAAGATGCCCACAGATCTGAAGACCTTAAGATCCTTCTTGGGATTTTGTGGGTTTTATCGAAGGTTTGTCAAGAATTACTCCGCAATCGTGCGACCCCTGACTGAACTCACCAAAGGGTATCCTTTGGCTAGAGGAGATGGAAAACGGACAACAGAGGGGAAGTACTTTAAAGAGTCAGAGCCATTTGGTGAGCGGTGGAATGAAGACTGTACTGAGGCCTTCAAAACCATAATATACTGTCTCACTCATGCACCTGTCCTGGCCTTTGCTGACCCTACGAGGGCTTATGTTCTACATGTGGATGCAAGCTTGAATGGCTTAGGGGCAGTACTGAACCAAGAGTATCCTGAAGGGCTCCGCCCAGTTGCATATGCCAGCAGGAAACTAAGTACAACTGAACAGAGATATCCTACTCATCAGCTTGAGTTTTTGGCATTGAAGTGGGCGGTAGTCGACAAATTTCATGATTATCTTTATGGAGTGAAATTTGTAGTAAGAACTGACAATAACCCGCTAACTTATGTGCTCACTACAGCAAAGTTGAATGCCACAGGACATCGCTGGCTGGCTGCTTTATCCACATATGACTTTAGTGTTCAGTATAAGCCAGGACGTCATAATATAGACGCTGATGTGCTGTCTCGCTATCCTTTGTCAGAGGAGTCACCTGTTGAATGGATGGAAATACCCCAATCAGGAGCAATCTGTCAAAGAGTAGCAAGCGACAAAAATGAGGAACATGTCGCCAGATTGGTTGATCAATTGGGTGCTGATGCAAGTATGGTTCCGCCCATTTATGCTTGCCTTACACAGTTAGAATCAGGGAATTTGAAACAGCTGACTTGTGGTGAACTTCAGATTGCTCAAGACAATGATCCAGTCATTGGGCCTGTGAAGCTAGCTGTGGAAAAAGGACAAGTACTTACCTCTGGCACAAGTTCCAACCCACGGGTGACTTTATTGCAGAGACAGGGCTCCAAGTTGATCATCCAAGATAAGCTACTGTACAGAGTGTCCAGCAATTCCTGTAGTGAAGAGAAAAAACAACTTGTGTTACCTCAACAGTTCCATCAACAAGTAATGTACTCTCTACATGATGATGCAGGACACTTAGGCATCGAACGAACTACAGAGCTTGTTAAGGATAGGTTTTACTGGCCTCAAATGACTTCTGAGATTGAGACATATATCAAGAACTGTGGAAGATGCATAGCCAGAAAGTCTTTGCCAGGGAAACGCGCTCCTTTAAATAACATCACAAGTAATGGGCCTATGGAATTGATTTGTATTGATTTTTTGTCAATAGAGCCAGATTCCAAAGGAGTAGCTAATGTCCTGGTCATCACTGACCATTTCACGCGCTATGCTCAAGCTTACCCGACAAAAGATCAGAAAGCAGCAACGGTTGCAAAAATCCTCTGGGAGAAGTTCTTTGTGTATTACGGGTTGCCAGCTCGTATACATTCGGACCAAGGGAGAGATTTTGAAAGTAGGCTGATAAAAGAACTCTTGGGAATGCTAGGGATAAAAAAATCAAGAACGACACCCTACCACCCTCAGGGAGACCCACAGCCGGAGCGATTTAATAGAACGTTGCTTTCCATGCTGGGCACTTTGGATTCTACTAAAAAACACAACTGGAGTCAGTATATCAGCAAACTAGTGCATGCATACAATTGCACTAAAAACGAGGCTACAGGGTACTCACCCTACTTCCTTTTATTTGGGAGAGAAGCCCGTTTGCCAATTGATGTGTGTTTTGGCACTACTCCAGTCAGGGAACGAGGACAGACATACCAGAAGTATGTAGAGGATTTGAAAACAGATCTTCAGAAAGCCTATAACCTTGCTTCTGAAACTGCACTGAAGAGTCATCAGAGGAATAAACGCCTCTATGATCAAAAGGTGAGATTTCAAGATATAAGGCCTGGTGACCGTGTGCTAATTCGAAATCTGAGTTTCACTGGTAAACACAAATTGGAGGATAAGTGGAATTCAGCTCCTTATATTGTTCTTGAAAAGCTTAACAATTTGCCAGTGTACAAACTCAAACCTGAAGAAGGGATAGGTGGACTCAGGACAATGCACAGGGATCATCTTTTACCAGTTGGAGAATTAGTAAGGATGTCAAAACCTGTAAGTAGCCCAGAAGTTTCTCAAAGACCAAAGACCAGGTCTAGAGCTGCAAAAGAGCACAAAGGACTATCGGGGAAGAAAAGACCACTAGACAGTCCTGAAGCAGTGGATGATTCTTCAGAGAGTGATGAGGAAAGACATGAGTACTACTCTTCAGACTGGTCTGGACAGTGGACACCGTTAACTCCTGATTTTCATCATAGTTTTGAGGTCAACAAGGATGAAGTAACTGCTCAAACCGACAGTGAATCTCAACCTTCAGGAGAAGATGAAGTTGTGGAGGAAACCTGTGAAAACGGTGATTCTAGATTAGGAGAAGAGGAAAGTTTTGAAATGGAAGAACACAGCTCAGGAAGTGCTTCAGACTTGGATCCTGAACCCATGGAACAACGTCCTAAAAGAGAGCGGAAACCTGTGTC
The DNA here is from genome assembly GCF_030506205.2 of Paramisgurnus dabryanus. Lineage (NCBI taxonomy): Eukaryota > Metazoa > Chordata > Actinopteri > Cypriniformes > Cobitidae > Paramisgurnus > Paramisgurnus dabryanus. Next base: position 23,339,672 of record NC_133351.1, read on the forward strand.
TAAGTTAAGCTATGATGAACTAGGCAAGCCCAGTGACCGAACTGTGACAGTTGTGCACAGAGGAATAGTTATCTATCTGACAGATTCCTCCGAAATTGAACTTTGCTCCTCAGAAAGAGATCAACATTTATCTAAGTGTGTAAGATGTTCTAGAATAAGTTCAAGTTCTAAGAATAGCCTAATCATTCATATGTAAAAGTAGTATACTCATGGGGACGTGAGAATTTCAGAAGGGGGAGAATGTGACCCAGGTTAATTTCTATATACACATTTGTTCATTTTCTAAGTTTCTTCATTTATTTATTTATTTGTTTAATTATTTATTTATTTTGGGGAAAACATGACAATATGGTGCTTTATAATATAAGAGTATATTTAAATGGAAAGGTACATGTTCAGACATGTTTCTGTGAGAAGGTGTGTTTAGTGTGATAGGATTGGTTAAAACACGGGTTAAACCCGCCTTCTGTCTGATGTGAGTTCGATGATTGGTTTGGACGGGGGTCTGTAAAGGGAGATGGAGAGAGAAAGTGAGGAGGAGAGGATGATGTGATGTTATCAACACGATAATATGTAATGTTTAGTCGAATGAAACTCGTGTAATTTAAGTGTTTAAACACCGTTTTTTTTCCGTGGTGAAGTCAGTGTGACAATCCAACGTAGTCAGCACGACACGGTTTGGAAGAATAACTGTTAGTTTAACGCTGAATTGCCATTACATGGTCGGCGGGGACTTTGATCAAGTTCATCTTTTGCACCGACGCAGTAACGGACATCCTTTGTAATTTAGCGATTGCTATGAACTATCACTATATGGGGTGAGAGCCAGACAGGACCGCCGCTGTGAAGTTCAAACAACGCACATAATTGCAAAGTGTTGGAGTTTCTCGGACGCTGTGGGAAGATCGTAAAGTTTGCCGGTTGAGCACAGATTTCCATACCAATCTAACGGGTGACGCAAAACGCCGACTCCTATCGGATACCATCAGGTACATTCCTTTCTTTTATTTGTGCTCTTATAGAGTGAAGCGGCCAGTGTTGTGTTTTGATCGGCCTCTACGCACACAAGCGACGCTCAGGCCTGCAACGGGGGGGTTTGTGTGTTGTGTGTGAGTGTGTGGTATGGTGGGCCCACAATAAGTTTTCTTTACTAAGTAGCATTGTGGTTTATTTATGGTGTTTTAGTGCTTAAACACTGGGGTACAGTTTGTATTGGAGCTTGAAGTTTCGTTTTAGATTTTATGTTGGCTTGACAAAGCCTTTCCTGTTATTTCCATACTGTTCATGTAAAGATATCAATGCTATTGGTATAATTTGTTAATGACCACCGTGTATTTCATGTGAACCCAAAGAAATGTGAAGAAAAGAGAGAGTAATTGCATAACTGTTGATTTGAATTAACCCTTGAAGTGCCTGTATTATAAACAAAAGAGACTGATACACTGCATAGTAAAGTAACTTTTTATTTGTATTTTGTACGCAGTTCCACTTACATTCACTGTGCTTAGTTTTTGTTCATTTATTTTTGGGGTTTAAAATAAACCTGTTGTATATATACATATTTCATTTTGTAAATTGTTATTACTTACCTGATATACTGAAGTAGTCATTTAAAAAGGGGTGCTTTGTGAATAATAGAGTAAAATTTGATAAACAGTTTAGACAGCAAGGGGTCAAAGATCAGAAGTTCACGTCGAGAGACATCAATAACAGAATCCGGGTATTAGCGTCTATAATTGGGAGGGTGAATTTAACTCAATACCTGAAGGGGGCGCTACATATACATAATAATTACAGGCACAAACTCATATGTTATGCAAAAAAATACTATTATTTTGTATGAGATTAATCTAGATTAATCTATGCCCAGCTCTAAATAAAACAGATATTTAAATATGAATAAAAGTATTGATCATTCGTTTTGCAGTAAACTTTTTTTTTGCTTTGTCTCACCCAAACGTCCTATTTCAATATAAAATTTGTCAATCTTAGAATAAAGAGTACAAAATTTTTAGCTAGGTACCTTTTAAAAGGGTATGTACCACTTTGGTACAGATGTGTAGCTTTAAGGTATACCAGTATGTACCTTTAAAGGAAAACACCACAGTTTTTCAATATTTTATCTTATCTTACCTCAATTTAGACTAATTAATACATACCTATCTTTTTCAATGCGTGCATTTAATCTTTGTAGCGCATCGTGAATATGTTAGCATTTAGCCTAGCCCCATTCATTCCTTAGGATCCAAATGAATATAGAAGTCACCAAACACTTCCATGTTTTCCCTGTTTAAAGACTGTTCGTGAGTAGTTACAGGAGTAAGTGGTGGCACAAAATAAAATGTGGAGATTTTTAAGCGGATAAAAATGAGAACTATATTGTATGGTGGAAGAGCACTTAGTTTGCAGTACTTTGACCTTGGCGTGCAGTAACATCATTACTCCTGACTACTCCCCCTCTTGCTCAAATTTCTGTCGATATTACTGCACCCGAGGTCGTAGTGCTGCAAACTAAAATTTAATCCAATTAAAAAATCACCACGTTTTATTTTGTGCCACCATACTTACACGTGTAACTACTCATGTAACAGTCTTTAAACAGGGAAAACATGGAAGTGTTTGGTGGCTTCTTAATTCATCCCTGTTTAGATCATAAGGAATGAATGGGGCTAGGCTAAATGCTAACACATTGAAGACACGCTGTACAAAGATTAAATGTAAGCATTGAAAAAAGACAGGTATGTATTAATTTGCCTAAGTTGAGGTAAGAACATAGTAAAATAATAAAAAACTGGTGTTAAAGGTACATACTTTACCAATATGCATCTTTCCATACAAAAGTGTACTTTTTGAAAAGATACCAACCCAGTGACACCATTTGTACCTTCTTGTACCTTTTTTTCTAAGAGTGTAGAAAGAAAACTGTCATTTTTTTATACAAAAACTGATTTTTTTTACAAAAGTTAACCTTTAAAATAGCATCTTATTGGAGGAAATATTTATTAAGAACATGCTAATTTTGGCACTCAATTGAAACTCAATCAAAGCCTTATTTTATATTGTTTCATGACTTTAGGTACTTTCACATGAACGTTTAATCTAACCTGCAATTGCTTAAAGATGCTAAACAAAAAATTGTTTACAAGGTGCAATTTCTCTACTTTACTGCCCTGTATGAATTGTAAAATGATATATACAGTAAACTGTATAAAAAGCCTTACTTCTTTGCTTTTAGAAAGAAGAGGATCGGCCTCTTTCACATAAACCTGAGTCACATGCGAGTTACGGGCTGCGTTTTTAATGCGCTCTAACGATTTCTCTTTGTTTATCACGCCATTAAAGCTTGGCAGCAGGTGGATTCTGGAAAACGGCCTCCCGACACAATCTCCATTTCCCAGAAGGAAAACAGAAAGGCCTCGTTGCGTTCCAAAGCGTCCGCTTCTCTGTGGTTTTCTCTCTTTAATTTGACAAGTCAAAGTGTTGCACTATGGTGGGCTCAGGTGACATCATTGCCCAGCGTGGAACAGGGCGATGTTGGTGCTTTTCAACATGTGCTGTTGATTTTGGACCAGGTGTCTCAAGTACTTTGCGGACTAGGGAACGAGTCTTCCCTCTGTGAGGGAACTTAGTGTGGGACCAGCACCAATACAGCGGTTGGTTCTATCACCTGTCGGCAGGAATGCAGAAACCTTGTTGATCCCTTTTTGTTCTGTATAAAATAAAGTTGTTTGTTTTATGTAAGACAATGTTTCTTAATGTAGTATCTTCCGTTAAATTACTCTGGATACATTTCATACTGTTTATCAACTTAGCTCAATATTTTTATCCAAAGCATGCATCTTACAGGAGTGGCATGAGATTAAATGTGTTTGCTTAAGGTGCAATGTTTATATAGTTTACAGGATGTGATCCTGCAACCTTTCAGTTACCAGCCCAGGACTTTACCCGCTAGGCTGCATTTTTTTTTTAAATAAAGTATGTGTACAATAACATCCTAATAACTGTACAGTACATCGGAATGCAGTCGTAATTCCTTTCCTCCTGGACACACGTGGTTCTGCTTCATGTGCGTTCCGTGTCAATCTGGTACTTCAAACGTGCTGATAAATGGGCCTGGGGCGCAGGAATCTGCTCACTGTGTCTCTCGCCCTCACTTTGTCATTCATTGGTGTCATAAAAGACCACAGGACACCAAGTGATGATCTTATAAACGTATTTATACATTTGCCCTGAAATGAGGCGTTGAACATTTCTCTGGCTGATCGGACGTCCGAGTGAGTTTCCCAGCCCTGGGAGAGGAAGATTTTAGGGTTTATTTTATGAGGCCAGTGAGAGGTGGGACAGTGACAACAGGAGTTGTGTGTAATGGATTTATCTCAGGGGTTTGGCCTTTCATGAGCCACATTACTTAGATGGAATCAGGGATCCGTCTGTTGATTCTGGCACAGCATTCAGCACGACCCTGTCCCTAAACACATGGCCTGTGCTGTCTAGTGATATATAGCATGTTCATGGCTGCCATAAACATACAATAACGCCATCTGCTGGTGAAAGTCAATTTTGACTCCACTGCCCTTATATATTTATATAAATCATGCATTGCAAAGCATAAAATTCATAATTGTATATGCATTACTACATATACTGTAAAAAGTGAAAAGTTGGATCAACTTAAAAAAATACTTAAATTGGTAATATCTAAAAAAAGTAAGTTACGTTAACATAAAGGGGTGGTTTTCCGGGCAGGGTTTAGATTAATCCAGGACTGGGCCTTAGTTATATTAGGACATTTAAGTAGTTTTTACAAACTAGTAGTTTTTAAAAACAATACTGGCGTGCATCTTGAGGCGAAATAATGGCACTGATATATGTTAAAATATGTCAGTACAAGGTGTTTTTAAAAAAGATAGCTCAAACATTTAAATTAAGACAGCTCAAAAATGCAGTTAAGTCTATGACTAGGATAAGCCCTGTCCACAAAACTGCCCAAAAGTGTTTTTCACTTAAACGTGTAAGTTAAAGTAACTTAATTTTTTAGGTGCCAGCAAGTGAAGTAAATTTTAAGTTGATTAAAAATGTCCTTTTACAGTTTAGTACTATTTTTAAAGTTTAAAAACATTTACACAGTTTTTATTTATTTATTTATTTATTTATTTTAGAAAAATAGTAAACTAATCAAAATTATGCATTGACACAGTTGTAAAGAATTATGTTAATAAAATCTAATGCAAAGTAAATCAAAGCTATGTTGTAATTTGCAAAGTCGTACTCACGTCATTTTATCAAACAGATTCTCGAGGTCACATATTTTAAACAATATTAAAGGGGTAAACATTTATACTGGATACTTACTGGCTGCTTTTTCTTCATAATTTGGTCCAAGTCATCCATTTCAAACAGAACTGAAACATTATAAAGAGAAAAACATGAATTAATAGCCTATTAAAGGATTAAGACAATGAATAATTTGTGAGCTATGCGTGACTCCTGTCATGGCCCTCAGAAAGGAAGCCCTTTCTAACACTTTTCTAATCCTTAAACATCTGTTTTTGAACTTCTTGACCTTGCTTCGGCTGTCAGGTCAAGCGCAGATTCAGAGATCTTAAGAAAAATTGTGGCAAGAGCTCTACTTGATGTGACTAAGCTGTTTAAAGTTTAGTCCATCGTGAGTAGTTAGACTGTGAGACAGGAACTCATAAATACAGCAGCAGATGGTGATCTCACTCTGCATCACCTGCACCAACTCAGCCAAAAGATCATCACCAAAAAAAAAAAACATCAGTGAAACATTCAGATGGTTTTGTTAATATGTACATCAACTTTTCACTGAGCCTCTGAAATCTCTATTGATTTATTGTGAGTTTAAATACCTACATTTCCACATTATATCTCCAGAAATATTTAAACTGCTTAAATTATGGAAAGGTCTTTTAGCGTGAATAGTTTACCTAAAAATGATCATTACTTTACTTCTGTGTTGTTCTAAACCCATATGACCTTCTTCGCTAAATAACCATTGGAACCAACGTTTTCTCATTGACCATGGAATGGGTTTTTGTATTTGCCTTTGAGTCACATTGTTACTGAATAATTCTATGTTTTTTAGTTATAGATATTGTTTCTGATATATATTTCTGTCATAATTTTGGTAATCTTAAAATATTTGCGAAATATACTGTCTTTCCTAGACATTAGTGTTTGCTGTCGATAACTAAATCACATTTTTTATTAAATTAGAAATATAATAAAAATAGCATTACATCATTTTCTTTTCTATTTTGATGCTAGTTCCCCAAGAAGTAAATAATTGTAATTAAAAAAAAAAAACTTTAAATGTGCTTTATTCATAATAAGATTTTTTTTGCTCAAATTAGTATCTTGGTTGAACACAGAGTTTTTGTTTGTCAGTATAGTATTAGTTTAGGGGATGTTTGATATTTCCTAATGTTTCTAAAGCGGCAGATGCTGTCTGATGTCATTTAGCTCCAGATTAAAACAGACCTTTCAAACGATAGCTGCCCAGTTAAATATAACATCAGGTTTGTTTGCATGACAGGCTTACACCGCACTGTGCATAGCTTTCAACTTTGATCAAAGGCAGGTGTGTCTCTGTTCCAGAAAACTCAGTCAGTGTCCTGTTTGGCATATTGAGTCTCTTTTAATATTAACCAGTGCTATGCTTTTATCAGTCTCTAATATCACAAGACAACATTTTGTTTGTTTGTTTTCCATTGTTTTCCACATATAAACAATCATGTTCCCCTGTTCTCTCTTTGTGTCTTCATTTGACAACATTAAACCCTTGTTGTGTGTTTGCGTGTGTACATGCATTTGTGTGCGTGCGTGCATGCATGTGTGTGTGTGTCCATGCATGCATGCATGTGTGCGTGCATTTGTGCGTGTTTTAGGCCTGTGTGTGTGTGTGTGTGTGTGTGTGTGCGGCCGGGTAATTATCACGTTGGGGGGACCAATTGTCCCCACAAAGATAGGAATACCAGTATTTTTGTGACCTTGTGGGGACATTTTGATGTCCCCATGAGGAAACAAGCTAATAAATCAAACAGAATGATGTTTATTGAAAATCTAAGGTATCAGACAGTTTCCTGTGATGGTTGGGGTTAGGGAATGGGGCAGGTAAGGGGAATAGAATATACAGTTTGTACAGAATAAAATGCATTACGTCTATGGAATGTCCCCAAAAAACATGGAAACCAGAACGTGCGTGCGTGCGTGTGTGTTATTATCTCAGTGTTGTCCAGCTGCAGTATCTGTGATGTGTTATGCCGCCCACCTGCCCCTGGCTGTGCTGCTAAGCTCTTTCTGGAGTCCTGATGGACAACCCTGTGATAAGAGCAGTAACATGATCTCTCTGTTTGCTTTTGATGTGACCCACAACAAAGAGGTGGACAGATTCTTCTTCACGGTGCTATGTGCTTTACAGGGAAGACAGAAATGAATTGACCATAGCTTATTGTGAACAATGTCACAGCTGAGTTCTTCAAATGCCTCTATTTATTACAATGGCATGTATTTGTCAAGCAATTCTTTCCCACATATCTTTTAACACGTTTCAAAATGAATTGTGGTAGGATTGTGTTTACTGTATATTGTGTTATCACTTAGAAATTCCAAACAGTGTTTTGTATTTAACACCTTTTAATTTCACGGTGCTTGTTTTAAGTATTTTCACCTAAATGTGGACAAATTGAATAAATGGTTGTCCTTCATATGAAGAGTTTTTCCTCTGCTAACAGCTGGGCAGGTATAGTCAGCGTTTGTTCACAGATTTGCTGTTGGCAGCAGTGTCTCAGCTGAAAGCAGGATTCTGTCATGAACCAGAATATTAGACAGATAGTAACCCATGGGTGTTTAATTTCGCTAGCTTTGCCTTGGATTATTAAATATAAGCCTGAGGTGCTGAAGGGTGTTGCTGACAAGAGCTTTCATCACAACTCCCTATCCTCACAATTTTTCACTCTTACAAAACACTTGCTCTCTTGACACTGAGTAAATGGTGCCCTCTTCTGTCCTAGTATAATACTGTGATCAAATGAAATCATTTCAGATATACGTTTCAACTGGAAAGTTACATTGTTAAAACATATATAACACACATGTCTGTTACTATCTCATGTTAGTTTTACATCCTTCATAAATCCAAAACGTCTTTAGTTTGTCAGATTTATAAAAGACAAATCAGCTTTTCCGATTCTTTCCGAATAAACCCAACCCCCCTCGAGGCAGAGCTAGTCAGGAGTCAATAACAAAAAGGGTTCCTATCTCTGGATAACTTGATTCACCACATGTTCGTTTTGTTAAATTATGCACCAATTGCCAACATAACATACACAACACAATTATTTGGTGACGTTGATTTCGTGACAGCTCTTGGTTGGTGTGTGCCTGTGCTATTCCTGTTAAAATGCCCATATAAGGACTTCCACGTACTTCCTGCACTGAAAAGAAATAGAGCAAGATTGTTAGGTATGAATGAATCTTTAATGTTCGGAAAAAAAAAATTCTGAAAAATGCGAACCCTGGCGAAGTCTACAAACGTCCTACTGCTTTTTTGACACTTTGCCTATGCTTAGCATGAGGAATCCAAAAGTCTTAAACAGTGGTAATAAGGCAGAATGTATGAAATAGCTGAAAGCACACACACACACACACCCCGCCAGTTTTGGATGACTTAATTAATTTAGAATTCAAATTAAGGTACATCCTCTCTCTCACAGATATGGAGAAGATTTTTCATGCCTTTTGATCTTGATATTATTATTTTATTGTTGAAAATATAGACAACATATTTATTCTTTCATTAGAAACTAGGGCTGGGTATCGATCCAGATGTTCCAGATCGATTCAATTTCGATTCACCAGCTATCAAATCGATTCGATTCCGATTCTCGATTCAATTTTCGATTCCGGTTCTCGGGATGCTTCCATACCTCTTACTTTTTAAGTTTAGGTGGCATCAAAGTTGATGAAGCACCTAAAACCGCCATTTTAAGCACTGAATGAAAGAATGACAGGCTCCTTGGTAACATCGCGCAAGGCAAAAAAGAGGGTGACATCTAGTGAAGAAGACTAGTAATTTGATTAATGTTAATCTTACGTTCATTTTTTGCAGGAAAAAAATTGATTCTGCTCTTTGAGAATCGATTCTGAATCGACCACGTATAAAAAAAACGATTAATCGAAAAATCGATTTTTTTGCCCAGCCCTATTAGAAACCAATATATTTATTTGAAAAAAAAACTAGAAATGCAAGACATGCACTCAATAATAAAGAAAGAACAGCCAATAAGAACCTGTAATAGATGAATAAATAAAATCTATGTCAAAAATGTTTACTTTTTTGTTATAATTTAGTTTACATGAGTTTTCTTATAAATGGGTTTATAAAACACTCTTAGAATTAAAGGTACATGAAGATACAAAAGTTGTCAATATCTTTTTAAAAAGTACACTTTGTACCTAAAATGTGCATATTGGTACCTCACTGGTACCTTAGAGGTACATACTGGTAACTCATACAAAAAAAACTGGTACATATCAGGGCCTTTTTTAAAAGGTACCGTCCAAGTGATGAAAAAAACATTTTTCTGGGAATATACTATTAAACACTTAAATTTTTATACTCTATATATTCAACGTTGCTTTATTTTGCAGATTGCATTTCCTCTAACTGACCACAAGGTGAAGAAAGAGATTGATACTGTAGACATGAGCTTATGAAGTACAATCAATAAAACTCATAAATTTGGACAGCAGTACTATACAGCCTTAACTAAACTGCTCTAGTCATTTGGCTTCATAAAAAAGAGGGGAAAATGTGTGAAAGAGTTCAGCTGTAAATCTAAAGTAGTAAGGTCTTTGGCCTTGACTGTCAGTGAATGCTTCCTCCACAATAGTTGCCTCCCAACCGTTCCCATGCAACGTCACTGATTTACTTCTCTCATTAACTGCTTTAATATTTACAAACTCTGCAATGGCCTTATCTGACTGAGGGAAACTTCTTAGTACTGGGAAGTACTAAAAACCAAAGCACACTCTGCAGATCAATCCAGACATCATCCTTAGATTGCAGAAAAGAAACAGAAAGGACCTCCTCTTCAGACACTGCATTGTTTAACAATAACAAGAGGAAGATATTTATAATCCTCTACCTGGATATTTATGAGAGGTTCTGCTCTGACTGCTGTATTGCAAGCACTGTCAGTTTTATCAGTATGTTGCTGCGTGTGTGTTCTTCCTCTGACTGTTACAGATTCTCTGTGCCCTGTTTCCTAAAATATATTTTATTACTGTTTTATTTGACCCCAGAATGATTTTATAAAATATGTTGTGTAATATTTTGTTTATCATACTTTTTGTACTGGGTGTATGCCTATTATTGCCCATGACTAAACTACATGATAGCGCCCTGATTTTGTCACTCAAAATAGGTTACTCTGAATAGGCCTTCCTGGTTTTCATATTTTTATTTTATTTTATATAGGTACTTTTGGAGATCAGAAGCAAAAAGCTCATTTAAATATTTTCAATAAAGTTTTATTTTATAGCAAAATACATTGGAAATGTCTGATTTTGTCAGTCAAGAAAATCAACAATGTTTAAATTAGATGACTGACTATTTGCAATCTGCTTTAATCCAGATCTAATAATAAAATGGAACAGTTTAATCCTGGAATAAATTTTGGTTTTCTAATAACATGAAGACTGTAAGGATCACTCACTTAATATTTGTTTCTCTCAAAATACAGAGCAATTAATTTGATTTTATAGGAAAGATAAATAAATACCAAAGGCAATATGCTTATTGCCAGCACCTTAAAATGTTTAATCCCCTTTGTAAATTGCATGGGATAAAGAAAAGGCATCTGCTAAATGAATAAATTTAAATAAATATAAATAAATAAATAAATAAATAAATAAATAAATAAATAAATATATATATATATATATATATATATATATATATATATATATATATATATATATATATATATATATATATATATATATATATATATATATATATATATATATATATACTGTAAATATAAGTTATTTTATGTGAATTTATTGTTTTAAGGAATGGGTATTTAGACGCTTGACTCAATTTATAAATTACAAAAACACTATTGATTTATTAGTCTGATTTTAAAGAAAGGATATTTTGTACATATTCATTCATTTCTTGCAGGATTTTTTCATTTGGGCACGGATGAGCTATTTCAGTACCAAATGGGTTGAAAATAGCAAAGTTGTCCTTGGCTTGTGCAGTTTAAAAATTGAACCTTCTGGAAGATAACGTGGGCATACAGACATTTATTTCCATTGGTGCTTTAGTCTGTCAGTCTTATTGTGTAGCTCTGAGGTTGGTTAACTAAAGCAACATGGGATAATCGGCTTTAACAGAGGCTAATGTCATGTTGCTTTGGCTCACCACAAACCCCCTTAGTTCAGGCAAAGCAAAGAAGTGAAGGGCTGCTCGGGAATTTACTCTGAACCTTTTCAATGGAATGTTGGTCCGATTGCGTACATGGGTGTTTATCAAAGCAAATCCTGTGGATCTGATGGATCTGGACTTGTGACCCGATACGATCGAACTCAACTGGGACATTTCTAGACTGAATGAATAACATTTCAGTGTGAGAAATGGGGACTGTGCTTTCTATATCTCCTGTATCAAATAAGGTGACGATTCTGGATGATGGAGGTTTATCGGCGTGCGAAGCCAATGGGAAAATAGAGAAGAGTTTAAGGAAGCCGTCGATGATCGTGTCCACTCTTGCATTTAAACGGTTTGTGACCGCATCCGCTAAAACGATAAGTGGCAAGAAAGTTAATCCGAATCTACCTGTTACCGGTGACATTCAAGCGCTCGAGCGTTTGAACAACGAAAACTTAAAGAGATCGACCAACACCGATCTGAAAACTAAAAATGGACCTAATGGACTTAAAGATCATCTCGATCAGGAACCGTTATCTCCAAAGCCGAGGCAACTGGTGTCGGTTCAAAAACAGCCCAGTAGTCCGTCGCTCATCTCTCCGAGGCGCGTGATCGTCCAGGCCTCCACCGGCGAGCTGCTCCGATGCCTTGGTGAGTTCACGTGCAAACGATGCTTCAGACTGAAGGAACTCCGTCCAAACGAGGTCATTGGCTGGTTCCGAAACGTAGACAGGACTCTGCTGTTGCAGGGCTGGCAAGATCAAGGGTTCATCACACCAGCCACTCTCGTGTTCGTTTATCTGCTGTGTAGAGAAACTCTGACGGATGATATTGACAATCAACGTGAGCTCCAACGGACCTTTCTGACCTGCTTGTATCTCGCATATTCCTACATAGGAAGCGAGATATCTTATCCTATCAAGCCCTTCATGGTAGAGACCGATATTGACGTGTTCTTTGAGCGATCTTTGGATGTCATCAATAAACTGAGTGGCAAAATGTTGCAGATTAATGTCGATGCGCAATTTTTCACAGAGGTTTTTCAAGATTTGAAAAACGAAGGGGATTACAAGACAGATGCATGTGAAGTGGAGCGGTAGAGAGCATGCGCAGTAATCAATGACACTGATTTATTGAATTCGATTGCGATCAATTTATTTTGACTGGAACTTGCACAAAAAAAAAAATGCTACGCTGTTTTTAACTCATATAGTTGTGAAAATATGGACAATTCAAATTGCTGGGTTCAAATTCACTTATGGATTGTTTTATACCATGTATATGGGTCAAATGTGGACATTTTCAGGGTCAATTTAAACCAAGCTTGGGTTAAAAGCCGTGTGCAATGGATGGGGATTTAGTTTTTCAATATTTATGTCACTGTTGTGGTGGTTGTTTAGACAGTACAAATATTACATAACATGGCTTGTGCCTGTGTAGGTGCAGTCAAATGCATCTCGTAAAGATCAGTCGCAAAAGTCAAAAAGAGGGAATGTACAAACACAATTTTATTTTACACTTGTCAGCTTCATCTTTCACTGTTTACTTTCCCTAAAATCAGAAAAAAATAATTTTAGATCAAAAGATATATATTTTTGTTTTGTTTGTAATATGATCATGCGCATTGTAGCGTGACCACATTGTCGGTTACAAATATACCCATGTATTTCTTGTGGTAGCAACCCTTCATTACCTTATAATGGACAAAAATACACTTATAAAACAGATATGAATGGAACTATCCATGGTGCTGATCTGTTTGTGTTGCTTTATTGACAGATGTCGATCTTAAAGGGATAGTCCACCCAAAAAATGATTTCTTTATTTTCTTATATTCTTATATTTTAAGGAATGTTTGTAACCAAAATGTTTGTAAGCCCCATTCACATCCATAGTAGGAAAAGAGAATAATATAGAAGTAAATGGGGCTTACAAACGGTTTGATTCAAACATTTCTCAAAATATCTTCCTTCCCGTTCTTCAGGGAAAAAAAGAAATTTATACAGGTTTGAAACAACATGAGATTAAGTAAATGATGACAGAATTTTCATTTTTTGGGGGGGGGCTATCCCTTTAATGTAAAACTTGATAACGTTGTCTCTTCACTGAGAACTCTTATGTGCCAATTCATGCATTATGTAAGGTTATTTTGAGTCATAAAGGTTTGAAAAATATGAGATGATCATGAGAGTTTATTTTATTTGCCATGGTTTCTTGATGCTCTTCTTAAATGAAATAAATGCCAGTCTGACTGCTTCTGATTATTCATAATGCATGTATCGGTTTATTGATAGCATTGACCATCTTTGGGACATTCTCCATAATGCCTTGCATCTCATACCAGTGTTGCTGTGAAGCAATTCCTAATGAAAGTTTTACAAATGATATTGTGAAATTAAAATGTATATATTCAGATAAACAAATGTAATGCTAATTTAAGAATCAGTCATGTTTACAGTCTGTAATGGCCAATTCACAATTCAATATGTCCTTATTTTTATATGCAGCCGATTCCATTCATTTAAAAGTAGGAATGAGAGTCTCGGGAGATTTGTGAATGAAAACACTTGACATGAATGATCGTAGAGTTCATTGGCTGGAATTTGCTGCAGTTTGTGAGAAAGGTTTCTCTGGGTCAGCTTCATCTCTTCGGTCTGTTGCTATAGCAAGCACAGCATCTCTCTGTTTTTCATTCACTGGAGAACCTCACATGCTTCGTCTTCAAGCAGCTTGTGAATGAATAGACACACACATATATACATTATACATCAATAATGCTATTCTGTGTCTTTGAGTGGTTTTCACAAATGTACTTTGACTATAAGGAACCATTAGCTGACTCTAAAGCCAAATTTAGTCTTCACAACTTAATTTGGTTCCATGGTGTAGTCATCTCATATGTTAAAAAGTCATGTATAGCAATAGGCTACACTGTCAGAGGTTATGGGTACTATTAAGGTATGGGAATGGGTACCGTCCCAGTGACAGCTTGGGTACGTATCTTAATATTTTTTATAGTGTACATAAAAATCAAGCCAAAATGTTGTTACGGTAGCATTTTATTTTACAGTACGTGTAGATACCTTGTACATATATGGTAAAGACAAATGTGTGGTACTTAAGTTTAAGTATTTACTTGGTAATTAAATTATATCATTACTGTACTTACCAGTGATACATACTTGGTATTTATGATGTAACTCTAGATAGCTACTGGATAAGATACATATAGTTAGGTATACTGTAACTAACAAGAAAGACTACTGCACTTACAAATGAATGTTCAATATAAGAATTTAGTACTTACAAGCAAATGTGGGTTAATAACAGGTACTTGTACATATATGATAACTAATAACAAGCACTAATTTACTTACAAACTGTATGGTAAGTGTGTACATACATGCCAGTGTAAGTTAATGACCGGCACATACAGTGTATGTATATGTTGTAACTAATGAGAAACATTACTCTACTTACAAATTGTATATACACGTAAAGTATGGTGGTACATGCAGGCAAGTGTAAGTTAATAAAAAGCACTTATAGTGTACCTATATGATAACTAATAACACACATTACTGATGTGCCATCTTTGTACTCTTTTATTATACCCTTAAAATCCAACCACTGAATATTGTACGCATTAACTACTGTGTACATTCACCAGTACGTCCAGTCCACATGACTGTAAAATATAGTGTTGAATATTACATAGTTAATACACAGGACCTACACCTAAGATATAGCATAGGATACATTTTCCACTGTGAGTTATATTAACTAGTAAGACCATAAAATAAGATGCATTGTTGTGGAGAACTGGTAAGAATTAAGAGTGCAGCAAAACATTTACTTCTTTATTTCTTGAAGATGTTGTCCTCTTTGTTGCATTAGTACTAAGACAACATTATATGACACTAAGTCCACGTTATGAAGTGTAGCAAGCGTATGAAGCTGAAAATAGACTGAAAAAAGTGCTGCGTAATGATACAATTTAATTACCTAATTATCCTTACTCAAAAGTAAGTACCACACATTTGTCTGTAAGTGCAACATATTTACGATATAAGTATAAGGTAATACTGTAAAATAAAGTGTGCTTCATTCAACTGTTGTTTTGGTGATTCATAAAACAGAACGAACATTGTTTGGCAGTAGTGTGTCTAAGTTTGTAGAGAGCTGTCACATAATATTAGTTTCAAATTACTTTCACAACAGTTTACATAACCACAAATCCCCATCTATAAAGTCTACAATATTGGTACTGGCACTAAAATGTGTCCTTTCTGTTGTATGAATTATTTCTATTGGACTTTTGAGTCTGTTGTAAACAATGGATGTTTTGGACATTTTGTTTGTTTCAATCCAGATTACCCAGAAAGATTAGTTCTTTGTGTGCTATTTTAAATTGTTCCTTAATCTGTCAGCAGGCTTTCTTTAGTGACTGTTGTCCTGACCTTTTCACAGTCTGCTTTGGATATATGATAAAAGGCCTTACCTAATGCTTTCCACTTACTGATCACAAGTAAGTGGTAACAGGTAATCTTAGGTTGGTAATCAAAATGTAATTACTCTTGTATTAAAAGGATATAGTGTATTGATTCCCAACCTTTGTACATTGTCTGAAAAAAATGTCATACCTCTTACTGGGGCAAAACTGTTTAAAAAGACCAAATATGTATCATTTAGTTACTAATTGCACTATTTGTGTAACTCTGCGGTGAACTCTTTAGGTACAAAGCATTGTTTTATTTTTAAACACACTGGCCCAGTGACAACTATGGATCATGTATAGTTTATAGTAAATGAACGGATTGACAACATACAGTATACAGGATTTTACTGAGAATAAAAATAAATAACACATATTGTTCCGCTTTCTCTGGTTGAGAAAGACATATGGTTGTTTCATGACTGATTTAAATGGATGACGCATTCAGTACCACCCACTGTCTGGAAGTTAGTCAGTGAATGACACAGAAAGAGTCAAAACAGCTTATTAAGGCAACACTTCTCAAATGTTATGTTTACTAGAAAGCTTGCTTCACAATGATTTCAGCTGCTTTTGGGGGGCATTTAACTCGTAACAGTGCTTAGTTAGACTAAAACTCCCTTTATTGTCATGATTTGTCCCTGACTCACTTTAATAGTAATGATTATTCACAAGTAATATGATATTGCACTGGGTATAATATTTTTAAGTCTCTCAAAATATTCACACAAGGGTGAATTAGTTAGGAAAATATATGAAGAAAATTATATGATATTTTTATTATGTAAGATAAAATTGAGTAAAATGTTTTTCACCTCACAGTGTAATTCAAAAGCTAAGCACAGATAATTTCCAGATTAACTGTTATGTTCCTCACCTACACAGTGACACACTACAGCTCAGGTGAGCTTATTATAGGAATGATTTAGCTCAGGGTATACTTAGAAGGCCTACGGAGGGCAGGGCTTATATATAGATTAGGATCTCTACTTACCTGTCACATCATTTTCAACAGACCTTATTTCCGTGGGATAGTCACAGAATTTTTTGCTCATTTTTCCGTGGCATTCTCACGGATCTCCGCATTTTTCAGTGGCACTGCTACAGACTGTCTTTTTCCATGGCATTCTCACGGATTGGTTACTCAAATGTTTTGTCCTATTTTCTTACCATTTTCGCTTCGGTTTAGGGTTAGATTTACATGGAATGACATCCCCCCCAAACCCAACTCTAACCCCAACGCCAGGCGACAATTGTTTAAAGTTTAAAAAATATAAAAGAAAGAATCATAAAAAATAGTATAAACCAATAGTTAAAGTGACATACTAAGGCAAACACCAAATCTAACCCTAAACTGAAGCAAAATGGTTTAAAAGTAGGAAAAAGCAGAAAAATCAAGTGTCTGATCAGGATTATATTAGTAATTTTAGTGCCGTAATTTTTGGGCTTTCTTTTAGGGTACAAAATCAGTGCTTATATGTCGATAGTGTTTAGCCTTATGGAAAGACATATAAAGTCAAATCTATTTAAATAATGATTAAAAACTTTTAGCATGTTGTCCTTTTAAATTATTGATAAATATGTAACATTTAAGGCATATAAACAAAAACAACAGAGGTAGTTTGTTGTGAAGGCCTATTCAGTCATTTAGTTTTGAAGCTGGCTATCATGTCATTTAAATATCTAGTCTTTATTTACTCTGAGGAGGATCTTAGAAATGACTTTGTTTGCAAAACACCTTGGCTAAATGGAAACACACAGAGTCTTTCTTTCCGAGAAGACTTTCTTTAAGCTGAAGTTTGTTTGCCAAGCCAGATTTGGATCTGAAATACGTCCAGCGTGTCAGTGAAAACAAATCGTGCTTAAAATAGAGGACCCCAATGGAGTTGCTATTGGCATGCAAGTCACACTGCCGGGACTTATCAGTCTACTCACAATCCAAAGCAATGTTGAAGAAATTCCTTACCTATTCAATAAACAACTAGCCAAATTAACAAAGAAACATGGACTTTTGGTTTTATTTGTAATGCATTAGTATCCGTATGTACTATTGTGTGACTATTTAGTCTCTGTTACAGAAAAGCTGTAATTTCTTTCTCAATTTCCCTAGTTTGTTTTTAGTATTTTTGTTTTATTTCACTTTCTTATGATAATAATCTGATGGTATGTTGTAGCTATGGTCGAGTACAGTTAGATTGCGCTCTCTTGTGCCATGACTGCAAAATTGTATACTATAAATTTACATTAACATAAATCATTTTGCTTTATTTACTTTATTTATTTTGTGTTTTTACTAATAAGGACAAACAAAATTCATTAAGGAAAAATGCTGTCCCTCAGTTCAGATGAAAGATTTGTAGTAATCCTTACACTGTCAGAAAAAAGGTACAAAGTTGTTCCTTTTTCTGTCGCTGGGGTGGTATCCTAAAAGGTACCTTTTTGTACCTTTATGAGTATACAACACATTGAAATATTGTACCTTATTATACCCTGAGGACCAATTGTTTACCTTAAGGAACAATTTTGTACCAGGTAAATTTTAGGGGTACAAAACAGTTAACTGTACCTTTAAAGGTACACAATAGGTCCTTGGAACAGTAATTTGTTTTGTAATACAACATTGTATTATGTTTTTATATACCTGTAAAGTTACAAAACCTTTGTACCTTTTTTTCTGAAAGTGTGTATACAAGTCCACAAGCTCGTGCATTGACCCTTTTTACATTTTGCATATTTAAAAATTGCGTACTTATTTGATATATCGTTTTGCTTTAAGTTTATTAAGTGTTCCTTGTAAAGACCGTTGTCTAGTCTCACATGATTAGCTACACGTGCTTGACAAATTTTACTCCAGTCCTTGTGCTACCAAATTTGCTACCAAACACACAAACACACACACACACACACACACACGCACATACACACACACACACAAAGCTAAAAATAATAATAGACGTTATAGCCTACTAATTTACATGAATTTGTTTAATGTATGTTTCAAGCAAAAATACATGTTAGGAATAACCAAGAAGAATCCTCATAAATTAATACACATAAGAGTCCTCATAAATTAACACATAAAAATAAAACACATTCATAGTTATTGTTTGCAATTTATTCGATTTCAATTGTAATTGTTAGCCTTTTGTTTAGACTTAAACCGCCCGTAGTCGTTAAATAAAATACAATTAATTCATTTAAAACGTAGTGCACAGTAGGATATTTAAATAGAGTATTCAAATGCACGTGTTACAATTTGCTTGGTTACAAAAGGGTAGTAATTTAATACATATAATTTTTCAAGCTTTATTTTGGCTTACCTTTTGTTCTTGATCACGAAGGCATAATAATTTTAAGCCTAGATTTAATACATTTTATTAATTAATAATATTATTTTTACACAGCCTGCATCAGTCCAATATTGGAATTTGAGCACGTAGCCTATTCAAGCTAAATTTATTTAAACTGTCGAAAAATCATAATGATCAACACAATAAATTTGTTGAATAGCCTATGCTATTTTTGTTTAATTTCCATTAGATGGCGCTAAATTACATAAGGTGACCGATGTTGATCCATCGACTAAATTTTTTGCTCAAACATTGACAACTCGAAATAACTATTTTTAGACATATGAATTTATTGCAGATACATTTGCTGGGTTATTCCAGTACCGTATAGTGTATGTCAATTAGTGTCAATATGCTATTGAATATTGGTCTCGTGTATGGATGCGCATTTTTAATGCATAAAATCAGTTATAGTGATTATTGATATTATTCAAGTTATTTAAACTATTGATATTGTTAACGCAACTTAAATGCGACGCAGAAACGGCACCGAATGGCCCTGGTGGTTGTAGGTTGTGGCTGTGGTAGAGAGTCGGGTGAGATCCGGGCCAGTAAGAGAACCCTGATGGTCCGACCCCTGGAGCAACCAGATTGAGTTTGGAAATGCCTGAAAACTGAATGGGAGCGAAGTTGCTCTGAAATTTATAAATAGCTTGTTCGGTGGAAGATGGTTGGCAGACTTGTGCCAGGCCGTTAAAGTCAAATTTGTAGGCGTAGCGCTTTCCGTGCACCTTGGTCATGATGTTTTTGTCGTAGTAATAGCGCAGAGCTCGGCTCAGTTTGTCATAGTTCATGTTCGGTTTACTCTTGCGTTCCCCCCATCGTCTGGCGACCTCGTCCGGGTCTATCAGTTTAAACTCTCCATTGGTCCCCTCCCAGGCGATGCATGACATATTTGTGCTGTCTGACAGAAGCTCCAGAAGAAATTGCCACAGTTGTATTTGTCCACTTCCTGAAATGAAACATACAATTTTAGAATTGTTAATGTGTGAAACAAAAACAAAATTAATAATATAAAAATATAGGCTATTAAAAAAATTATATATTTTAAAATTATAAAACAGAATAAAATTATATTAAAAAATAACATTTTCGCATATTATTAATACAATTTCGCAAGGACATTTCTTTGCTAAATAGAGAATGTTCGACATTTTTTGCTTTATAATAATTATCAGTTAAGAAATAAATCAATGCATGGCAAAATGCACCTTTTTGCACGCCGGTGTTGATGGGAGTCCAGGTAGAGCTTTTGCTTTCCTTCAGTAGATTTTCCGTATGGTCTGAAACGTTTAAATAGACTACTTATAATTAGTATCCTGCTACCCAGGCCATTTTGTAAATTTTGACATTAAAAATATCTTAAAAATATTAAAACATGAGTAAAAACTCCATAGATGCACTAATGCATTAAACATATTTCCCCACATTTGTAATTTCAGATAAACAAACTTATTAGAGAAACTAAATTGCGCATATGTAAAAATGTGCTATAAATCTTCCCTTCTCATGAATTGCTAGTATTCTTGTGTTGCTGCTCAAAGTATCTGTCCAGATTTTCTGCCTAACTTCAGCGTTGAGGTCAGGAAACGCGTCCAGGAAAAAGGATATCCGATTTCCGACAAAAGAGGACACGCGTTCCAGATGGAAAAGTCACCCGGCAATAGAGCGCAGCGTGCGCAGCGTGCCGAGCCCTAGCATCCCCTTTTCTCTTTCATTCATTTCAGCACTATTTCTCGTTTTATGCACAAAAAGACTGCGTACCTGAGAGATACATGTTAAACATAAGGCTTCCTCCGCAGTTCTGACGCATTGTGGTGGTGGACGTGAAAGCGTTGGCTTTCATTGGCGCAAAGATTTTTATTAAACTTTATCTCAAAACTGTGATCTGGAATAAATGTGAGACAGATTGAAGTTTCCAGGCAACTGTCGCAAGCCCCATCTCTGAGACAATATTCAGACAGCAATTTCCTTCGGTGCATTGGTTTAATTAAAAGAGCAATTTACCTCTGTCATCCCTCCCCGTCTCCACAATAAAAAGGAACCGATAGAAATTCGCCCTTATCAATCCACCATCAAGGTTTAATAAAGTTTCTGCGTTAAGATCACAGTTTCTATGGAGAATTGAAGTGTTTGACATGGAAACCGGTTCAGATCCTCTTTCTTTTCCGCCTTTTACCCCTTAGCAAACAAAAAGGCATGTTCAATGTTGGAAGAGAATATTTGCCTTTAAACTACGCCTCACTGCATAACGGTAAACAGGAACATTTTATCCAAACTTATGTTGCTTTAATACGCAATAGATGTGAAATGGTACTGTAAACCCTGAGCCCTGCATTATGATCAGGTGGCCTGTTGGACCTCTGTTAAACACCTTTAAAATGAATATTTTTTAAAAATGGAATTTCAGCTAAACTCTCCTAAAATATAAGAATATTTCACCCAAATGATAATTTTAAACTGGACTCGTTGTTTGTTTTAAGTAGGGAGGAAAACATATCATAACAGTGGTCGCATTTGATGGGTTTAGGCCATTTATCACTGGCTTGTCAACATATTAAAGAGAAGAAGCTGCTATTTTTGTCTTATATGAGCTAATGCAAACATTTTATAATGTCTGTCTATTTATTGATTTTTCATAATTGTATATTTATTCATAATGTCTATTTAGTAATTAAATTGACGACAGGGGTCCAAATATTTGTTTTTAAGTCTCAACGCTGCTCCATGAAATAAGTCATTGTTGGAGTAGTCGGTGTAACTGTTTAATTCCCATTACAAACGATAGTAATTTAAAATGAATTATCCTGAAACTTTGGAAATAAGTCTGAAGGTCACTGTTGTTTTACATACCACACCACTGGAAAATGTCCTTTAGGAAACACAACAGTTTAAATTTTTATATTAATTTAAAGCAGCACCAAAATGACTCAATAATTGTAACGTAATTCCCCATCAAAACCTCACATTACTTTAAGCGATTACATCTCATATGATGAACACAGATAGGCTACATTTTTAGAATTTAGAGAGTTTTATTAAAAACATAGAAAACAAAGAGTGTGTTTAAGAGGCCCCTTTAATACACATATTATATATAAGCAATATTTTAACATTATACAAAATTATATCTTTAACACGTACACTGTATAACACATTGCAGCCTTACATTTTTTTTGTATAATAAAACGTATGTTGCCATGATGATTCAATGGTCGAATATTTTTTACAGTGTAGCATAAATCAATTTATAAAATAGTCAGTTTAGAAGTATGTATGTTTCAAAACTGTTCATAACACAAATAGTGCTACAATCCCCCACTGTAGTTAGGCCTAATTACCAATGGGTTAAATTGATGGGTTTAGCCTAAAACTCACGGTCTACCTTTCTGAATACATTGAATCTGTTTATCTATATGATTCTGTTTTATTTATATTAAAATTATGGCATCATGCAGTAGATTTAGGCTGTATGAACTCAAACAGCTGTAACAATTCCATCTCGTCCACGTGTCCCTCTCCGGTGCGCGCAATGTCGTGTTGTCTCGAGCCTCCCAGACTTGCTTTAGCTGCCTGAGTCATAAAAGAAATCGCAGGCAACATAAAACAAGCCTAGAATGCAAGGCAATGTATAAAAGTCCACGCATCACACCCAAACGACGTTTATCTTAGTAGGTAAACAGATCTCATGGAGCACACCTAAAGCACTTGTTAAATAGTAAAAAAAAAAAGTATTAGGGGAAAGCAAAATCCCAAAAAAAGTAAAGGAAATAAACATTGTATTAATCTATTATCTAATGCATGTGAAAAAATGTACAGATGTTTATTGTGGTATAGTTGCAGATAAGTAATGGCCAGTATTAGCTAGATTTGTTTGATTTGCCACTAACTGTATAACCTGTCAGTCATTTGTACTAAATTGGCTACTAATAATTATGTTAAAGCTATGATTTTCTCCCTTTAAAAATTGACTTACCCCGTCCTGATATAGCCTATCATACGGCACCCTGTCTCAGATCCAGCTGCATTCATCACTCGTGCCTTTTAACCACTGCACTGGAACCAGTGTTGCACTTTTAATCTACTGGACTTGAAATGTGTATTTGATAAAGGTGTGTACAGTTGAACATTTATTAGGAGATCCTGGACTGGGTGTGGAAGCGAGTTTTCAAACACAAACTTTGTCGTATTCCAGATCTCATGCTGTAAGTGGGTGTGTGCAGCTAAATACTGCTCGAGTCCTGAGCGGTTATACAACAAACAAATAAGAGGCGGAATCACACCCGGATCCTATTGTCACAAAATAAACTCTCTTCCACTATCACCGTCATCATGTAAAGGATCCATCCATACCATTAGTCTTTCTTTGCTGATTTGAACAACAGCAAATCATATGATGAAACATTAATATGTGCGGGATGTAGCCAGTAAATGAGGTCAGGACCTCGGACAGCTCCAGACAAAGCTTGGTGAGAGCACGTGAGCACCCACTCAAACACGCATAGTGTTTCTTTAATAATATGATGATAATAACATTAGTTATCATCATTAATCTTTCATCTTTTTTAACATTTAAGAGCGTTATCCCTCTTAAAAATACGAAATGTAGAGGCGACAGGAAACTATAGGCAGAAGAGGGAGCAAATGCAGGAAATAACGTTTAATGTAGCGCACGCGCCATGCACTGCGACATATTAACATATTTTTAAAATTATTTACTCATAGTTTATAATGATCAGAGCTTAGTTTTGGTGTACAAGCAAAAACGTTAATTGAAAAAAGTTAAAAAAATATATAAATATAATTATAAGAAATTCAGTTTATGGACAAAAATACAACTGTCCACTCCACATATTAATTTCTTTTATAAGTAAAACTAAAACATATTTGACAAAAATGTTTTTGAAATGCAAGACTTTGACGAAAATCCAAAAAGGAAATCCTTTTAAAAAACTAAAAATTGTACATGGAATTTATTTATAAAAAGAAAATATTCCTTAGTCATATTTTGAACAGTTATTAAACATTTCTGTTATTCCATAGTTTTAATGATTTTTAGATGGCGTTAAACAACCACTTTATTAAACAAATTTGTCAAACCTTTCTGCATTTTGACAAGTAATGAATCCAACTCTAACACATAGAAATGTTTGAATCAGATAGTTCTGCCATTTTTAAGTATTACAACAAAATACCATGTTGCAGAAAAATGATTTGAGCAGAGTAGTCATACTAATAAAAGAAAGCAGTCTAGCGTAGTTTAAATAATGTTTTTATTGCCTATTGTTATGACACGTCATGACATGAAGGGTACATAAAGGAGACTTGTCTTATTGCTGAATTCTGCGCATAGACTGGATCTGATTGGTGTGTGCCTGGGTGCCGTACTCATTGTAGCATCTGTACTCTCCTTGCCGTCTGTCTCTCTCAAAGATGTACTGATATCCACGGTAACCGGGAAACTGATAGCCAACCCAGCTGCCAGAGTAAAAGGGCAAATCTAATTTATTGAACAGCACACAAATAAGACAGCGTGCAGGGGGCTGCTACATTATGCAAGTGATTCATTATTCGTCACAAAGAAATAGAGTAGGCTACCACGAAAGAAAACACCTGGCAAATCACACATGGAAATCAAGTTTAATGTTTCTTATATAGCATTTGATTTATAATAATTAGGTGACAATTGAAAATATATGTGACTGTTTGCATGTGTGTGTGTTTAACTAATATTCAGATGTTGTTGATGATGAATTGTGTGAGGATGATGGACTTACGCTCCAGAGTTGACTTTGACTGAGGGAACTTCTTTGTTACACCAGCCCATGGCTTGGAGTGAAGGATAGTCATCACACATCTCAAATTTACGTCCCATGAAGTCTTCACATTCATAAAGGGTTATCTTACTGTCACTGTGGTTCTGTCAGGAAAATTATGAAATAAATTCTTGGGAATGATAATTTAACATTAAGATTAACAGCGATGAAAAAGTATTTTACAATGGTTTGGACTTCAAGTCTGCTTAAACCAAACAGCTTGTCTCAGCTGTTGGTGTGACCCTTTGGTGTCTCTAAAACATTAACCTCCTAAGACCTGGATGTCCACATGTGAACATCATTTTTTTATGTTTGCACCATAATACTTAATTCTGTGTAACTGGAACCTGTTGTACACAAACATGGACAAATACACTGCTTCATGTTTTTAGAAAAATATTTGGTTATTATATTTATTGATTCTTCCTAACCCCAAAATAGCTGGAAGAAATATGAAAAAAAGACAAACCAAAGCTCGGGTCTTGGGAGGTTAAGGTGCTTCATAGTGCCATAGAAGAAACATTTTTGGCTAACCGGTTCCATAAAAGCCTTTAACATCCAAGGAAACATTCTGTTTTAAAGTATTTTAAATTATAAAAAGGCATGAAAGAAATTGTTCCTCTAAGAACCTTTGACTGATTGGTTCTTTTATGGTTCTTCTATGGTATTGCTTCCCAATCCTGATCCTTGAGTCTCCTTATTTAAAACAACTTCAACTTATCAGCCTCCTTCCAGAATGGTTAACATAACTCCCTAACAAGCTGATGAGTTAAATCAAGTGTGTTAAATAAGGACACATCTAAAACATTCTGGGAGGAGGTACTCAAGGACCAGGATTGGGAAACCCTTTTCTATGACATCGCTGTGAAGAATCTTTTAACCACCTTTATACCACGGGTCTGTTGAATACTGTATTGTGATTGGCTGAGAAATGTTCCGTGGGTACACATTAATTTCTTGTCAAAAGTCTTAAAAATAGGCACCAGAGCAATGTTTGTGGTAACCGTGGTATAAGAGGAATAATTGTCTCCGGCCCTTTTAATTATTTGAAAATAATGCACACCCGCAGTGTAACGGCACGACGCAAAGCACCATGGGTGTGCATTATTTTCTTATAATTCAATGGCCCATTGTCAATTATTTCTTACTTCATTTAAAGAGTGTACCTAAAGCATTTAATGCATTGTACTTTGGATGTGAAAGGCTTTATGGAACAATTAAGCCATAAATGGCACACGTTGTTCAAAGCAGGTTTATGGTTAAGGGTGGGGTTTAGGATTAGGGGTGGGGTCAAGAGTGTAATTGCATACAGATACTTTAAATGTAGGTACAGTGTAACAATGCATATGTACACAATAGTCACACTGTATACACTCCTTCTTATAAATAGTAGACACCTAATATAAAATGCTCTTTGGGTTCCTTTTAAATAAACTTACTGCACATTTAATTGGTCTGAAAGAAAGCATATGTTCCGTTCTGTAACTGCTATTCCCACTCCAGGCCTGGTAACAGGGATAGTCGCCTTTCTCCAGAATAAACTGCTGGCCCTGGAACTCAGGATATTCATACCCCACCCAGCTAAGAGAAAGAGAGAGTTATAGTCAACACAAACCAGGAAGTAACACCATTTTACACGGCAATGATCTCTGCTGATCAGGATACAAAAGCCAAAGCAAACATAATAGTGTGTGTGCTGAATGGAGCTGCTGTTGTTCTTTTATCAGTTGATCTGTCACCACATCAACTACAACACAGCAGGCAGCTGCCAGCCATAGCTTTGCTATCTGTCTGCCTCTCAATCTCTTTTTGCCTACATTCTGTGCGAATATGTCATTTTAACCTCCCGGTCTGGAATTGAAATGAAGATAGAAATTTGTTTGTCATTTTGTCTTAACTTCAAACATGGTATATTGTCACGTAATTGTGTTCTAACATTAGCATATTTGTTTTGATGATAATAATATACTTGTATTCATAAAACAAACAGGCAATGCCTACTAAGTTTGTATGTATATAATAAAGTATAATTGTAGCACAATAGATATTAAAGACCACAATTAGGAATTGAAATGAAATACACATGCTCTTCTTCTGTAAATTTATACATACATCTGTTTATATATATATATAATACATCATATATTATAATATTTTAAAGGGGTCATAGCGTGAAAATCAGACTTTTTCCATGCTATAATTGGGTCTCCAGTGCATCAACCAAGAAAATGTGAAAAAGATCAACCCAGTAACTTTGTTTGGGTAAGCCATTCTTTGCAAGCATGTGAAAAATTAGGTAGTCCAAATTTCACCTGTTTTGTGAGATAGGTATTAAGGTGAATTACAATAATACCGCCCCCCTAATCTGCACCATCCAACCAAGGCACTGCCATTTAGTTCAGAGAGAAAGAGCAAATAATTGACAGCACAACTGAGTTTCAATTACAATAAACCACCATCATTGTGACCAGTGTTTGCATTTCATCAGCTCATTTGCATTTTAAAGGACACACCCAAAATTGACACACTTTTGCTCAGGCCTACAAAGTGGCAATTTTCACATGCTATAATAAATTATCTGTGTTATTTTACATTTTAAAAAAATTCACAATATGACCCCTTTAAATATTATCATCAGTCAACTCTTTTCTTTATATTTTACACATAAGAAATCCAATCATTACACTTACGGTCCATTTTCCACTTTAATGGAGCGAATCTTCTGGAAGTTTCTCTCCAGAATATTCTGACATTCAAACGTGAACTCACAGCTCTTGCCCTGGAAGTACTCCTCCTCGAAAACAGTCATCCTAAACTTCCCCCTTTGCTCCAACTCCTGCTGTGGGTTCATGATTGCTTCCGATCACCACACGTTCTATGAGAAAAGTGAAGAGCTTGTGAATTCATCTAGC
The DNA here is from genome assembly GCF_030506205.2 of Paramisgurnus dabryanus. Taxonomy (NCBI): domain Eukaryota; kingdom Metazoa; phylum Chordata; class Actinopteri; order Cypriniformes; family Cobitidae; genus Paramisgurnus; species Paramisgurnus dabryanus. Next base: position 23,367,703 of record NC_133351.1, read on the forward strand.
CATGCACCAAATTCCAATGTAGAAATAAACAAATCTATTCTTCTGCAAAGTGTTGACAACACATTGAAGTATTTGTTTCTGTCTTTAAATTGATTTTTAGGATCAATGTACAAATTTACTGTATCTACTGGTGTTTCTCCTTAAGAGCAAGTGTGGCATACTTACGCACTGAGGTAAACAAATTCAGTATAATGGTGGCCAAGCTCTTGTCCAGTGTTTTTATAGCACATGGTCCCTCATTCAGCGCAGAATGAACACCAGGCCTGCTCACTCAGCAGCGGCCTACAGAAAAACGCATTAGCCTTCGCTATTGTTGAGCCTGGTGCACCCCATTGTAGAGAGACCCACTGACTCATCAAAACTCCACATTTTGTCCCCATCCTGGACCCTTGGCTGTTTACAACATGCTTTGACATGAGACTTGAACGGATAGAGCAGAATTTTTGGATATTATATTATTCAGTGGTGGTTCCTCTCTGGTGACTGGTTGAGGGTGCTCTTTCTGACCAGAACTGTGTGGTGGTGGCCTACAGAATGACTATAGTGGGATCAGTCGTTTGCAAAACACAGAAAATATTTTGTGATCTTTTATTTGTGTTTTATCTGTATTTTATCTTATCTGCTTTTTTCATTTTGGTCAGTATTTGATAAACTAATGCATTGTAAGCAGGCTGTGATCCAGACCAGAGTTCATATGTATATTATAAAACAAAATGACTTAAATGCTTTACTAGTACTGTACAGAGATACATGAAGCCAGGTATTGAAAGCTATAATTGGTGCTAAATACAGCACAGAAGTTGTATAGACGTATTTATTTAAATTAAAAGTCACATAAGTTGCAATAAGGCATTGGATTTTTTTTCATTGCAGTATATTTATTAATCTGTCTCTATTTGTTTGTCCCTTATTCTGGGTCTCCAACCCGATTTAATTATCTCCCTTAGTTTGTGGGTTTGTGTACATTCCGTTTAGCAAGGGGTGTCCTTTTAACTTATGCCAATAACTGCTGTTATTTACAGAGTTTATATAAAATCATATAGTATACAATGTAAATAGATTTCTTTGCAATGAATAACTTTAAAAATCAAGGACAACATAATAATGAGACAAAATTATAATAATTATATTTATAACACAAGTGTTATTTAATGCAGTACATGATCACTTATATATATATATATATATATATATATATATATTAAATTATTGATGAAAAATTAAATGTTAAAAATCATCATCAGCCTTTCTGATGACATCTAGTGGTGTAATACTTTATTGCAGTTTCCATTTGCTTCCTTTGTGGTCTTTGTCCTTGCAGCATTATTTCCTTTATTCATGTTTGTTACACCTCTACTAAAAACAAATCCCTAATCAATATTATAATAAGATAAGGCAGGGACATGCATGTATTTGTGCATGCACATGTAAATATTCTCACCTGTTGTGTGTTGTTTGCATAAGAACAGGTGCTGTATAGAGCCACAGAACACACAGCTGTTGTCTTGTACTCATTTGACAGGTCTGACTTCATCCAAATTTTCCTATAGGAAATCTAGTTTATTTACATATCACACACCGCAGCTAAAAACCCTGCATCATAACCCTGATGAAACAAGAAATTACTATTGCTTATTACCCAAATTTCATAATGGCAGCAGCAGCAAAGGGTACTTGCATTGCATATTACATATTTAGATAACTAAATGTATATACATGGCTGTTTTTCTGTGTACACAAAATATATTCACAATGTAATATATTTAAGATTTAGTATGGGAGTAATTCTGTAAGTTCTTAAATGTGCTGTATATGAATTTTCAAATGGTCAGATGGCAGTAGCTCATCAGTTAAAGCCCTGGGCTGGTACAAACCTAGATAGGCTATACAGGCAACCGGTGGATAAATTTTTTTAATTGTACCCTTGAGCAAAAACCGTAAATGCAGTTATCACTGTAGGGAATCTCTATGTTATTGAATGGAAAGTCATACTGGTTCCACAATGCATCTAGTCAACCTTCACTTTCGAATAAAGCAGGTGGAGTAAATGTTTTAAGTTCTGAAAATGAAATAAAACGTATACATATTACTTTAAAACTTGCATACTATCATTCTAAAATTCCCTCATTGCATCATTGTTTGTATAACTGTCATAGTTATTTGAAATGCAAATGAAGCATTTGCATATGAGAAAATGTGATGCTTCTGTATTACTTCAAGAGTATAGCCTACTGTATATTGTTGTTAAATATCACACATTTGAAGTTGAAAATGTTTAATAGTTGGTAACCCTATCGCAACAAATTTGTGTTTTTCTAATTGCAATGAATTTACAGTTTACAAACAGGTGTGAAAGTGCCCTGAAACTGGCCAGTGTTATCTGAATACTTATTAAACAGACCTTACTGGTTGACATTTTCTTGAGGGCACCATGGAAACTAATCCTTCTAAGGGCAGATGTGAACAGGTCCAGACAGCTAGTGCAGGTGACATCTGCTCAGATAATGTCCTTTATGTGTATGAACACACAAGCCGAGCTGTTCTGCAGACCACAGTCATAGTACTCAGATAGAGACATTTCCATCTAATCTACTGCCAAAGGCAAGGAAGAAATGTTATTTGCATTTTCAACAGTTACCCTTTTTAACTGCCACATAGCCAGTGTAGCAGGTTGCTGTTTGCCAAGCACTTAATGTATTAATGGAACAATGTTTCTAGACATATTCATTCAAACACAATGTGCCTACAGAGGAATTGTTGTGTAAGATCCTATTTAGATCAAAAATTTATCCACAAACAAAAACACAAATACATATTTTGTTTTGTATGTTGGATTTTATTTTATAGTATGTTTTATGAAAATATACATAGAAAAAAAATGCTGGGTTATTTTCAACCCAGGGCTGGGTCAAAAATAGATGGCAGTTGGGTTACATTAACCCAGAAAATGTTTATATTTGGCCCAAATATGGGTTAAAACAACCCGGGATTTTGGGGTGAAACAATACTTAAATTCGTTCCTTTTTGACCCAACACCGTGTTGAAAATAATCTAGCATTTTTTAGAGTGTATTAATATTTTGTACAATTAAACAATTACATGAACCAACAAATGTAGCTCCATTATCAGAAGAATACAGTTTTTAAATGAAATTGTATACAAAGAAACAAAATAAAAGAATGCACAACGCCAGTTTTAATTCAAATGGTCAGCTTTGACAATAAGTCAAGCTTTTTAGTGAAGCTTTTGATAAATACTTTAATAAAACACTCCACTGAATGCTTTGTATAAATCCTAAAACTCGTCCTAAAAATCTTAAAACATACTATTGCATTTGTAAAAATCAGGCTAATTTATTACAGAGAATAAACAAATTACACGTTTTTATATTTGTTTAAACTTTGTCAAAATGGTTAAGCTTTGTCAACAGTATAATCTTTAAACCCTGCCAGGAATGAAAGTGCAGTCGTACACGTCGATGTGTCCTGTTGCTCCTGTGTGTCGTGTTCTGCTGAAGCATATCTGCATCTGCGTAACGCGAGCCGAACGAACAAAACCGTATCATCTGCAGGTATTGTGCGCGTGGCTCAACGTAAGACAAGTACAGAAAACACACACAAGATCCATCCTTGGTGTTGATTCATCCATTGCACCAGAGTCGCTTTCCTTTAAAAAACGCCAAATTAATAAAAAGAGAACATAATTTCATATAAACAACAATAGCAGCCAGATTCAAATTATTGTACAAGCACATACACTTTTAGCGTAACTTTAATTTACGCAAGATAATTCTGATCAGCATGCTACTGATCATTCGTGCACATTTAAACATGAAAATCTATTTCAATCTATTTCAGTGTAGCCTAACTAATAAATAGATATGAAAACAACGGAAGTTTATGAAGCGTTACTAAAACATGTTACACTAAGCAGATAAATAAAACTTACCTCTTCTCATCACGATGCTCGTTAGAGGCCTTGCTAGACAGATATATGTGAGTCGCGCGCGGATAAATGCATTGATCTGTGCTCTGTCTTCAGCGCGTAAAACTGCTTTGGACACCTGTCACGCGGCGCTTTCCTCTCATCCAATATTGACATAGGGAGTCAAATGGGAGGGCCAGAGTAGATTACTTCTCTGTTATGTCAATCATGTTGCTCTGTGCAAACTGACCTAGCGTTTCACCGAATATTTAAAAAAAAATGAGTTGAGACATCTGGAGCAGAATGAGCGCGTGCACAAGGTCGGGGCAAGTGGACATACACAGTACAGTAGTGACCAAAAGCCATGTCCATCAATGGAAAGATCATGTCTTTGCCTTTGATTTAAACATATTAATGTGAATTAAACATTTTATATGGATGCTGTGTTTAGAGTTTATTAACATCGGCGTGGAGAAGAATTAAGGGTGGGTTGCAAAAAATAACATGCAATACATGCAGAAGGTTTATGAGTCAAGCCCAGGAGAATGACTGCTGCAATCAAAAACAGGAGGATCGACAAAATAATAACCGATACAGTTAAAGACAAAGTATGCTTATTCGTGCGCTTAATGTTTTTCTATATATTTTTTGGGGTTAACCACAAATAAGGAATTGTAGCCTACAAAACATCCTCCAAGAGCAACTTCTCCCAACCATCCAAGAACAGTTTGTGACTAACGAAGGCTTTTCCATCAAAGGGTTCAAACAAATGCTTGATTTTTTAAATGGAAGATTTTAAGACGAAATATGTGTGCCAATATAAATAATAAAAATAACACATTTTAAGCACTTTGTCACAATACCATTAATTTAGGTTTTAATAAAATGTTTAATTGATCACAATCCCTGTAATGACTTAACGTGACAGTGAATGATGACATCATTGACCGTTAAATTTTTATCGTAAGGTAAACAATGCAGCATCAACACTCAACAGATGTGTCTTTACAGACCCTATTTAAGAAACAAAGTCGGGCAATTTCAATGACAAATGAAGGTAAACTGACTTTAATTTAGAATGACCTAAATTGATGTTATGGACAGCTATTAGGAAACTACTTGACCGCAGACAGCTTGTCATTACATTGTAACTTTTTTAATGCAACACTGTTACCTTGCGGAGATGTTGCCCCCCTTAAAACAGCCGTGTGTCTGCCCTCTGCTGGTTCAATAGTATATTTCAACAACAGTGACGCCTTCAACGTGTATTAAGAGGTATTTATTGAACAAAAGAAAAATTGAAATTACTTCAGTGCTTACATCATTTTGTTAAAGTCTATCCCTCATAACATAGTTAATTTGTTTGCCTAGAACGTTAATTAATGTGACAATGACAGTTTAGATTGCTAACTAACACAAATCTAGACTAATTAAAAAACACTAATTAAAAGACTAATTAAACACTGTTAACCAGAGATCCCCAATCCTGCTCCTTGAGGGCCAGTGTCCCAGTAGAGTATAGCTCCAACTCTTATCAAACACACCAGAAGCAGCTAACTAAGGCCCTGTCCCAAATGGCACACTCCGGACTTCTGGACCTCCTCAGAGTCCACACTTAGATGACATCATGTAGTGCAGACCCTAGGGACCCTTGACTTGAGTGCAAGAGGGTGCACCAAAGTTGTATTTTGGCACAGACTCGAGCGTCACGCCGGAAATAGGAAGTTGCCCATATTTGTGAACTCCTCCCTTCCGTCATCTGATTGCTCTTTCGCAAGGACATCTGGGTTGGTAGAGTGCGCAAAGCCTGCTGCAGTGCGGGCTTCGCCAAAGACCGCATCAAGGGTTCGAAGGGGGCGCTGATGAGCAAGCGCAATTTAAGGCCACGAGACCGAATGTTCACATGAAGTGCGCCATTTGGGACGGGGCCTAAGCCAGGTGTCTCCAACCCTGCTCCTGGCGAGTTACCACCCTGCTTCCAACCCTGCTACAACCCACCTGTCTGTAATTATCAAGCAACCATGAACACCTTGATTAGCTTGCTTCAGTTGTGTTTAATTAAGGGTTGGAGCTTAAATCTGCAGGAGAGTAGCACACCAGGAGCAGGGTTGGAGACCCCTGTAACATACTAGTTGGTATGAGTTGGAGCTAAACTCTACAGGACATGTCCCTTTAAGAATACGTTTGGGTAACCCTGCTGTAAACAAACATTAACACTGCTTGAAATTTGTGCAATTGGAATTGAACTTTAAACTGACTGAGAGAAACACTGTGCCTTCACCAAGTGTTATGAATTGTCATGGTCTCCCACTATACATTCTGTAAAAGTAATAAACAAAAATCATATCGTATTTTATATAATGTCTCTATGGTCTAGAGAGGCATTTGAGATTAAAGTACAATATTAGAAATGTTATTAAAAGGACTGATCTTTGATTGAAACGTAACAAACATTTCTGCGTACCAAACATAGGAAAGTATTTAAATTAGTTTTTTTTATTGCTAACATTACCAATATAGAGATGAATATACCCAGTAATGAATTGCAAGGAATGATCAGGGTGTAATTTTAACAGGCAAAGCGTCATTATCCCTTTCCTAAGGTAGTTTGATTAGCTGGCCTGTGAGAGTCTTTTCAAATACGCTTCCCAGCCCGCCTTTCTGTACTCCTCTGCAGCTTTAAGACGATCTGGACTACCAATAATACCTCTTCCCACAATTATAATGTCAGAGCCTTTACAGCAAATCACATCTTCTGGACTTGAATACTGCTGGCCAAGCTCATCCCCTATAGGGCAAAATAAACAATGAGAAAACAGTGTACATACAAACAAATGACTGAATATTTTGTTGGATAGTATAATCATGTTCCTCTAACCAGACTTCATATTTTATATTAATTAAAGATTACCTCCTATGTGCATTTGCACTCCTGGCGTCATATGTACAAAACCAGGCTTTTCACTGATCTTTGATCCACTTATAAACCCGAAGACAAAGTCAGAATGCTCTTCGGCCATCTTCACCTAAAAAGCATTTCAAATACAAGGCTTAATCAAACCATAAATAAGCAAAGTGTTTATACAGGGCTAGAGCTAAAACTTTAAAGGGGTCATATGATGTGCTTTCATGTTTTCCTTTATGTCTTTTTAGTATTAAAAGCCGTTTGTGCATATAGAAGATCCTTCAATTCGGAAAGATTAAAAGTCTCAAACCCAAAGAGATATTCTTTCTAAAAGTGCACAACACCGGCCAAATTTATACGCAAAGAAGGAAGATGTAAATTTTATACTCGCTGTAGTATTGTTGCCGCCACCGGCATAAAGTGGAGACGCTGTGTTTTGGTAAGTGGCATAAACAAAACTTTTGCCTTAAAGAGTCACACAGATCCAAAATCGAAACTGACCTGTATTGCAGTGTGTCATGTAGCTGTCCATCAATGTAAACAATGTGCAAAGTAGTTGAACCAAAAAGTGCACGATTAATTAAGTTATTGGCTTCTAAAGTAGAGAGTCGACTCTGAATCGCTGAAACGAGTCGTCATATGGATTGAATCTCCTGCCTGACATAATAAAAACACTTTGCATAATAATATCGGCCTACAGCCTTGCCCGTAGGAGAAACAAAAACTATGACCTGCCCACAGCTAGTTAGTGTGTAAACATCATATCACTCTGTGTTTTCAGTTTGTGTTGTTTTCACTACCAAAGGATGAAAATATATGAAGAATCTGTGGTTAAAATTACTTTTCACGGAGGGATTTACTAGACGTTTGGCAATGAAAGATGGTTCAGTACCCACTTTATTTGGAACAACATGCGTCTCCCAACCACAACCTGTAAGTATGATTATAGCTACATACTTGCTTAATGAATGTAAAAATTTTTATGTCTGTCATCGTTTTTATAACCTGGACTAATGATGAATGATGTGTATTGATGTTGGTTTTTAAACTCTTAATATACTGTCACAGAGTCACATTAGCAAGCGGCAAACACATGCTCACTTATGGTTTTGCTATGACCCGGTTAGCTTACATCGGGGTGTCCAATACCTCGATCGCAAGGGCAATGCCGGTAGATCACACATAAGTTAACTGCTGCTCCATGTGCGAAATTGGCATTATGGTCTTAAAATACTTGCGTGTTACTAGAGAGAGAGAGAGAGAGCGAGAGCGAGAGAGAGAGCGAGAGCACGAGAGAGCGCGAGAGAGAGAGAGCGAGGCGCTAATTTATATGCTTCAAATACTGTTGTCATTTTTTTGTTTGTTTCACTAAACCGCATCTCCGCTATTTTAAAGAGGCCCTTCCACATAAAACCGTTTTTACTTGTATTTTTTGATATGTGTTAGGTCCATATGTGTTTGTGTTGTGTCGTGAATGTGAAATTAACTTCCACCTCCTCTGTCAGCTGTAGCCACTGAAAAGAAATAAGCGGAAAAATCAGGTCAGTTTGAAAAGCTTATCAGTGTGACGTGGAACTGATCGAGGTCATTACTATTCATGAGCTCTTCAACTTGAGACCGCGCCCACATATTACGTGTAGTTGAGTTAGTTTTCATAACAAGTTACAGCAAGGATGGCTAAGCGTCAACTGTACCGTATTCGGGTCATTGTTTTTGTTGAGAGACATCATTCCTATTAAACGAGGAAATCATAACAGTTGCTACATGTTTGGATGTTCAGAAGAACGCTGGATTTGAAGAGAGACTGCGATTAAAAAGCAATGCTCCTCCATCAATATTGGATCCGGACAGAATGGCGCAGCTTATGTGAGTAAAACACATTAGTACTACGTGTCACTGTGGCGGCCGGTGTTTTCTCTTCCGAGGGACGCGAATTCATGCTGCACACACGTTAAAAGGGTTTACGATAAAAGACACGCGTGTGTGTGTGTGAGTAAACACTTTAGTACTATGTGTCACTGTGGCGGCAGGTGTTTTCTCTTTCGAGGGACGCGAATTCATGCTGCACACGCTTTGAAATGGTTTATGATAAAAGACACGCGTGTTTGTGTGAGTAAACACTTTAGTACTATGTGTCACTATCAGTTGCGGCCGGGATTTCTCTTCAGAGGGACGCGATTCACGCGAATTGATGATGCACACGCATCAAATGTGATAAAAGACACGTGTGTTTGTGTGTTTGTGCATTCGTAACACGCGCATCGAAGGGTTTATGTAAAAGACGTGTGTATGTGTGTGCTGCTACACGCGCATCGAAAGGGTTTACGATAAAAGACACGTGTGTGTGTGTGTGTGTTTGTGTGTGTGTTTTTGTGCGTGGGTTTATGATAAAAGACACGTGTGTGTGTGTCAAAAGGGTTTATGATAAAATATGCGTGTGTAAGAAAGACACTGTGTCTTAAGACACTCACTTAACATTAAACTGATTACACATGAGATTAAATTGAAAGTTAGTTTGAACGAAAAACTGTTATCCAATCATAGCAGTGGGCGTTTACTTCCAAGTCGTCAATGCAGCCCACCCATTAAAACGGATCATTTCTCTAACCAGCTTCAAAATCAGGGTACAAAATGGCCAATTACTTATTGCTTTTGATGTTTTTGGATGTAAAAACCATGCAAACGTCATGAGTAGACCTCAGACAACAGTATAAAACAATAAAACGACAGAGGAAGGGCACCTTTAAGGAATACTCGACATGTGCTCAATGATTTTTTTTTACTTCTCAAAAAGAATAGAGTAATGGTAACAGCCCTAAATTCAATTTAGAGGTATAGTCCTAACAAGCATTTTAAGTGTTATAAAAAATAATTAACTGTGTTTTTAGCAGGTAGATCTTGTTGGCTCTATCATTTTAAAAGTAGATCGCCACACAAAAAAGTCTGAGACTCTGTCAGTTGACCTTTAAGAGCTACTGAAAGGTGCCGTTTAGGAAGACCGAGTCGTTGAACGGCTTCACACGAATCGTTTGGGGATCTCTGAGAAATGGGGTAATTTTAAATGTATATTTTGAGAAAATTACAGTGTTTTTTGACCTTGCATGCATTTTTTAACCTTTTGTCCGGGACTAAAAAAACAGTGATAGGATGCTTAAAATTGGCATCTTACTGGCTCTTTAAACAACATAAGCACATTGCATTACATCAATACATAAAATAATTTTCCTTGTAGCAACGTCATATGACCCCTTTAAGAATAAAAAACTAGTAAAATGGACAATACTTTAGTTCACATTAAAAGGTATTACTGGAGGTGAGATCAATATAACAAAGTAATTATTTAGAAAAGAAGTGTACCACTGCTTGTGTGTAATCCCCTGTTGCTAGACAACCCCGAGAGCTCATCTGAGCAATGAGCAAACAGCCGTGACCCAATGGCTTGCCAACAGCACTAAGACCCTGCAACACACCCGGACCTGGCAATGCATGAGCATTGATGATGTGAGCCCATGATGAGATCCGATAGATGCCGCCTGTAAAACACAAAGAAAAAAACTTTGATTAGATTATTTACATGAAACTTTTAACAGATAAGAATGGGATAGACCCCCAATTATCCAGTGAAACAAACACTCACCCTCATACTGATGCTTAACCGTGTTTCCAATATCTGCAAACTTGCGATCCTCAAAAATAAGAAAGTTGTGCTTCATAGCCAACTCTGTAAGTTTACTGGTGACATCTTCACTAAAATCTTGCAAGATGTCTACGTGAGTCTTCAACACACAAATCAGTGGACCCAACATCAAAGCGATCTCCAACAGCTCTTTAGAACTAGTCACATCTGCAGACACACACAGATTGGTCTTCTTTTCCTCCATGATCTTCAGCAGCTGAGCAGCGAGTGGATGTGTGTCAGGCAACCCAGCACGAGCGCCATAGCTGAGCATCTCATTAGAAATTGAGGATTTGTAGGTGTTATGTTCTTGAGTAAACCTCTTTACATCCTCAGAAGTAGCCAGGTCAATTTTTCCAGCTTTAACTAACACTTCCAAGAGTTTGGAGACAGAAACGACTGAATGTAGAGTAATGCCTTTATCAGCTAGCATTGAACTGCCTCCCTGTTCTCTGTCTATAAACACGACGGCATCTGTGATCTTCAGGCCTTCTTTCTCAAGCACCTCTGCAGTTTCTAGAACACTGCCTCCACTGGTCACTACATCTTCCACTATTAAACATCTCTGTCCAGGAAGGATGATCCCCTCAACAATACGTTTTGTTCCTGGAAAATATCACAAGACAAATAAATGTGTTGCAAATGGCAAAAGTGTGACCCTGTATGTGAAATCCAGGCTAAAGTCACATTGATTTTAATATTTGACATGACCTTATTCAGTCAAGATATCAAGTTATATTTTGTATTTATATTATGTTGCATGCTATTATATAAAAACATTGAATTCTATAATGTAGTACTGTTGTTGGTAGTCGCCTTATTTTTCTGAAGTTTAATTACCTAGAATTTATTTTAAAAAGTATGCATTTCAGAAAATGTAATTAAAACTAGTGGACCCCAGGCACCATCTCGCAACCCCCAGTTTGAGGACCACTGCATTAAAATCAGCATGAAATCAAAATTGTACTCTTTACTTTTTTTTACAAATAGTTCTTGATCTTATTCTGCACGTTGTTTCAAAAACTGACATAATCAGACCACAAACTAATCAATCCACTCAATTCCTGATTGGCAAGTACTGACCTATATTTTCGTTCTCAATGATTATCTTGTCTTCCTCATAAATTCAATGGGTGTTAACATTTCAGATTACAAGTTTGACAAATGAATAGGTTTATCATGGAGTTCATATATTGTAACTTAAGTTTTAAACTTTTTTACGGTCATTGTATACACCAATAAATAATTTGCGAGACACACCACGATATATTAATGTATATATATGGTTGACATACCGTAGTCTTTGGCCTCTTTTCGTCGAATAAGCATGGGATATTCATTGGTAGTGCAGATAATTGTGCTCAGAGGAAGCGCTGTGTAAGGAACACCACACACATTATCAAACTGTACTCCTGCATCCTTAGCACGCTTATGAAGAAACTTTGCCACCTAAACATAAAAAAACAAACAATGCGGTTTACAAAAACAAAAAACAGCCATAAAGCATACACAAACTGAACACGTGCTTACCTGGTCCATCAACGATGGATAAGATATGATTACTCTAAGATCAAAGTATATCGGCGAGAATTGTCCACTTTTAAGTTTAAATTTCCCAAATTTTACAGCATGTTTTTTGTGAAGTTCCACTATTAAACTATCAAGACTCGCGTCACCCATTTTAATAGAACTCACGAACTTTGATTCAGCTCAAACACTGCTACTGCACTCGTAATGCTAAGTCTAAAAGTGAAACTCCTCTTCTTCTTCTTCTTCTTCTTCTTTCTTCTTTCTTCTACGTTCTTGTTGAATGTTTGCAATCTTAGGTAAGTTAGATCATTACCGCCATCTACTGTGGTTAATGGATCAGACGCTTGAATCGCCCCATATAGCTTGAATCCCCAATTCCTTCTTTCCTACTTTGTCTTTGCCCAATTCTTTCTCAGCCAAGACAAGTGGGAATAAATCATCATAATGATAATAGCATATTTATGTTTTAATTGTGTAAGTTAGTATTAGAAATTGTATTAAAACTACATCATCATATGGGTTCAAAAGCTTCTTGTTATTTGTTGAACACATTTCTTCTGCATTTCTCCAATTACTTATTTTTTTCTGCATATTCATTACAATAATTAATTAAATGTTATTGTTTCTTTGTCTCTATCACACAAACCAGTAGGATGGATTTTTTTTTTCGTTTAATTTGCAGGTAGCACCAATGTTAAAGTTAAAGAGTAACTAAACCCTAAACCAACTTTTTTTAGTTAATGATCTGTAAGAATGATGCTTTATTAGTGCTGTTCATTGATTTTAGTACGTTTTTTGACATTTGGATATAAAGTGTTTCAATAATAAAATATATGGTGTAAAAACGTCTGAGTGCTGCCCTCTTCAGGTTGAACGGTGGCTACTGCAGTTGAATTTTCCTATTGGATGTTGGTTCCAAAAAATGACTCGTGACATAAGCAGGTTCAAGCTCACCACGCCCTTGATACGATCTCACCACACACTTAGTTCGTCCCCTCTATCTCCGTTGGGGTCTGCCCACTTTTCTTGCATTTTTCAAATATTGCCAGTGGGCGGAGTCAGACTCTGACAAGGGGTTTAGTTACTCTTTAAAGTGGATTATCGCGGAACCTCTCTCTTCGGTGGAGCGGCCCAAACTGACCGTGTTACCGCGATATCGATTTGAAAGCACAGCGTTTGGAATCTTCGTGAAAAATTCACACTAATAATGTTTAGTGTGAGGCTAAAATGATTTAAGTTGCGCCTTTTATGTAATTCCTTTTATGTGCGCCAAATTAGTTCATATTAATAATTTATAAACAACGGTTATGATTTTTTCAACAACATGAAAATATTAATTTATAAATAATATAAATATATAAAGAGTAGGCAAATACGCTAACATACTTTTATTTTGATAAGATTGCGACACAAGTCACGTGGTTTAAGAGGCCGGAAGCTCATAAACAACACTTTTTAAATCTAGTCTTCTGCTGTCTTATTTCTCTTTAATTAAGGACAAAGTACTATTATAACTTTCTCTATCACTGCTTAAAAAGTTTTTTTTTAATCTATAATGCAATAATCACGGTCTGGCCAAAGTGCGATGTATTGATAGTAACGACCACACTGATTTGTCATCATCTGTTGTCAGCAAACAGAAGTGTTGGTCATGTGCTGCTGATCTCAGCGCTTCACGTCTACATTTTTTAATCAGCCAAAGAAAGCATCATGAAAATAAGACTTCTGCTGGTATCAAATTCCACACTTCATGGAGGAGGATATCTGCAACACTGTCAACAACAAATCCAAGACTTCTTTGGAAAGTAAGTTCTCTATAAATATTTTTAAATGCTGATCTTGCAATCCTGAAATAATGATTTTATATATATTTTAATAAAAACTTTTAATAAAGATATCCTTATACCTTTTGACTGTATAGTGTCAACTGGAGAATTACAACATATCCATTAATTACACCTAAATTGTCTAATTTAACCATGCATAGGCTTAAGTATGACATGCATTTTTAACAACAGGGAAGTAAGGAGGATCCTCTTTGTCCCGTACGCACTCCATGATCGAGATGCCTACACTAAGACTGCCAGAGACAAGTTCAAAACATTAGGTTCGTTGCTTGGTTCATTGTAACTCATTTGAGTGGAGTCACTTTAGGTTTCTCTTCATCCCTCTTCTAAATGTTCTTCCAGGCTACGAGGTGGACAGCGTCCACGAGACATCAGACCCTGTGGAGGCTGTCAGGAAAGCTGAAGGAATATTCATAGGTATAAAGAGATATTCATTTGCTGAGAATAAATCAACAGCATTGAAATGTTTTTTTTTTCCCAATATACAGAGGGTCCAAACATTTGAAAGTTCATCTAAAGCAGTTGTTCTTGTACGCACTTCTTATACTGGGGGCCACGAGATTGTGTCAGGGGCCCCCCAGTTTTATGACATTTTGTAAAATACCTTAATAATCATAAATTCTGTGTAATTAAACCTCAGAAAAAATAATCCTACTAACTAACAGCATTACATAATTAATGCAAAATATGTTTTGTTAAATTTACATTTTAAAAAGTTTTACAATGTCATACATTTCCTTTGGGGGGGCACAAAAGGAAGCACCATACACAACGGGGGGCCACATGCCAAAAACATTTGAGAACCACGGGTCTAAAGTAACATGGTGTTTAAAAAAGATGGACTGTAGGCATAATGTAGGCGACAGCATTTAGCTAATTCTTGTTTTTGTGTCTTTTAGGTGGTGGTAACACATTTCGTCTGCTGAAAGCTCTCTATGACAACAACCTTGTAACTGAGATTAGAAATAGAGTTTTACAGGTTAGTGTACAAGCTTTTCATCAAAATGAAACAAAGCTGCAATATAATTATTAACTGTACCATATATGGATAAACATATTCTTATAGGATGGAATACCGTATATGGGATCCAGTGCCGGTACCAATGTTTCCACCATCAGCATCAGCACTACAAATGACATGCCTATCGTCTATCCACCAACATTTGCTGCTATTGGTTTAGTGCCCTTCAACATCAACCCTCACTATCTGGATACTGACGTCAACAGTAAACATATGGGGGTGAGTAGAGCTAAGCACAACCCAACTTTAGACAAAAATCCATAGATGTTTAATAGGGATTTATCTATTGTTGGTGTGTTTATTGAAGTACATTTTCCAATGAATAAAGGTCAAGTGTCTAGTTGCATTAATGCTCAATAAGCAGATGCTACAAAAAGACATTTACATGCAAATTCCTGAAGGTTTGATTTTTTGCATTTTACAGGAAACGCGTGAGCAGAGAATCATCCAATACCACGAGGAGCCGGATACACCATGTGTGCTGGTATGTCACATTAATGGTATCCAGTTTACTTGTTTTTTACTAATGTGGTTGATGTGTAATAATACAGTATACTGTAATGACAGGGTCTGAGGGAGGGATCTATGCTCTTAGTGGAGGGAAACAAAGCCACATTGCTTGGGAGCACCAAAGCACGACTTTTCCAGAGGTATTTTTGAAACCCTTCCTCATGCAGGCATGAAAAACACAGATATTATTAGAAAAATATTGAAGTAACAGTGTTGTTTTTGATTTCTTTCTTAGAGGGAAGCAAACCACCGAGTATGAACCTGGCAGTGATCTCAGCTTCCTACTCACTGATGCACAATAAGCTTATGCATAATAGACACAAACTGTAATTTTAACAATAAAAAAAATATCATGTGGGTTAAAGCAAACAAGTTTTGCTTTTAGCACAAGCTTGCATTTAGTTATTCATCAACCAGATAAGTGTTAACAGTTTCGCAAATCCTGCAAGGGCCTGGTCATTAATCTAGATAACATAAGTGTGTTATCAGGAACTTTAGACACAGATAAGGTAATGTAGGTAGTACAGTCATGCAGTTTTACAAATAAATCCAATGTATGAGCCATAATGAATAAGAAAAAATACAAATTACACCAGTACATTTGTTTATTGAATTATGGAAGCATTAACAACATATTGCTGAACAAACTCAAGAAAATGTTACTAGGAAAAATAAGTCCAGGCAGTGAATTGTGTTTTTTAAACAAGGGTTGATTCTCTAAAATACATATTTTTGTTACAATGATTAAGTTCTATTGATTTTTACAGACATTTTTACAAACAACCTTTGTAAAAAAAAAAAAAAACTCAAGACATATATCTTATAATATCTGTATTAAAAGCATACTTGATTGAATTACTACTGTTAACAAATTTTCATTTAGACAACATACTTTCGGCAACCCAATATGGGCATTAGTATAATACAGCAAAATGGGAAATCAAGATTAGGTTTGTAATTTGATGGGTGTCATATTGCAGTATATTTTATATGTGCAGTCAAAATAAAAAACAAATTGCTATGAAAAGCCTTTAACTAAGACAATCAATAAACATAAGTCAAATAAAAATCCATTCAAATTTGTAAAATTATGGTTTATACAATGGCAGCATCTTTATAAGAACACGGTAGTGCCTAACCTGTAAAAAATTACTGGTTGCTTGACTGAGATGAATCCTAAATGTAACCATGAACATCAAAAACAAGTCATAAGGGTCAATTTATATGCCATCTGAAAGATGAATAAATAGGCTTTCCATTAATGTATGGTTTGTTAGGATAGGATGATATACAACTATTTGAAAAAAAGAAAAGAAAATCGCCTTTAAAGTTTTCCAAATGAAGTATTTAGCAACACATATTACTAATGATAAATATTTTTTGATATTTACGGTAGGAAATTTACAAAATATCTTCATGGAACATGATCTTTACTTAATATCCAGATGATTTTTGGCATAAATCAATAATTTTGACCAATACAATGTATTGTTGGCTAATGCTACAAATATACCCATGTGACTTTTGACTAGTTTGTGGTCCAGGGTCACAAATGTGTTCTGTTTGTAATGTGTGGTTCAAAATATAAACATGCTACAATTTCACTGTTCTTTTGTGCAAACAGATTTTCTCTTGTTCTTTATAGAAATTTATCCGAATAAAATCCCTGAACTAATATATTTTTACAGTAGACAAACATAAGAATTGTTTTTTTTTCCAAAATAAAAAAAGCCCAAATAGTAAATAAGAGTCAAAATCCCCAAATTCTGAAACAACTGCCAAAAAATAAAAAAAAAGAATACCAAAACTGCTGCCAAGAGTCCAAAATAGTAGAAATTTGGCTACACTTAACAAAACAACACAAAAGTTTCTCCCACAGAAGAACGAAAACCAGAAATTTGTACCAAAGCATACGAACTGTTCCACAACATTAAATCTATTACAGGTTAAGACATAAAAAAAATCACTTTAAATGTATTAATATCTACACCCAATTGAAATCAAACCTCATCAAGTCTCAGTGCAGGTAAACAGAAAAGGCGCACAGTGGAAGAGGAAGGGACGCAGGGCTTTATTCTTTCAAACATCACTGCATGTTATGCTTATGTGTACCATTCAAAACAACAACAACAGGCACCATTAGGGATGTCCACAGATTATAAGTAAGCATGATCACGCTCGGATGCCTGCATTGAAATGCTGACCTGCTAATAAAGAGAAAATATTCTAAGGCATGTATTTCACTCTCACCAGTAGTGCCAATAGCCTGCAATTCTGGCATTCTCCTGCAGGTGTGCTATTATTGTATTGTTGCTGTAATGAACTGCTAAAGATGAAGACTTTAAGCTTCTGTGTTTTTCTCTCCATTCTCCTGAGGCTGGAGCTGTTCTTTTTCTATGTTGTCATCCTGTGGTGGCCGGACACGTTTAAAGAAGCCCAGCTGTGGAAGAAAAATAAGAATATAAGACTAGAAGAGTAGTCACTAATTCAGGGGTGCCCAACCCTGTTCCTGGAGGGCTACCGTCCTGCAGATTTTAGCTCCAACCACAATCAAACACAGCTGAAGCAGCTAATCAAGGTGTTCAGGGTTGTTTGATAATTACAGACAGGTGTGTTGGAGCTGGGTTGGAACTGAAGTCTGCAGGACGGTAGCCCTCCAGGGGCAGGGTTGGGCACCCCTGCACTAATTTATACGGTACATGTATGATTCCAAAAAACTACCCAAGGCTGGTAGAGTTACAGATCTGCAAAAGGACCAGTCAGTGATGAGGTTTTAAGTGCACAATTTAAAGGGGACATATTATGCAAATTCCACAACAACCCTTCACTAAAAAAAATCCACCCCCTTTTCTTTTTTAATTCCCTTTAAACCAAAGCAGTCTCATTAGACATGCTGTTCCCCTTCGAGGGAACTCGAGCTGCGTCGCCGAAGCTACGCTATGGGAACGCCCTCTGCGTGATTGCGTCTGAAGCACGTATGTCAAATCAGTCCAATGGTCAAGTGACACGTCATAGGCGGGTGACGTGGGAACCAGGAAGCTATAAAAAGAGCACCCAGCAAGCCAACTTCAGCTCTTTGTGCCTCAGCAAGCGAGTGTGTGTCATTATCATGTCTAAGTCCAAACAAAGTTTTAAGGAGTGTGCTTCCCCGTGTCCTCGTTTCATTACGAGCGAGGACTCGCATCATCTCTGTGTTATGTGCCTCGGGGCACAACACGCACGATCATCTCTTGAGAGGGGTGGTTGTGCACATTGTGATAGGATGCCGCTCCGTACGTTGCGCTCGCGGCTCGCACTCTTCGAGGAGGGTGGGGAGCCGCGTGTTCCCCACGGTTCTGGCCCCGCTGCTGCCGAGGCAGAGCGGAAGCTGCGATCGTGGGGATCACAACTAGATCTCGCGGACGAGCTTGAGACGGGTCTCCCCCTTTCTCAGCCTTCACCCGCGGGATCTAGTGCCCCGTCTCTGGATTCGGAAGCACGCGCTGCGGTTTCTTCCGCCCAGGGTGGGAGCCCAGATTTGCATTTATCGTCGTCCGAGGAAGTCGATATTATGTCTGTCGACGTGGTGGACGCTGAGGAGCCTTCTCATTCGTCCCCCGCGTTCGATGATTTGATGGAGGTTGTTACTAATGCCGTGGCTCGCTTAAAATTAGACTGGCCGGCGGAGACTCAGAGCGCGCGTCCTCAGAGTATGTTAGATGAGCGCTTTTTAAAACAGAAACCTCAACCTTCGCGGCGCAACATGCCTTTCTTTCCTGATCTCCACAGCGAGCTGTCGAGATCATGGAAAGCTCCGTATTCAGCCCGTGTTCATACCCCTCACGCCACCATGTATTCCAACATTGTGGGGATGGGTGAGCACGGATATTTAACGATGCCCCGGGTGGAGCAGACGCTTGCGAGCTATCTCTCCCCCGCTGCGGCGTCATCATTAAAATCGCCTTCGCTTCCCACGAAACCGGTTAGGTTAACCTCATCTTTAGTGGGTAAAGCTTATAAGTCTGCAGGGCAGGCTGGGGCTTCACTGCATACCTTAGCTGTCTTACAGGCGTACCAAGCAGAACTGCTTAAAGATTTAGATGCCGAGGCGGGGGGTACGTCTGATTTATTTAAAGAGCTTCGTCGAGTCACTGATGTGTCACTCAGGGCGATTAAAGAAACTGCGAAAGCCGTGGGTAGATCGATGGGAGCTCTCGTAGCCACGGAACGCCATTTATGGCTTAATCTGTCTGAGCTTAAATCCTCAGATAGGGCTTTCCTCTTAGACGCGCCCGTTGCGCCCTCCGGTCTTTTCGGCGATGCCGTTAATACTGTCGTCGAGAGATTTACGGAGGCTCGTAAGCAGTCGGCGGCGTTCGAACGCTATCTCCCCCGCCGTGCTCTTGATTCTAGGGCTGCTGGGCGGGAGCAGCCATCGTATAGAGCATCGCAGAAGCGTAGTGTTGCCACTCGTGGTCCCCCTCAAAAGAACTGGGGTTCGGGCGGTCGTACTCAGACATCTTCTAAACAGAAAACAGACCTGAGGGCTGTTATTATGGCGAGGAAGGCGTCGGCTAAAAAGAAGTCCTGAGGGACGTAGTGTCATGTTTCCGAGGGCAGCCCCCAATCGGGGAGAGCCGGCAGTCACCTCACAACACGGTGCCCGTCTCTCCTCGATGCCCTCGGGATGCCAGTGTGTTAACCCCGCCGCGGTGTGTGTTTCGGGGCACAGCGGCTTCATATTCTTGTGTGACTCGTGCGCGGGGCACGCAACACCTCTCTCCGAGGAGGGAGGCATTAATATCACCCAGGTTGAACCCTGCCAGTTTGGTTCAGGGCACCGGGAAAAGTTTAAGCAGTACACAAAAAGCCAGTCTCGAGAGGCTGGTCCCCCTTATAGAAAATTTGGCAGCGTGGAAACTCCTGCCAAACGTGTCTCAGTGGGTTCTGCAAATAATAGAAAAGGGCTACAAAATTCAGTTTTGTAACCAGCCACCCCAATTCAACGGCGTGTTATCTACCATAGTGGGTGCTGGGCAGGCTCTAATAATGGAACAAGAAGTAGAAACTCTCTTGTGCAAGGAAGCCATAGAATGTGTTCCTCCTCACAACAGGGAGTCAGGGTTTTACAGCCGCTATTTCATAGTTCCAAAGAAAGACGGGGGGTTACGTCCGATTTTAGATCTACGTCATCTGAACCGGTCTGTTGCAAAACTAAAGTTCAAGATGTTAACTATAAAGCAGATCGTCACACAAATCAGATCCGAGGACTGGTTTGTGACGATAGATCTAAAAGACGCGTATTTTCACATATCTATCCTCCCGCAACACAGGAGATTCCTGAGGTTCGCCTTCGGGGGCGTGGCTTACCAATATCGGGTTCTCCCTTTCGGTCTATCTCTGTCACCCCGTACATTTACAAAGTGCATGGATGCAGCGCTGGCTCCATTACGACTCCGGGGCATCCGTGTCTTAAACTACATAGACGATTGGCTAATTTTAGCCCAATCAGAGAGTATGGCAGCGCAGCATCGAGATGCTGTGCTGACCCACATGAGAGAACTGGGGTTAAGGCTAAATGCAAAGAAAAGCATGCTCTCTCCAGTACAGAGGACAGCTTTTCTTGGCGTTATATGGGATTCAACGACAATGCAGGCACATCTGTCCCCTGCTCGTGTGGAATCCATTCTTTTGGCTGTAGGCAGAGTGAAGTTAGGCCAGTCACACACTGTAAAACAATTTCAGAGGTTGTTGGGGCTCATGGCAGCAGCGTCCAATGTGATACCCCTTGGGCTGCTTCACATGAGACCGCTACAGTGGTGGCTCAAAACCAAAGGGTTTTCCCCGAGGGGCAACCCGTTCCGTCTGATCAAGGTCACGCGCAGATGTCTTCGTGCCTTAGATCTTTGGAAGAGACCATGGTTTCTCTCCCAAGGACTGATGTTGGGGGCTCAGTTCCGTCGAGTTACGCTGACAACGGATGCTTCCCTCACAGGCTGGGGAGCAACTATGGGGAGCCATCTGGCTCATGGATTATGGGGGGCCAGACAGCTCAGCTGGCACATAAATTGCCTAGAGATGATGGCAGTGTTCTACGCCCTGAGATGTTTCATCCCTCACCTGCGGGGCCATCACGTGTTAGTCCGGACAGACAACACGTCGGTAGTCGCGTACATCAACCACCAGGGGGGTTTGCGTTCACGCCCTTTGTACAAATTGGCGCGGCATATCCTTCTGTGGACACAGGGGAAGTTGCTGTCCCTCAGAGCAGTGTACATTCCCGGGTGTCTGAATCAGGGAGCAGACGTCCTGTCGAGACAGGGGCTGAGGCCCGGGGAGTGGAGGCTCCACCCTCAGGTGGTGGAGTCCATCTGGACGAGATTTTACCAGGCGGAAGTGGATCTGTTTGCGTCCAGAGAGACGACACACTGTCCGCTATGGTTTTCTCTCACACATCCAGCACCGCTGGGTCTGGATGCCATGGTTCAGCCATGGCCGAGGCTACGGCTGTACGCTTTTCCCCCGATCGCTCTGCTCCCGGGAGTTCTGGAAAGGGTTCGTCGCAACAACGTCCGCTTGTTGTTGGTTGCCCCACTCTGGCCGAACCGAATATGGTTCTCGGACCTGGTGTCCCTCCTCGACGGCTCACCTTGGGAAATACCCGTCAGGAGGGATCTCCTCTCTCTGGCGGGCGGCTCGATTCTTCACCCCCGCCCAGAGTTATGGAAACTGTGGGTCTGGCCACTGAGGGGGCCAGACTCATAGAATCTGGTCTCTCAGCTGAGGCTGCTGAGACCATTCTTCACTCCAGAGCTCCCTCCACGAGGAAGCTTTATGCCTTTAAATGGAGAGTCTTTACTTCCTGGTGCAGCAAACACCTGCATGACCCTGTGAACTGCCCAATTGGTACAGTCTTGGAGTTTCTGCAGGAAAAGTTCACCGCAGGGTTATCTCCTTCTACACTGAAGGTGTATGTGGCGGCCATCTCGGCTTACCATGTTCCTTTGGTCGGGCAATCCCTTGGGAGAGACCCGCTGGTGGTTCGCTTCCTTCGTGGCACTCGGAGGCTGAGGCCTGTAGTCCGACCCAGGGTCCCAGCTTGGGACCTGGCCGTTGTGCTGGAAGGTCTGTCCATGGCTCCGTTTGAGCCCATTGAGACCGTTCCAGTCAAGTTTGTGGCACTTAAGACAGTACTTCTGTTGGCAGTCACTTCTCTGAGGAGAGTGGGTGACCTTCAGGCCCTGTCGGTTTCCCCTACGTGCCTTGAATTCGCACCGGGGATGGTTAAGGCTTTCTTGTACCCAAGGCCCAGCTATGTGCCTAAGGTACCGACTAATGTGCCACGACCTGTCGTACTTCAGGCCCTCTGTCCTCCCCCATTTAGGGATAGGAATCAGGAAAAGCTTAACTTGGTGTGTCCAGTGCGAGCACTGGATGCCTATGTTCACAGATCTTCTTTGTGGAGGAGGTCTGAGCAACTGTTTGTGTGCTTTGGCTCGCCCAAGAAAGGCCTGCCGGCGACCAAGCAGACACTCAGTAAGTGGATAGTTGAGACTATCTCTCTGGCTTATGAGACCACTGGACGGCCTTCACCTATCGCCGTCAGGGCTCATTCTACCCGGGGTATGGCAGCCTCTAAGGCCTTGTGGCTAGGGGCTTCAATGCAGGATGTCTGTGATGCGGCAGGCTGGTCCTCTCCGCTCACATTCGTTCGGTTTTACGAGTTAGATGTTGGTGCTACGCCTGGAGCCCAGGTGCTCATGTCTTAAGCTGTGCGCGTTTTTACACACAGACAGGCATTTGGTAGTATGGTGTTTTGGTACATCGTTCCCATAGCGTAGCTTCGGCGACGCAGCTCGAGTTCCCTCGAAGGGGAACGTCTCGGGTTACGAATGTAACCATTGTTCCCCGAGAAGGGAACGAGACGCTGCGTCTCCCTGCCATACTCCCTGCATCCCTGTCTCGCCTTGCTTCGGCACAATTTAGCTGAAGTTGGCTTGCTGGGTGCTCTTTTTATAGCTTCCTGGTTCCCACGTCACCCGCCTATGACGTGTCACTTGACCATTGGACTGATTTGACATACGTGCTTCAGACGCAATCACGCAGAGGGCGTTCCCATAGCGTAGCTTCGGCGACGCAGCGTCTCGTTCCCTTCTCGGGGAACAATGGTTACATTCGTAACCCGAGACGTTTTGTTTCTTTTGTTAATGTGATGTTACACTGATAAAGCCACGCCCACAGCCAATGACTGACTGGTTAGATTTTACCCAAAAGCATTTCTAAAAGTGTTTGTTGTCATGTTGTAGCGCTACTATACTATTGTCTTAGAATGTATTGACAGGAATCAGATTTTTAAACTAAAGCAGTAGCTCATTTGCATTTAAAGGTACAAACATGAAAACAGAGCTTTTTTGTCTCCACCCAAATAGGGGCATTTTGGACATGCTATAATAAATTATCTGTGGGGTATCTTTAGCTGAACCTTCACAGACACATTCTAGGCACACCTACGACTTATATTACATCCTGATAATTTGTGCCCTTTAATGTAATTAAAAAGGCTATTAATAATCATGTTACATGTGTTACGAGAATGTATTTTGGTTGTGTTGTCTCTTGTTTTTGCTCTCTCTCTCTCTTACACTCGCAGATTGAGACTGACGGGTGAGTTGCTGTCCCATCATCAAGTGTAGCTCCACCCCGTGACTTTGATTGGTGACTGCTAATATGTTTCTTTTCAAAAGAGACGGGCTACGGTGAAATGGCAGCTTTCCACGACTACAGGCCGGTCGTGGTGCTCAAAGCTCCGTCAACCACCAGACCGAATATTTAATAGACTATTGTAATGGATTCACACTTGTAAAATATCTCTTTGTAGAGGTGACCTGCCCTGTATTTATTTCCCTTCCTTTGTCCAATCTACAAAGGTTAGTTAGTTTTCCCGTTTTCTTTTCAGAGTTGTTTTGTTTGTTATTTTGGGCGGATGGTTCACTCTTAAGTTGTATTCATTACTTTACTAAACAATGACTGAAATTGCTTGTTCTTATTATATAGTAAATTAAACCATATATCTATTACTTTAGTCTGACGGCTGGGCGAGCTTTAACTCCAATTTATTTGTTGCAACTTTTCCCCTAAAGGTTGAAACAGAATGGGGGCTCGTCCAACGGTTTTTATTAGCACTTTCGTTTTGTTAGTATACCTTGCTGGTGAGTAGCCCATTTTTTTTGTTTGTGTGTTCTCAAAATTGGCAGTTTTATTTTATATGTAGGGAGAGTGTGTACGGTTTGACTATGGATTTAGTATGGAGGTTTATAAACAATGACCTACGTTGAGGACGCTGCAGAAATGCCACAAATCTGATTTAGTTATGATTGCTGAATATTATGACATCGCTATTCCCAAAACTAAACAAGTTCTTAGAGATCTGTTGCAGGAGAATCTTTTGAGTGCTATTACAAGACATCTCTAGTGCTAATAAAAATGAAAGGAAACTTGTTGTGAAAAGGTGCTACTGTACTTTGTCATTCTCTTGTCATAAAAATACTGAGATCATCTATTTGTTTACCTTATACATGACAAAGATGAGCAGAGCCAGGAGCAGAAGTCCAGCGAGTACAGCCAGAGACACCACCCATCCAGGAACAGGCTGAATAAGCTCTGAATTCACCCAAATCACCTTCAGAGAGGCCTGGAGAGTACAGACAAATTGTAATGACAATGATGTTAAACTCAGGGACCAGCTGCTGTCTAAGCAGTATATATATATATAAGATATCTTAATGTTTCACACTGGTGTTATAATAAACCACAATATATCATCATATCACATTCAACATACTGAGCCTTTATTAAAGGGAATTTCAGTTTTTTTAAAAAAAAAACATCTCTTTATGATATTCTATCAGGATTTAATACTTACTGATGTCATGCTGGTTGGAAGCTCAGACTTTAAATTTTTATAAGGCATTTCTACCACGCTGAAGGAGGCGGATGATCGAACAGTGTATGACTTGTTTTGACTTTCAGCCTGAAAGAAAACATTTTGTTTTACTTTAGTAGCAGTTGTAAGGCAAAAGCTGTATTTTACTGGATTTATCAGTCAAATTATGTTTTTACCTTGAGGAATGTGCTGACAGCTAGTCTGGAGTAAATAAATAAAATGGCACTCTGTCCTTTCTCCAGACGCCCAATCCAACACTTTATCTCCTGACACTCTGCAGTCCCACAATCCTGTTCAGGTACACACAACCAATTGAGTTTGCACATTAATGCACACTGGCCTAAAGGACAGTTTACCGATGTTTACACAATGTCTACTAATGTTTTAATAATAGATGTACAACAACATATATCTCAATAAACTGTGACCTTCAATAAGTCTCATAATGCAATTATGAGTTTTTGAGTATTTTAATCATTGATTTTTAATCTTTGACATGACCTTACTCAGTTAAAATGAAAGATATCACGGAAATATTTTCACAGAATGATCTTCACGTCATTTAGGATGATTTTATGTAGAAAACAGTACATTTAAAAAAGAGAGACTTAAAGGAACAGTATGTAGGATTGTGGCCAAAACTGGTATTGCAATCACAAAACTTGTGGCTAAAACTGGTACTGCAATCACACAACTGCTGGCCAATACACAAAATGACAACATAAACATCAGTTGAGGGCTGCAACTCCACTTTTTAAATGACAATATCCTGGCCAGACCACTGTTGTCAGTGATATAAGTATTTGAAATGAAAATGATTTCTTAATGACTAGTGACCTATCAGGGCCATTTATGATTAATTCATATAAATTTCTTGCATACTGTTCCTTTAAGCTGAGTTTTCACAGATTGGGTCACAATTTATTAGAAACACAATTCAATAGAAAGCACAAAAAGTTGCGGTCAATTTTTTAAGGTGTGACTATACCAGAATCTCTAAGTTTTCCTCTCCTTGTTTATCCTCCAGGTCTCTGCGGTGCAGTCTGCGGTTCCTTCCCTCTGCCCTTTCCTCTCTGCCAGAAGTCTCATTTTTGTCAACCAATCTGGGATTCTAGGTAAATGCAAAATCATTTTTTTACATGAGATCCTTACATTTTCACAGGAAACGTATTAGAATAACATTCATGTTTTCATGAATTGTGAACAAGAAAAAGTGAAATGTTTGACCCATGTGTTAACCAACCAAAGGCAAAGCAGAGATGTTTACTGAAGTGTGTTCGATTTTCAAACAGGATGGTTATATTTGTTTCAAGTTGCATGTAACAGGCAAAGTTAAAAGAACCCTTGTTTAAGTGTGCAATGGATGACTAACGCTAGTGTTTGTGGCTGCCCTAAATATTTGTTAATACCAGACATAAACAAGGTCTTAGACAAATGAGATTGTCTGTGGGTGGGGCTACATATTGCAACAAGAAAGAAACCAAGTGATTAATAAATGCCCTGACGTTAGCTGCTTGGTTATGACACAGCTACAATCTTTTAAAACCTTTAAAGCAGGATACATACGGTTACATTCAAAGGGTTGATCTCTCTGTTTGAGCTGCAATTCATGTTCCCATCCACTTCTAATTTGGTGATGTAAAGCAGAGAACCATTGTTGAATCTGTAGGGCAACTGCACATCCAAAATGGCCTTGCTGAAGGTACTGGGTCCTCTGTTTCGCAACTATAACAAATAATATTTTAATACAAATCACAAGTGATGAAGACAATGTAATAAATAATGATCTTTACTGTGCACCTACCTCATAAATGTGCTGAACTAGAGGTCCAATGTCGTCCTCTAGAACAGGGTTTTCTTTCGGTTGCCAGTTAGCTATGGGTAGGAAAACCTGCTCCGGTGCAGACACCCTACAGGGGTACAGAGAATATATATATTACTGTTACAAATTGTATTTCATGAATCCAATGTTTTGACCTCTTTTGTCTTTGTGAAATCAAAACTCTGACTGTATTTACTCTCTTAAATGGACAATATTGGTCCTATAATGCAGAGTTTATCAGTGCATGTCATTGTTTTATCAAAATGTAACTTGTTGCACCTCACAAAGTTTTCTATCTAACATTACAAGGCCCTTATATACAACAAGGCCATCTTAAACCATCTGGCTCAGTTCTGGTATGTTACGCCTTTTTTTACAATCCTATACCTTCCAATTGCCTGCAAAGTCCTGCACTACATTTTTAATTGAATATGCACTCAAATATGACACAATACTAAAGAATTACAGATTGTACACAGCATTTCTTGTTAGTTTTAAAGTTTAGAAAATTGAAAAGTTCATAAATACATGTGATATGAGTTTGAATAATTGAAAGCAAGATATTAATAATCATACCCCCTTAGTTCCACTTTGGCCAGCACAGCGAGCTCTGTCACCACAGACACCAGATTACTGGTTTTATTGAACTGGTTTGAGCTGAAAGCAAAATGCAATGATTAATTTTCACACTGAGCAGAAGGTGGCGATGTTGCACCAAAAACTAGTTAGCATTTCTTCAATTTTGACACACCATTCTCTACACCAGTGGTTATCAAACTGGAGGCTGTGGCCCCCTGGGGGCCCTAAGATGGTGCCAAGGGGCCTCCAGTTTAATTACATTTTATAAAATACATTAATCTATCGTAAATTATATGTATTTAACCTCAGAAAAATAAGGCTACAAACCAACAGCACTACATTGTATAATTAAATATGTTTTGTTTAATTAAAACTTTAAGTTTTGTAATGTTTCATGTCATAAATTTTCTTAGGGGGGCCACAAAAGGATGCACCATACACAAGGGGGGCTGCATGCCGAAAAAGCTTGAGAACCACTGCTCTACACAACCAGATGGATCACGCTTTGGTGTGGTTTCCCGGACAGGGCATTAGGTAAATCCAGGACTAGGCTTAGTTATATTAGGACATTTAAGTAGTTTTTACAAACATACCTTAAAAAAAATAAAAATACTGGTGTGCATCTTGAAACAAAACAATAGCACTGATATAAGTTAAGATGTCAGTGCAAGATGTTTTAAAATAATGGCAGCTCAAAAATGCATTTTAGTCTGAGACTAGGATGAAACCTGTCCAGGAAACCACCCCTTTATATTTTAAAACTCACCATTATTACACATAATTTAGTTGATGATGGACATAGATATGAGGGTGTGAAGAAGAGATGTGGAAAGTAACGCAAACAGAATGTTGTCAAATAGAGACAACCACAACAGTTTACTATAATTACAGTGCTAAAAACAACTGCTAGAAGTCAGCAGGGAACTGTGGGATTAAAAACTAACACTGTCTGAAGTTTTTACTGAATTAAATACAAAAACGACAAAAACAGGAAATGGTTTTATCTGTTAAGAACTTATTAGTGGCTCTAATTTTAAGCCTTCCTTTTGTCCGAAACATGTATTTACTTCAGAGCAATACTGCAGTCTGAATTTTGTAAATGAAAGCAGTGTTAAAGAGCTTAATACCTTTGTATCTGCAAGTCAAACTTGACTTGTGTGTCCTGTTCAGACAGCTGATGCACACTGAAGCGTAATCCTGCTGCGATCTACAGAAAAAAACACCATTTAAAGAAAAATAATTTGTTACTATAATGGACACAGTAACTTTGTCTACAAACATATGTGAACATAATCTATGCTGAAGTCGCACAATCTAATACTGAGATTAGGAGTATCAAAGTTTGATTTCAATTATCAATTTTACTTTAATTTTCAATCTTTGGCATGACCTTACTCTGTCAATATTAAATATATCAAGGTTATATTTTAACAGAATGTTCTTTACATTATGTAGGATGTTTTTATGTAGAAAATATACTCTGACTGGGTCACAAATGTGCAGATATTTAAGAAGGGATATATGATGGTTACCTTGGTGCCTCCTTTCATTGGGTTTCCAAGATCACACACCACCAGTCTGGTCTGATTTTCATTTTTGATGGCACAGGACAGCCTGGATAATGTCTAAGATACATAAATTACATCTCAATTCAATAACAAAATCACTTTAATGCCTATTTAAAACACAAAAAGAATGTTTAAATCGTCAGCATCGGTGGACCTTTCTTGTACAATAGTTTAAATGAAACAAAAACTACATTAATGCATATACAATGAGTTATAATGAGTTTTATAACCTTACATGGTCATCTTACTATTAACATTCCTATAAATAAACCTTTAGATGTCTCACACGGTTACCTGGGCCATGCAGTGCTTACCTCACTGTTCCGTACTACCCCAATTAAATCTGCCTGAGGTGGTAAAGTGATAATAAGGTCAGCTTCATACGCCCCTTCCCCTTCATTTTCTGCTGTCACCTCTAGGGTCAGTGGGTTATCGTCACCTATGTAGATCTGTTTCTGGTTACTGGAGCACAAAGCAGCATCACAAACACACACACGTTAATCCCCTGCTCCACACCGCAGATAATTCGATGAAATCCAGGGCTCAGATGAACCAATGACTCACCTCACAACAGTCAGTTTCAAGTCTGGTTTGCAAATATTGTCTTCACCGCAGTCCAGGAGTATGTGGGCCTAAAAAATTGTAGTGAATTATGGGGTATTAAATTTAGTTTCTATTTTAAACGACACTGATGTTGAACATTTAAAAACAACTAGAGAACTGAGAATGTAAATGAAAATGTACATTTTTGTTTATATCAGGTTTTTACTTTTAAGTGACTGGTTTATCATATTGCAATTCTTAGTTCTCAGTTTTTTTAAACATTCACATTCATATACATTCGATAATTAACAACCTGGTGAATAAAAAAAATGTATTCAATATAGATCATATAATTTACTTATATTTCAATAATTGACATGATTCTTTCAGTCAATATAACAAGACTATAAAAATGTCCTTATATTTTTACATTTTCCATAACCTTGGGATAATTTAAAAACAAAATATTCTCGACACTGATAAAAGCCATATCTCATTAAAGATAAAATGACTTTCAATGCAGTATGGCACTGGTAAACAGTGTGTAAAACCAGATTTCACCGCACTGCAAGAGGTGGTCTATATAAGACTGTGTGATGCAGAGCATTGCAATGTGTGGTAAAGGAGGAGGTTTTTCTGTGAAAAAAAGTTTAGTTTTTCCTTTAGTTCAACTGGTACAGCCTGGCACAAAAATGTATACCTTAAATACGGCTTTGGGTAAAAGCCTCTGCCTAATGCATAAAAGTTATTCTACAGTCCATATTATTAGATGCTTTTCATTTTTTAAATGTATTTGTTCAGCTTTGTGGCGATTACAGGTACATGTAATGTTTCTTTTCTGTTTCATGTGTGTTTTTTCATCTGTATCACATCTTATCATTTTTGCATTATTATGTGTGCTGTAAAAGGAGTATTTTGAGATTGTGTGCTTTGAAATATAATTTATTGCTAGACTTTTTCTTTGGAAAGACAAAAAGCTTTGCATTGCCACATTCTGTTTAGAAATAAAAAGAAATACACCCAGACACATGCACAACTTTAAACAAGTATTTTGGGAAACGGCTGTACCTGTTTGGTGATGTTTGTAGGAGTAGACTGGTCAAGAATAGGCAACAGGCCGGTTTTATCTGCTGCTGTTTTGTAATCCAAGCTGTACTCCATAAAGACGGCAATGGGTGTGATTTTATCCCTGAATTCTGAGTCATCCTGTAAAAGACAGAGAGAGCCAAAAGAGGAGAGAGAAAGAGAGAAACAAGGCCTTTATGTCAAATGAGCTCAGGGCTGGGAAATTTCACAGCAAATCCTTCTTTAGCCCTGTAACACATTGTTCTTTTAGAAAACAAAATAATGCCATGTCTCAGTGCCAAACATCTGGGCTATCTGCCAACACGGCTTAAAACCACAGTGCAAACGTGCGTTTCATGACATAGAAGCATTCACACTTCTTTAACTGGCCAAATACAGCAGAACCATACAAAATTTGAGAATAGCTACTATTTTTTACAAAGCAATAGTGCCATAAACAATCTGTGACAGCCGGACCATAGCTAAAGTTAAGCTTAAAGGAAAACACCACCGTTTTTTAAATTTTACTATGTTCTTACCTCAACTTAGACAAATTAATACATACTTATCTTTTTTCAATGCGTGCACTTAATCTTTGTACAGCGCGTCATAAATGTGTTAGCATTTAGCCTAGCCCCATTCATTTCTTAGGATCCAAACAGGGATGAATTTAGAAGCCACTAAACACTTCCATGTTTTCCCTATTTAAAGACAGTTACATGAGCAGTTACACGAGTAAGTGTGGTGGCACAAAATAAAACGTGGCGATTTTTTAAGCGGATAAAAAATGAAAAATATATTGTATGGCTGAAGAGCACTTAGTATGCAGCACTTTCAATTCAGCACGCAGTAACATCATCACTCCCGAATACTCCCCCTCTCGCTCAAACTTTCGTCAATATTACTGTGCCTGAGGTTAAACTACTCATGTAACAGTCTTTTAGAGCTGCAACTATCAACTATTTTTTCAACCGATTAATCTATCGATTATTTTTTCGATTAATCGAATAGTCTAATGATTTTTTTATACATATAATTCCCCAACAAATAATAAATGTAACATCTGCCATTAACGCTAACATTTTATTTAAGCATTTTCTTAATTAAACAAACACACAAACCAAAATTTTCAACATGAAAAATAAAGTGGCAGTGCCACTTTAAAAGAGGCATTATTCACCTTAAACAATAAAATAGGCATATATTAATATTTTAAACATTAGTTTATGATTAGTACATGCATTAACTCAGCATTAGTTCAGACTGAAGTAAAACTAAGTTCATTGTGATTCATGAACCCTTATATAAGATGTAATGGTTATATTATTACTGTTAATATTATTACTATTAGTAGTACTGCATTCTCATTTAACTTTAACATTTAACTTTTCTTAAGTTCCGGGTAAAAAACAAGTTCAGTTAGTATGATCTTCTAATATTTTATAAACAGCGTTTACGCCGCTGTTACTTTAAATAAACGCATGTCAGGAATACCTTACAAGACGAGCTTCTGTAATATCTGCGCACATATTCGCAAAAAAGACGTTCATTGGGAACTCCAGACTGCCAGCTGGCTTTCAGTGCACGCGGGCACATGCCTATCAGTTCTCAATGTGACAGTAACTTATATTTCATAACTTCTTAATATAAAAACATGTCCTGCTCTTTATTTACTGTTTCAACATACTGCCCAGAAGCGATGCAATGTCACGTCTGTCAGGCGTCTCGCAGCTCGTATTAAACGAAGATGTAAACGCAGCTGTATTGAGCACAATATGTATTGATTCTATTGTTTATAGAGTAAGTATAAAAACTTACTGTAATAGTTCAAATTCTTACGCTGACGTCTCGTCATTTTGAGGTCGGAGAGCTCCAGGTTTTCTTCTTTTAAGATGATCATACACAGGTGTTGCGCTGCTGTGGTATGCCATTTCAGTTTTACACAGTATGTGTTTTATTTGGTCTCTGCTTAAAGTATTCCCACACTTTTGATCGCGTTCTGTCTGTTTGGTATAACACTTGTATCACTCGGTCGGAGCTGAAGCCGCCTTCATTTCAAAATGTAAACAGTGCGACGCATCGACGCATTTCCGGCAAATCGACGTAATTACGTAATCGACGTAATCGACTACGTCGACGCGTCGTTCCAGCCCTACAGTCTTTACAGTCCCTGTTTGGATCCTAAGGAATGAATGGGGCTAGGCTAAATGCTAACACATTCACGACGCGCTGTACAAAGATTAAGTGCACGCACAGAAAAAATATAGGTATGTATTAATTAATCTAAGTTGAGGTAAGAACATAGTAAAATATTGAAAAATGGTGGTGATTTCCTTTAAAGGTACATTATGTAACTCTCAAGGAAATACAATATAATATACATAACTATATTATCAGTGGTGTATAAAGACTTTACATAATGAACTGTATTGTTTTTATTACCTTAGATTGTGCCGTTTTTATCTACATAGACAGCTGGTCCCCTTACATGGAAGTCGCCATCAGTATCCCTAAATGGTCAAACCGTTCTTTTGCGCATTTTGTAATTATGTTGTTTCAGACAATGACATGTTTGTCCTCCTGTGGGGGCTACCGTAGCTTCTCTACGCATTTCGAAAGGGAGGGCTGAGCTGTGGACTGAGCCGTTGGTTGCAATTCACGTCTCACCGCTAGATGCTGCTAAATTCTACACAGTGGACCTTTAACTAGCGGATCCTATCTTTGATCCTATCTCAAAGTCACAGGTTCGATTCACAGGGAATACGTACTGTATCTTGAAGGCACTGAAAATCATGCAAAAAATTGTCTGGCCAATGTATAAATGTAAACATAAATTGATGTTCTCACTATTAAGTATGCCTGAAGCTCCTCGCAGCTCAGTCCCTCGTTGTTGGAGACAGTCATATTTTTTGAATAGTGAGACATCTTGTTGTGTAGGAACAGCACACGTTTGATGGCTCCTTTGTGTTTGAGGCGGTCCAGGGTCAGATCTAACTGAAAGTCTGTAAATGAAAGGTTTTCTCATTTAAAAATATTTAAATTAGAGAAAGCACAAGTAAACACAAAAGCACAATTAGGGCTGTCACAGTTAAGTTATAGTTATGTGACCTAACTGCAGTTATTTCAGATAACCACAATTATTGCTCAACTTCAGAAAAACAAAGGGGGGTGTAGTAACAGCAGTAGCCCTGCATCCACCACTTTTGTTTTGCACTTACTGTTGTGTTCAAATGACATCTCTCTCGTTCGAGTCAAATAAGCTTTGTATTTAATTGTTGATCAATTTAATTAAAGTAATAGCATCATCATATAAAATGGTTTCTTTGGGTGCTGTTATGATCACTTTATAGGTTCTTGTTATTAACAGAGTTGTCACATTTATTTTCATATATTCTACTCTAAATAAATGAATATTTAAAGGTGTTAAGTATTTTATTCTTATATGACGATGACAATTTACAAAGGATTAAATTAAATAATGAATTAAAATGCATAATATGATTAATTTAACAATTGTTACCAATGAATTACAATTACTGTCGCATACTAGCTGTGTACTTTTTAATTTGTAAGTATCTGATCAGATTGAGACACACATCCAGATCCTAAGCTTTACAAAACGGTAGCTATTAGCCTAACTAGACCATAGACTAGAGGAACTTCAAAGCAGTGAAGTATATGATCTGTGGGTCTGGTAGCCATTACACCTCAAACTGTGAGATCTCTCTGAAGACTTAGTTAATGTCGGACGCAGTTTTTTTTTAACGGCTTTGCGTCGTATGTCCGGCTCCAAACACACTGTGGCCAACACGTCGAGCTCTGGTTTCACCTACAGCGATACTCATAACACACACCCCGCAACAGCAGGGCTCCATTTACAGCCTCTTTTGCCACAAATGTAATACATTTCACAATTTGCCTATTTATATGTAAAAGGGAATACTTACTAAGAGTGGATGGAGCTCCCTTGCCACTTGCCTTCAAACAGTATTTCACAGTGAAGCTAAGAGAAAAAAATGTGGTACACTTGTGTAAATGAATAGTACTGTCAATACACAACATTATTGACAACAACCAAATGTATTCTCATTTAAAGAAAACTATTTAAAGTACAGCAGAGCTGGATGATATTTCAAGCACTTACATTTTCAATGGTTTTGCTGATGATCAAAGTTATGCAAAAAATGTTCATAAACTACATTTTAACCATTAATATAACTGGCTAGTAGCTAAAACAGCAATGGTTTGGTTAAAACTGACTGATAAACTATTAACAAGTCTTACTCACCAGGACACTTTGTTGGTTGATCCCGGCAGAGTACAGCTCTTGTCCTCAGGGTTCAGGATCTGTGGACTAATATCCAGTGTGCTGTTCACACTGATGACTGGACGAGCCCTAGAGGCACAAAAAAAGCAGACATCACCCCTCTGTGATTTTAAACAGGATGAGGAACAGATGATAGTAAAATCTCACAGACAGGGTAACAGAATTTAGAGTAATTTCTGAACTTTTAAACCAGATGCTTCTATTTTTCCCTTAAAGGATTAGTCAATTTTCTTAAAAAAAAATCCAGATAAATTACTCACCACCATGTCATTCACGTTGATGTCATTCTTTGTTCAGTCAAGAAGAAATTATGTTTTTTGAGGAAAACATTCCAGGTTTTTTCTCATTTTGATGGACTTTAATGGACCCCAACACTTAACAGGTTTAATGCAGTTTAACATTGCAGTTTCAAAGGACTCTAAACGATCCCAAATGAGGCATAAGGGTCTTATCTAGTGAAATGATTGTCATTTTTGGCAGGAAACATAAAAAATATGTACTTTTAAACTACGACTTTTCTTCTTCCTCCGGCTGTGTGACGAGCCAGCGAGACCTCACGTAATTGCGTAATGACGTTGAAAGGTCACCTGTTACATATATGAAACGCACATTTGTGGACCATTTCAAACAATAAACTGACACAAAGACATTAATTAGTATCATTCGGCATACAACAATGTCAGAACATTCCTCTTTCTCCACACTTGTAAACACTGGGGCGTAGTTTCGCAAACATAATCCGTAACCTCTTGACGTGATGCCGTATTATGCGAGGTCATATAACGAGAAGTTATGGTTTAAAAGTGCATATTTTGTATTTTTCTTGCCAAAAAAGGCAATTGTTTAGCTAGATAAGACCCTTATGCCTCATTTGGGATCGTTTAGAGTCATTTGAAACTGCAATTTTAAACTGCATTAAAACTGTTAAGTGTTGGGGTCCATTAAAATGAGGTTTAAAATCCTGGAATGTTTCCCTCAAAAAACATAATTTCCTCTTGACTGAACAAAAAAAGACATCAACATTTTGGATGACATGGTGGTGAGTAAATTATCTGGATTTTTTTTAAGAAAATGGACTAATCCTTTAATGTGCAAATGTAAATCGATCACCTAAAATCAATCAATGCCTGGTGGTCACATACTGTATAAAGGCAAGCAGGAGATGTTCCAGCATGTTTTTATTTATTTTAATACAGCCTATAACTGCTTGCACTACTTGCACATACAGCAAATTAAATCCTGCTGAATTAAATTAAAGAACTTTTAATGGCTTATCCGGCCTTGACCATAAAAGTCTATCAAATGCATGTGTGGCTTCAAAGCAAGACAGGGGCATAGGCATACTATACCTGTACAGAACAGCTCTGTCAGCCCCAAACACGCCAACAATCAGGTCTAAAATTACAAGGAGGAGAAAGAAGTAGAGAATGAGAGAGGGAAAAGACATAGAGGCAACTGAAGACACTTTGTATTGATGTGTCAGAATCTAATTAGTTTTAAAGAGAATAGCAGAGGACATGTATGTAAAACAGGGTTGAACTCTAACCAGGGTATCCGTTTTGATCTACATCAGTGCCTCCATGCATGGCATAACCAAAGCTTGAAGGCATGGAAGTCGACGCCCACGTCCCTTCTAAAATTTGAGAGGCCACAGGACTGGGCCCTGTGGGACGCCCGTTATGGATGTAAACCAGGCCGCGGTGGAACGGCCCTCCATATGGAGCAGCAATGGCCACATCTAAGAAGAACAGTGGGATGAAATATAAACAATCCAAGTCATGGTGATTTAGAAATAGCATGGGAAGTATTGTAGATATTTCTGTGGCTTATGAGTCATCATTACTTCTTTACGCCTGTTTGTCTTGTGTCGGTAGTCACATATTGCCTTCCTGTTATATTTTTTACGCAAGCACACAAATACAACCTAGAATAAAGTGAGGCGAGTCAAAATAGTACCATTATATCCATCCATGTTGAGGTCTCCCAGGCTGCAGATGGAGCTTCCATATCGGGCATAGATCTCAGAGCCAGTAAGTTTAACGGCACCGCTGAAAGTGAAGCCACCTTTGCCAAGGTAAACATATACCTGACCCACTTCCCTAAGTTTTCCATCTGAGCCACGGTCCATGAACAGAGGAGCCCCTACCAATAAATCCGTCTTCCTGTGGGAGATAAGTAATGTGTCATTTTTGTTGAATATCCATCAAGCCTTCTTTTATCAACAAATGCTAGAAATTTACACTGGTTTAAACTGATCTATTGTTGAATGTACTAGTTTCTAAACTGATTGTAAAAACACAATAATGCCGATCAAATCTAACTTGTCAGCTCATGATAAAGAGGAGCCTTTCTGAACACAAAAATGGTCAACAAGTTCAGGCAGCGTACAACTTGTGGCGAAAATTTAGAGAACCTTATCTTCGCTGTTACGCAACACCCAGCCTCATTTTTCAATTTTTTGAAATGCTGCCAGAGAGACCTCTCAAAACCATGCAGTGCATATATTTAGGATTTGATTACTTGTCACAAATGAAAAATGAATTTCCTTAAATAAACTTTGTTTGTATCAGGAACCAGATAGCAAAACGTCTGTGCA
Organism: Paramisgurnus dabryanus; assembly: GCF_030506205.2. Taxonomy (NCBI): domain Eukaryota; kingdom Metazoa; phylum Chordata; class Actinopteri; order Cypriniformes; family Cobitidae; genus Paramisgurnus; species Paramisgurnus dabryanus. Next base: position 23,405,538 of record NC_133351.1, read on the forward strand.
CCAACCATTAATCTCCATTTAGTAAATATAAGGATGTAACAGAAGAGTGCTGTGTTACTTACCTATCATTATTAATGTCAACGGCTGCTACAGAATGACCAAAGTAAGCAGCCATCTTAATGGAAAGAGAAAGAGATTTTAGATATGACTAGACTAGCTTGTGCTTTCTTAGTCATGTTCCTAATGTGTGAATTGTATAAATAATTAATTATTTTACATCTATAAAATAATTATTAACTATGCATTTTACATTGTGCATTGTTGCAAATCAGCTTTACAGTGAGCAAACAATTGAGCAAACAAACAAACACAACCATACATACCTATGTATCATGTAAAATACGCACTATATACAGTATCAATCAAAAATTTGGAAACTTGACTAATTACCAGTTATCATACGATTAAATTTTTTTAGCTATAAGAAATAATTTTGGTAAAGTCTTAATGTAACATCCTTGCGATTTTCACAATACCATATTAAAAATGTTTTAGAGAGATTTTTTAAAAAAGCAGCCTGCTATAAATGTAATATTAAGACCCTACTGGAACCGACCACTGTCATGTGAGCATCTTACTGATGGCTTCTTAAATATACCAACTGAGGTTTGGTATAAAAAGACAAGTGGATAAATTTAACTGAATGTCGTTGCCATATGCTGAGTTGTGATCCAAATGTGCACCAGTTAAAACCTGAATTGACTGTCATGTTTTAAAGCTAGTTCTTTCTTCTTCAATAAACATCATGGCCAATAGAGATATAATGGCTTATATCTAAAATCTATATATGACCCGTGCTGGCAAATTGAGTCGGAATGAGCAAATTATATTGAGTTATATTGAATAATGAGTTATTTATATTTCATTCTCTATTATAAAAACGTAAAAATTATGTATGAATGATTTGTTGGAATCTGACAAAAAAATGACAGAGCTACACCTGTTTTTTGAGAAAAATCGAGTTGGGGGTTCAACGGTATTTCATGCATTGTGACAGTTTAAGAGTTGGCTACCTCATGCTAAACATATAGGCAAAATGTCAAAAAAGCAGTTGGACATGTTACTGCGTATTTCTGTCCCAAAATGCACTTTGCCAGGGTTCGTACAAGTTTCGGAACATTTTTTTTCGAATACTGATCCAGCTTACTCAGGCTGTTTCTCAATTCCAAGAACGCAAAGAACGGACTTGCGTTCTCATGGAGACTGGTCTTGCCAGGTGACCTTGGAAGAACGAACTCAGAAGGTCATGAGAACACAGAATGCACTTTTGAGATGTGTGCGATCTTGGTCACCTGACCTCCCGAGATTTCAGCGTGCAAGTCTGCACTCGATGCATCCTCGATATCAAGAACTTATCCGGGTATTTTCATGTGTCCTCTGTACTTGCGCTCTTGAGAATTGGAATTGAACTTCGACTGTTAATGATGACGTAGAGCGAGGACACAAGAACGCTGAAGAACGCATATTGAGAAACAGCCTTATCAGGAGCAAGCCATACGTATGAATTTTTTATGGACACTTCCCCCGGAAAACCATGCCTACACATCAATCAGCGGGAGAGCGAAAAGTCACAGACATCACTTCACGTGACAGCTTTGTTTCATATCAAGACTCAACAATGGCACTTAAGAAGAAAGAATTGTGTTTTTGGATGTAAGGAGAAGAAAGCCAGCATTATGGAAACAATGGATATAGGTTATTTATCCGGGGTAGCAGCAGAGTTTTGTGTGTGTTTGTTTAACGCTGGATTTGGTTGAAAAATCCCATCCGGTGCTTGGCTTGAGACTCGCTCCTCCCGCAGCTCGTAACTCCTCCTTCGGAATTCTTTCTGTACGTTATCAGAAAGAATTACTAGAGCTGATCTGTCTTTGATTAATTTGATATAACTAAAGACTCTATGGAGATATGAAGGATGTAATTCTACTCTATAGGTACTCCAGATTAACATCAGATATCCAGAAACAGCGTGTTATGGGAGCTTTTAAAGAATTTTCAAGGTTCAAAAACAAAATCAGTAGAAAAACTAATAGTCAAAAACAATATCTATAGAAAATAATTAATGTTCAACTTTTTTCTTTCTTTTGTTTGATTGACATTTAGACAGACAGCTTTAAGATCTACTGTAATGCAAGGATCTAATAAAAAGTTACACATCAGATATGTTTAAAACTGTAATTCTGTGTAAACTGTATGTGTATATATCGGGGTCACGCGCTTAAGAGAGATGAATCTTAATGTTAGAGTAACAAATAACATGAGAGTTTTGTCTTATTTTTTTGTTTTGTTTTGCTACGTAACACCATATGACACAATTATGGTTTATTTGTCAGTTACCCCTATACCAAGCACCTCTCTTCTCTCTCTCCCTCTCTTTCACCATTCTCACCCTTTTGTGACATTGCTGTCAATGTAAATATTTTCTAGATGCTGCAATGGATTTAGGACATAAACTTTATGCTTGTAAACAAATGTTGAACAGAACTGGACCATGACCACAAGCATCATTACACCATATAGCATGGGCAGATCATGTGACCTGTGGGCTGCCCATAGACAACCCAACTCATGTGTGCTATCATTAGCTAACGTCTAAGGATTTAACTGAAGAGTTTTGTAATGCCTACCTGTGTGCCTGTGAAATTATATATAGACTCCATGTTCTTCCCGTTGAAAATGTTGACCTAACAAGACAAAGCCAGACATGGATTGGATTCATGGTGGCAGTTTCCAGCAGGACTGTAATGATTTACATGTTCACATCATGACCAAAAATAGCCTTAAACTCACATAGCCGAGAGCCTTCTCGCCCCTAGGAACTCCAGTGACGTAATCTAGAAAGGCAGAAAGAATTAGAAATGAGATGGAAACAACAATGCCTTCACTTAGCAGTGAATCCATCTATCCATTCATTGTATCTATCAATCTAGAGCAGTGGTTCTCAAACTTTTTCAGCGTGAGGCCCCCCTTAGGGTGCATTCCTTCGCAGACCCCCCAAAGAAAATGTATGACAAATTTGTTCTAAAACGTAACATTTTAATTAAACAAAACATATTAAAGTATACAAAGTAGTGCTGTTGGTTAGTAACCTTATTTCTTTTTAGGTTTAATTACTCAGAATTAATGATAAATTAATGAATTTTATACATAAAACTGGGGCCCCCCTGGCACCATCTCGCAACCCGCCTGGTGAACCACTGATCTAACGTATCCATCCATCTGCTGCCAAAATCTGCAAACGATGAAAGATGCAAATCTTACCGTCTTCACCATCCTCATTAAAATCACCAACAGTCACAGAGTAACCTAAGACATTATGACAATAGTAACATTTAGCATTGTACTGTTGTATGAATGTTGTATAATGAATAAAACAGTGTGGTGGACACATCTGTTTACTGTAAAACATAATTGCATCTTTCAGGAGGCCTCATAATCAAAACAAAAACAGACTCACCCAAATAACTATCATCATACTGAGCCCCGGCTGACTTAGTTGATAACTGTTTACTGTATGGAGTGACGAGTGAATTCTTATCGTATCTGCTGATGACCTCACTGATGTCATCTGAGATCAGCTGGCCTGGAAAGGACAAAACAGTAAATGCACAAATATCAGTAACCTTCTCTATGTCAAATACACAAAGATGACCTCACGAGGATACAGAGATGTCTTCTTAATTCTCTATTTTCACATCGCCAAATTCATTGCCTGTTTGTAGCTCAACTGGTAGAGCACTTTGAACCCAGGGACACACATAATGATAAAAATATATATTGAATGGATTGCTTAGAATTAAAACATGTCAAATGCAGACATAAGCACATATTGGACATTTTGTTTTCTGATTATTTTAAAATTCAGACACATTATAAATATGGCTGCACATGATGCATGTTACATTCTCTTAGTATCAATGTTAAGGAGTAACTGCTTAGTAAAGCCATAATGTTACTATTTTTTCAGTGTAGCATTTCCAGTAACAAGCAATTTACTTATGTTAAAAATATGCAACGACAAAACTTTAAACCATGGTTAATTTAACAGATAAAACAGTTATCATCACAAACCCTCAAAACATAGTAAGCCAGGAGTAAAACCGTTGCATGTTCAACACTAGAGTTTCTACCCATATCACACCATCACAAGCTGGCATTACCATTTCTGAAAGTGTTTTACCCTCACAGCAGGGTGTGTAATCTTTATTACCCTCAAGAAAAAGGGACTCAGCAGAAAAACAAAACACAGTAAAAAGAAACAGCTACTAAACATGCTTATAAAATAAACTGTTTAAAACAGGCACTGCAGGTCATGAAATCAAGAAAAATGTGTAATGAATGAAAGGCTTTTTCTGGGCACAGTTTCTAACGTGACCCCACCCTATATGAAGTCATCATAACATAACTGCCAGTCAGTAAATAACTATTATTTCAACAGCACAGAGTATAATTTCAGTGAAACACAGACTCATCTCTGCTGCAGGAGACAGTACAAACACACAGTATCTGAGAAACATTGATCTAAAAGATGGACAGAAGATTTTTTATTTAAAGAGTCATTGCCAATGCTAATGTTGTTAAACTCTGCGTCACACACATTGTTCCTTCCTTGTTTGCCATAATGCTTTTTAATGTTGAATCCAGGGGATAATAAAATAAAATGGTTTACCCTGCCAGTAAAAACTTCCTGGTCCTCCAAGAACAACCCGATTCTTCTGGAAAAGACAAGAAAACATGTTTTAGAAATCTGTATTATCTAAATGTATCTCTTTATCCATATATCTGTATCTTTCTATTTATCTATCTGCATCTTTCTATTTATCTATCTCTATCTTTCTGTATCTATCTTTCTATTTCTGTATCTATCTTTCTATCTTCTCTATCTATCTTTCTGTATTTATCTTTCTATCTTTCTGTATCTAACAATCTTTCTGTATTTATCTTTCAATCTTTCTGTATCTAACAATCTTTCTGTATCTAACAATCTTTCTGTATCTAACAATTTTTCTGTATCTATCAATCTTTCTATTTGTATATATCTGTATCTATCTGTATCTATCTATCTATCTATCTATCTGTAACTATCTGTATCTTTCTATTTATCTATCTGCATCTTTCTATATATCTATCTCTATCTTTCTGTATCTATCTTTCTATTTCTGTATCTATCTTTCTATCTTCTCTATCTATCTTTCTGTATTTATCTTTCTATCTTTCTGTATCTAACAATCTTTCTGTATCTAACAATCTTTCTGTATCTAACAATTTTTCTGTATCTATCAATCTTTCTATTTGTATATATCTGTATCTATCTGTATCTATCTGTATCTATCTGTATCTATCTGTATCTATCTATCTATCTATCTATCTATCTATCTATCTATCTATCTATCTATCTGCATCTTTCTATTTATCTATCTGCATCTTTCTGTATCTATCTTTCTATTTCTGTATCTATCTTTCTATCTTCTCTATCTATCTTTCTGTATCTATCTTTCTGTATCTATCTTTCTATCTCTATCTTTCTATTTCTGTATCTATCTTTCTATCTTCTCTATCAATCTTTCTGTATCTATCTTTCTTTCTGTATCTATCTTATTTGAAAAATTAACCTAAATTGCAGAACATAGTTTTTGGTTTGCCTCCATTATGACAACATGCATTCCAGCTGGCATGGACTCGACAAGTTTGTGCAAAACCTAATGATCCATTTATCCTAGCAACAAGAATTCTGTTTAAAAAGACTTGTAAAAAAGTTAACAAGCCCAAAATCACAAATTTGCTCATTTTATAAGTGACTTAGATAAATTGAAGAATCTTGAAAATGTATTTTTAAGATGGACTCCTTCATATATTTATGACCCAGTCCGTGAAAACCCATCTGTTTATGTGACTTACTGTTTACTTCATAAAATCATCTTATGTAATATAAAATGATAATAACATTCTGTGAAAATAGCCTTAATATCTATACTTTAGACCGAGTAAGGTCATGTCAAAGATTGAAATCAAACTGTGATGCTCCTAATTGCTCCTTTTAATCTCATAATTAGATTATAAGACTTCAGTCTGGATTGCACAGACAGGGTTACATATTTATACGAAGGGAACAATTTTATGCAATGAAAAGATACCTTCACAAAGTCTGCACTAAAACCCGCTTGACAAAACCCTTGTCCCTCTGGTGTGCTTGATGTTTCTGACAGACAAAAAAATTTAAAGTCATTCACATGTTCAAAACAAGATAAGCAAAAATAGCTTTAAAGAAATCTGAATGGGAAAGATAATAGAAACAGGAAGGCCACATTCAGACAGAGGAACTGTCACCACCATATGACGTCTGGCACATCGCCTACTATTAACTCAGACGTGTCTTAAAGTCATGTTTGCTTAAGACAAAGACAGACAGAAAGAAAATGACTATTGCATCCCATAAATCACAGCTAAGACATTTCTGAAAGTGGATTTTGACCCAATAAGGGCATGAGCAAGCCTGAGAGGAAGAAAATCATGTAATCGTGTACATACTGGAGCGACAGGGTGAATACTCCACAATGCTGTTGCCCTTCTTCAGGAAACATGTCCCAACAGGCTCTCTATCTGATAATCCATAGGTACTCCACTGATAGAGAGGAGCACATGCCTAAAATATGGGAAACATAGATGTTACATTGTTACACTGCTTCTTACATTTCAGGTGCAAACATAAACTTTTTTGCTGTATATATGTTATTGGGGAAGCATTGTTTATCCTACATGGAAACATCAATTAAAATGGGGTGAAAACAAAAATAAACACAAATCAATTGGTGTGTTTATAAATTCATAGCTGACATAAGTTATATAGTTATATACAGATGTGCTTCCTGCATATTAAGACTGACCAGTATATGGTCCCCAGAGGAACGCACTGTCGCTCCAAACCATTGATTCGATTTAAACTCCATTTGTTGTCCATTGGAACTTTTCTTGTTATCTGTGATAGAAGAGATAGAGGAAAAGGGAGGAGTAGAGGAAGAGAGAAGACGGAAGTGACATTCATCAAACCCTTCACGCCTATACTCATCACACTCTGCTTTGCTTCATCACTAAAACCACACATGAAACAATCATGAATCAAAAAGTCCATGATTTAAACTCTTCCATTTACTGCAGCATAAAAAATAACAAACATTGAGTTATATGCTAATAGGCATCACATCTTATCTTCTCCAAAGCCAAACCATCTGAATTTCAATCCAAGGTCAAATACAACAGCTGAGTCTATTCATGGCATGTCAGTAATCACACAATATAGTTATCTAGTCCAAGCACAACTTTTAGACTAATAAAATAAGTGATAGAAATGCTTGTTTAGAGACAAGGGTTAGTTAGTTGTAAACTCTTATTTCCGTATAGTTACATAGAATCTCTGGAATGTTGATCAATTTGTGTTTCGGCTTAGCCTAAATTGAACATGACTTGAATGCTCCAGCTAAGAAAAATTTACATTTGTGAATGATAAAGGCCGAAACATGGTACATTTTACGCGTAATTGAGGGTTTGCATACAATATAATAATGATCATTATCAGAAGTGTGTGTGCGTAACTGCGTCCTGTACACATACCGCCAGAATTTTGAAACTCTTCATATATTGTACGCTTAGGTCGCGCATGCGTGTACATGAGTTTGTAGTTTCTCCAAACATCTGCATACACGTCGTACAAGTCAAATAAACTATGCTTTGGAAGGCTGTGCGTTCGAATGTGTGCATATGCGTAAAAAACTGACTGTACTCCAGGCTTAAAGGGACAGTAAGTAGGATTTTCTCCCTTTGTCGGTCTTTGCTTTTATAGTTTTTCAATATGGCGGAACGATACGGAAGCCTCCTTGGACTTACCTGTTAAATGTAAAAAAAAAAAGAAATTCAAAGCTTACAAAGAAAAGTCAGATCATTGGCAGAGGTCATTTGACACCAATGAGGACAAATTTATGAATAAAGACATTGATTTTGACTAATAAAATACTTAAAAAGCTACACATTGTCCTTTTAAGGTTAAATTAAAATTCCGGGGCAAATTACACAATAACAGTTTTTTTTTTATCAAAACTGGGGAGGTTTTGTGTGGTTTAACTGTGTTTTAGGATCCTTTGAAGATGGGTTTCGTAAACATGAATTATCTGTAAAAATGGTCAATCTGTGGAAATGACATTCATCAGCGTCTTCACTACTGAAAAATCCAGCCAAGACCAGCATAAGATGGCAGCTGGTTTTAGGTGGCAGTAGCTGGTTTAAGCTGGTCACTCCCCACATTATATACGTAGACACCTCATGACGTGCTGGAACACATCAAGCGTCGGCGCCATATTGGATGGGTCTCCTCACTGTACGCTAGCATCAGAGTCAATGGGAGTTAACGGAAAGAAAGCCATACTATGGCCGCATTTTGTGCAGCTTACGGTTGCAATAACCGGCGCAGTATTGATTCCAGATCACATGGGATTACATTTCACAAGTAAGATTGAACAATCATTTTGGTTATTTTACGTTATTATTTATAATATTATGTCAATGTTCAGCAGGAACTGGTACTCTCTCTCATGATCTCTCGCTGTTTTTTCTTCACATTTGAAGGTTTCCCAGTGATACAGGCATGAGGAGGCAATGGGAAGTTGCTATAAAACGGGAGGGTTTTGTTGTGACAGAGTCGTCAAAGCTCTGTAGCAAAGAGTATAGAAGAACAAGAGGGGAACTCTGATTCGTTTTTAGCAACAGCCACTAGATGGCGCTTCAGTAGCACGGCCGCTATTTGGAATGAAAATTCTCACAGCCAATTCATTCTCAATTCATTCATATTAAAATTAATTTAATACCTAATTACATAAAATACCTAATTACGTAAAAATTACATAAAAATTGTGTACTAAAGTACTTTTTAAGTAGAAGTAAAAAAAGTAGATGTTTAATGTACTTAAATTTAAACCAAAAACTTAAAATTATGAAATGTAGTGGAGTAAAAATTATGATAATATGCTTTGGAACATAAGTTTTCCAAAGAAAAACACTGATAAAATACAGATACTTGAAAATTTACTTTTATGTAGAAAGTAAAATACTTAAGTAGTGTCTGCCTCTGTCAATTTGCCATACTTAAAGAGCATAATACAAAGTATTTTAGCATGAAAGCAGTATTTTTCGATGTGTGACAGCGTCCTGTATCATAACTTAATCTCTGCCGCTTATAACCACTCAAACCGTGTGAAAATCCGGTAAAAATAGGGGAGTTATGATTATTCCTCATTAGAAATGAATGCAAGGGAGCGCACTGGAGACCCATCCAAGATGGCGGCCGCGCGATACGTCAGCTCCAATAGGCAGCTCAGTCTACGAGGTGTCTACGTATATAATGTCTATGGTCCTCCCAGCCTGGCAATGCTGGTCAATGGTGGGTCAACCCTGAGCTAAGTCTAGATAGACCAGCTTAAAAAGTATACAGGGCTGTGCCGATTCATCGTGTTCCCCATTGAAAAGACCTGCCTGAAATCGATTCTGAATCGCAAGGCTCCAATTCTGTGTTTCATTCACAGCTTGTGCGTGCAGCTCTGTGATCAGTAGGAAGTCCTTATCAATCTAAAATCACTATGAGTTTGAGTCGTTTATACATGCATTTAAAAAAGCAACACTCGTCAAACAGAATCATTCAAAAATAATTTTATTATCAAGAAAATACCTGAAACAATCTGAAGAACAGCGATATAAATATCCCTGTAAATAAAAAAATAAAAAAGCGTTTATAATGCTACTTCTTCTGTGGCACAAATGGAGTTTCTGCACGAAAGCGCCCTCTGGCTTTTGGATGTGGCGGCATTTCAACGTAATTCATTCAAATTCATTTATTGAGAAAACGCACATTTGCACGATTAATCGGCACAGTCCTATTAAAAAGTGACTAAAACACAGCTAGACAGACCAGCTTAAAAAGTGACCAAAACACAGCTAGACCAGCTTAAAAAGTGACCAAAACCCAACTAGACCAGCTTAAAAAGTGACCAAAACACAGCTAGACCAGCTTGCTACACCAGCAAAACCAGCTAAAACCAAGCCGGGAAAACCAGCTCACCAGTTGATGCTGCTCTAAGCTGAATTATTCAATAGGGTTGAATGCATTTGTGTATCACTATCTACTGGCATGGCACACATAACACAGCATTTTTAGTTGTGTACGTGGATCCATGTAAACTCAATTTTTTTGACAACATTGTTGTGTACGTGAAATTTTTCAAATGCAAAGGAAATTTTCCATTCTGCGTTGTTAATGTTAACGTTGTAAATGTAGCCACAGACAGAACTGAATTTAAAATGTGGACGATTTGTGACTGAGTTTTACCAGTACTGATGCAACTGGTGTATTTGTACATGTCCACACATAGCTGAGCTGTGTGCGAACCTGTTTAATGCTTCATCCACACATTAGCACACTTAGTAAAACAGATCTGTATTCTTTCCCTCCGGCACTGGTTTATCTAAGCCATGGTTTTATCCCTAGGAAGCACCAGCTGTTCATCTGTCTGTGCTACTGAGCTGGGAAACTCCCTGTGTGTTTCATGGTCAACAGTCATACAGATGGTCAACAACACCCAGGCTTTTGTAGAATTAAGCACTTACTTATTGCCAAACAACCCATAAGAGGGGCTTAAAACACAGGCATCCGAAACATTGTTGTGTAACACCATGTTGTAACAGCTCAGCACTCCATACACAGTGTTTTTCATCCCATACTTTAAAACATTGTGATTTAATCTAGGTCAAGTACTCCTCCAACAGTCAGTGGGTCAGCCAACACAGTCCATTATTATATCCAGCCATGTGTTTTACAGTAAATATGTCAGGATACAGTTAGGTAACAGCTTGATCGATAATGTTAAATGTTTCTTTTATCAAATAATAAATGCACAAAATAAAAAAAAACATATAAATAATATTTTGTAAGTGCAAAAAGTATTTAGGCACAGGCAGAAATACACACATATGCCAAAATAAAGTGATTTTCACTGCCAAGATGAAAATGGATGGGTTACTACAAAAGCAGCTCATATGCTTTGTGAACTATAAATTAATGCATGACAGGGAAATAAGCAATACAACAGCTGTTCCTCTTACTCAACTGATAATGCATGGTGCTAACAATAAGACCACCATTCGTTCGATTCCTAGGCAACATATACAATATATTTATTAATTTATATTTATACATTTATTTATTTATTTATATGAATAAAAGTGTCTGGTAAATGCTCAGTGCATACAAATTAAGGTGTTGCAATGCAAGTAACAATGAAACGAACCTCTACATTGCATTATTATTGTAAGTAACAAAAAAATATTTCTTATACAAAGCACTTCATCAGAGGAATAACTCTTATGCAGTATTCATATATGATTGTGCTTCTTTTCCTATATTTTTTCCTTATTGGAGCTAGTTACAGCTATTTCTTTCTTTATAGACAAGAGTCCAACATCAATTGCTTGCAAATTCCTGATATTTTCTGATTCCTGATAATATGTTTCCCAACACAATTACATTCATATGTTATGTCTAAATACTTCGAGGCCACTGCATGTTTTTTTTTTTATGAATTTCCTAAATCATGTAAAAAGAAACTAGAGAATTAGTTCAGCTGTTAGTGAGATCTCTTAAGAACGGCAGGATAATCCAAACAAAAACATTGTATTGTTTTATCAGCAGCGCTCTTGTAGTAATCCAGCTAGGCTTGCAGGGTGAATTAGGCCAGACCAGCCTAAAACAACTAGTGAATGCCAATGAGATCTGGCACAAAAAAGCTGGCACATACATTTAATTCAACTCAAGGGATAGCTAAATGTTGTCCTGTTACTGTTTGTGCTACTCAAGCCTTCATTTGAAAGTTTTAATAAAGCCAAAACTGCTTTTATTCCTCTGTAAAATAATTCCAAAAGAAACATTGAGCAAAAAATCTAGTCGTAGCAGTCAAACACAAGAATTTGTTTATAATGAAGAGACAACTCGTCTATTCACACGCCATTGCAGGCTATTGGCAAGCATGTGAATTCAGAAAAACGACCGTAACAATCGCGTAGCCCTAGATGAGTCTTGACATGATCCCAAACTCCCTCCCCTGTTTTTTCCTCCACCTATATATATAAATATTTGGTGCAAAGCTAATACATGACCAAACAAACTGCATTGCAGATGGTCTCATAATAGGACTAATAACCCTGACACTCTTTCAACTAGCAAGTAGTATGAATTTATACACTAAAAAAGCTTGGCACACAGTACACTATTATTGCTGAAAACACAGTGTCACAGCTTACCAGTGCTGTCAAACTCAATCTGTGTGCATGTCTTGCCACTTTTATTCCAGGGACAACTGAAGACAGCTCCCCTCTCAGTGACCGCTGAGGGGGTTTGATCTGAAGTGTTTGCCCTGGGAGCACCCACCAGTATGTTTAATCTGTAATAAGAGAGGAAAATTAAAGATGCATCATTGCACTGGCTGATTTTTCTGAAGGAGCAAAAATATCTGAAGCATTTTTATTTACATTTACGCGTTTGGGCAGATGCTTTTATCCAAAGTTACTTACAATGCATTACAAGGTATACATTTTATCACTGTGTGTGTTCCCTGGGACTTGAACCCACAACTTTATGATGTACTACCGCAATGCATTACCACTGAGCAACAGGATCATGCAATCCATTGCTAATGAGTTAATTAAAGAAATGTGTAGGTTCAATAATAATAATCCATGAGATAATATTGTTAGAAAATATTTGAAAGCAAAAATAACCACTTAAATTGTCATGTTGTTTTATGTTATTTAACTTCTCTTTTACTGTTGGCCTATTAAATGTTACATTAATACAATCCTTGTTTAATTAAAAGGATTTGGCAACAATAAAGTAGCGAATATACGCTAATGCATCTGTAAACAAAAAGTTCAAATAAGTGAGCAAGTAATAAATATAGTAGTAGTATTATATATCTGTATGTTAAAATCGGCCCTATATGGAAAATATTAAAGTTATTTTTTATTATTTGATGCAGGGATGAAAAATGTATGACAATAAAATAATAACATTTAATTTTAAAAGAAACAATTAATTAACTATTAAAATAATATATAGGTCGATCTCTTTCCACGTTGCACATTTGTGTGTCTTTGTTGTGTATCTTTAGGAGTTCAATGATCTGGATATAAATCAAAATATAGCAATCACATTTTTTGTTTGGGAATCAACACCCCTTGATTTAAAGCAGACGTCTATAATGGTCGTCCTTTTAACGAACGTTAGTCCACTTACTGTTTGTTATCGGGATTGAAAAAAGCCACAGAAAATCCAAAATAACTTCCTGGAGGTCCTAAAAACACAGAGGGTTTGCTTATGTCCAAATTAAAAGACAAGACGTGTTCGAGGGAGAAAAGAGCCACGAGAGCCCAAAGTCGACAGCAGATGAGATGTTTGCCCATGTTTTGTCTCTCAGAAGTCTACAGTAAAACACTAGTAGCAGAAGATCGCGCTGTGTGTGTGTGTCTGGATCAGCAGCAGAGATGTTCAGCACTGACTTCACACTCCATAACACGCGAGATGACTTTAATCACACGCAGAGGTCCGTTACATTATTGCAGCAGACGACTAAAATAAAGCTGTCGGTTTCCAGTCCAGTCCTGTCCGAGAAAATGTAAGCAAGCGTCTGAAGTAGGACTCAGGACTGATGGAGTGCGTTGGGATCGGGATGTCCCACTGTACAGGAAGTAAAAGGGCGTGTTCGACTTCATCCGGTGATGCGCACAATGATCGTCTTTTGACATCAATGTGCCGCGAGAGCGATGCGAGAGTAGACTGATCCGCATTATTTATAATCGCTCTCGCGGTACTTTGATGTCATTGGATGCGCAGCGTTGCATGCAGTGGATTACCACTATCATAAACCTGCCTACGGAAACGTCACGGACGGTACGTCATGGGGAACTTCCGCAACTTTCATCGGTGGTGGGCATCGTCTGCATATTAATTAACTGGTCAAGAGCAGATGCTTAATCTTTTATCATCCCATAAAAGTTTGGGATCTTTGTGATCCCAACGAACGAACTGCCTTACACGTTTAAGTAGAGTGAAACAGCGCCATGTGTTGAGCTTTATCTTCGGTTGGTTTACAACAAAATAATGAGTTTATTTTGGGATATTGTACATCCAACAGGTTGCTTTCGCTAAATAAACCCCCATGCGTCTTTATTTTGCGAAAAAAAAAAAAAACTGATATGAATGAAACATTTCAAAAGTTAACATGTAACCCATTTAAACCTGACACGAGAAAATACATTTTTACATTATTAAACTTAAGTATTGAATGACTCTGATGGATAGTCTACTTTTGATCAATAAGATGTGTTTAAACTTTATCTGTAAGTTCTAGATAGCTGTGGCAAACAAACACAAAACAACATTTCAGAGACTGTGGATATTTTATTCATATATGGACTTGTCGGTGAATCATTGCTTTCACAGTGAAGTATGCCTACAAGAATGCGCTGCTCTGTAAATCCCCCAGGGTCCCTCAGTGAGGTGTTACAGACGCTGCACTTTAGGAGGAAACATTGGCTGGATTTTAAGGTTGAATATTTTTGGGAAAAACTCAAATTGAGATTAATATTATAATAATAATATTGATACAGCGACAGTGACACATTGCAGTGTCTAAAAATGCAATTAAAGACACTAGTTGTAAATTGGTACAGAGGCAACATAGGCTACTCACTCTCAGAGGAACAAAGTAACGTTTGTCTGGTTGTGCGTGTGGTCAAAGGGGATTTTGGTACCATGTGACATTAGAGTGGCAGAACAATTTGTTTTGTAGACAAAAAAAAAACTTGTCTTTTTGGCAAGGTTACAGTGATTTATTTGTAGGCCAAATGGTGTATTAACTTTTTAGCATGAAACAGTGCTGAACCAGTTTTTCCAAAAAGCCCTGTTTACATTTATTTCTTTACTTTCGGAATTTATTCTGTGTTTGTGGACTTTAAAATGTATGTTGTGTCTGTCTGTCATCAATTAAACAGGAAGAGGTGTGCATCTTAAGACAAAACAATAGCACTGATATGTTAAAATATTTCAGTACAATGTGTTTGAAATGAAAGTAGCTAAAACATGCATTTTGGTCTGGGAATAGGATAAGCCCTATCTGGGCAACCGCCCCTAAATGATTTTTTTTAACAGGGGAGGAATAGAAACATGAGGAATAGAAACTACATGCACAATTTCCTACTAAGTTTTAAGTGGTTTTAAAAGTTAAAGGCTGGTTTTACAGACAAGGCTACCTAAAGCCAGGACTAGGCCTTAGTTAAATAAGGATGTTTAAGCATCTTTAATAACCATGCCTTAAAAAAAAGACATGGCACTGGCTTATTGTAAGATCTGTCAGGGTAAGTTATTTTTTGTGGAGACAACTCAAAGTCTGGGACTAGGCTTAAGCCTTGTCTGTGAAACCAAGCCAAAAATATCTTAAGAGCCATGTTATATATTAAATTGTATTAAATAACTGCATTTACAATTTTTTATTACAACATTTTAAATATAAAATACACGATTAAAGCATTTAGTACTGTTTCAATTCAAGATAAATGATTTCGGATTCTTTTGTGAGAACCGAACGGTTTTCCAAACATAACTCCTTTTTGACCTCTATTAAAGTGAAGGAGGCAGGGAAAGGGTGTGAGGTCATGTCTTCTCGTGCAGATCATAGGAAATACCAGTCCTATGACCGTTTCTGCATGTCATCCCTCTCTCAACATCCCAGGCCAAGTTATTAGCAGAGTCGTGCTTTTAAAAATCTTTATGACCTGTTGCAAATTATCTGCATGGATTTGTCTGATGGTCCTTGCATTATTAAAGATATGAGATTAAACAGATGCCCGCTCCAAGATAAGCTCAGGAAGACATGTTTACAAGAACAAGGTTTTACAACAGAACATAGAAATTCCACTGCAATAAATACAAGTCTAAAAATGAAGAAACACTGTTGCCATTTACTAAGCCTAAACCTGCTTTTTGGGAAAACATATGCTTTTATACCCAACATATGCTTTTATGCTTCTTATGACAGTAAAAGAAAAAAAATGTTTTTAGCAAACTATCATTTTAAAATATCACTTAAGTCTCAAACTAATTCTCAATACCAAATGCAACAAATGAATCATCTCAACTCAAAATCCGTATCTGATATCCTTTTATTTACAATTTCTTGTGGCGTGTTGGTGGAAGGGAATTTTAAAACAATTGAATACAAAAAAAGACAAATTACTAGCTCATCTTTCACTCTCGCTTTCCAAAAGCACTTCAAACATCAGATCAGACTAGCAATGGTGCCTCTTTCCACATCTCTTATTGTAAGGCCAGATGCCACGTCTGCATCCGAGAGATTTCACATTCAACGCCTCAATCTCATCAGCTGATTATTGAGCACATGAAGGTCAGCGTTACATTTATTCACCACTTACATTCTGATCCTGATACAGGCATGCAGTTGGTTACATTTTAAAACTGAAATGATACAACTCAACTGATCTCTTCATATTCATTGAAGTAACATTTCACATCAGCACAGGAGGAAACGGATTCCAATAGTACTTAACATTACATCTCTAAAAGGAGGTCACTGTAGTTTATGCTGGGTTTTCAGCAGCATGGCCTTACAAAGACGATCATCAAATCAAATCTTATTTCAAAGAATCAAATCAAAAGCCTAATAAATATTTTTAGCATGTTCCCATTGTAGAACCGCATGGGATCAGATGGATCTAAATGTAAGATCTTCACCTGCAAAACTGTGCTTTTGGGGGTAGATTGAGATTTAGACAAATATTGAAAAATAAAGGAAACAAATCATCAAATCGGATAAAGAACAAGAGCCACAATTACTCCATTTTATCCTGTAGTTTCCCGGGATGAAGTCCTGGGTGATGAAGGTGTGTATTGCAGGCAGAGAGGTTTTGGTCATGGCAATTTTGGTGGTAGTTATTAGTGAAAACACTGTCATTCACTTTAAGCCATGTGTAGTTCATGATTGATGCAATAGTCCCAAGTCTTTACATATCCAGGTCCAGTGTGTTTAGCTCCTCCTCCAGTTCATCTAGATCCTCACCAGTAAAAAGGTTTTCATCCACAGGCACGTCCTCCGACTCATTATCCTCACCGTCCTCCAGTGTCTGGTCCTGGCTGTGTTCTCCGTTCTCCATGGCTCCACCTGAGGCCTCGCTAAGTTTATTGTCTATAGGGTGATCAAAACCACAAAATTAATTATTGATAAATAATATCTGAAGGCTTGCAATAAACATTTATTCTATTTCATCACAGAATAGAATTTCTGGACGACAACCAATACCTGATTTGAAATAATTTCATTGGTTCAGAAAGAACATTTTTTTAACGTACAGTATTGTTCAAAATAATAGAAGTACAATGTGACTAACCAGAATAATCAAGGTTTTTAGTATATTTTTTATTGCTACGTGGCAAACAAGTTACCAGTAGGTTCAGTAGATTCTCAGAAAACAAACGAGACCCAGCATTCATGATATGCACGCTCTTAAGGCTGTGCAATTGGGGTATTAGTTGAAAGGGGTGTGTTCAAAAAAATAGCAGTGTCTACCTTTGACTGTACAAACTCAAAACTATTTTGTACAAACATTTTTTTTTTCTGGGATTTAGCAATCCTGTGAATCACTAAACTAATATTTAGTTGTAGGACCACAGTTTTTTAAAACTGCTTGACATCTGTGTGGCATGGAGTCAACCAACTTGTGTCATCTCTCAGCGGTTATTCCACTCCATGATTCTTTAACAATTCATTCACATTTCTTGGTTTTGCTTCAGAAACAGCATTATTGATATCACCCCACAAGTTCTCAATTGGATTAAGGTCTGGAGATTGGGCTGGCCACTCCATAACATTAATTTTGTTGGTTTGGAACCAAGACTTTGCCCGTTTACTAGTGTGTTTTGGGTCATTGTCTTGTTGAAACAACCATTTCAAGGGCATGTCCTCTTAAGCATAGGGCAACATGACCTCTTCAAGTATTTTAACATATGCAAACTGATCCATGATCCCTGGTATGCGATAAATAGGCCCAACACCATAGTAGGAGAAACATGCCCATATCATGATGCTTGCACCTCCATGCTTCACTGCGTACTGTGGCTTGAATTCAGAGTTTGGGGGTCGTCTCACAAACTGCCTGTGGCCCTTGGACCCAAAAAGAACAATTTTACTCTCATCAGTCTACAAAATGTTCCTCTATTTCTCTTTAGGCCAGTTGATGTGTTCTTTGGCAAATTGTAACCTCTTCTGCACATGGCTTTTTTTTAACAGAGGGACTTTGCGGGGGATTCTTGAAAATAGATTAGCTTCACACAGACGTCTTCTAACTGTCACCGTACTTACAGGTAACTCCAGACTGTCTTTGATCATCCTGGAGGTGATCATTGGCTGAGCCTTTGCCATTCTGGTTATTCTTCTATCCATTTTGATGGTTGTCTTCCGTTTTCTTCCACGTCTCTCTGGTTTTGCTCTCCATTTTAAGGCATTGGAGATCATTTTAGCTGAACAGCCTATCATTTTTTGCACCTCTTTATAGGCTTTCCCCTCTCCAATCAACTTTTTAATCAAAGTACACTGTTCTTCTGAACAATGTCTTGAACGACCCATTTTCCTCAGCTTTCAAATGCATGTTCAACAAGTGTTGGCTTCATCCTTAAATAGGGACCACCTGATTCACACCTGTTTCTTCACAAAATTGATGACCTCAGTGATTGAATGCCACACTGCTATTTTTTGAACACACCCCTTTCAACTAATTCAACTAATTGCCCAATTGCACAGCCTTAAGAGCGTGCATATCATGAATGCTGGGTCTCATTTGTTTTCTGAGAATCTACTGAACCTACTGGTAACTTGTTTGCCACGTAGCAATAAAAAATTATACTAAAAACCTTGATTATTCTGGTTAGTCACATTGTACTGCTATTATTTTGAACAATACTGTATTTAAGGGAAAAGTAAGTATTTGACACATCAGCATTTTTATCAGTAAGGGGATTTCTAAGTGGGCTACTGACACAAAATTTCAACCAGATGTAGCCATCAAGCCAAATATTGAATTCATACAAAGAAATCAGAACATTTAAGTATACAAATTGAGTCATAATAAATAAAGTGAAATGACACGGGGAATAAGTATTGAAAACATGAAGAGAACAAAGTGCAAAATGGCATAGAAAGCCTAGCCTGACTACGTCAGACTTTGTACTTCCGCTAAATTTCATTACGCTTCTGTACTCAGTCTGAGATACCTCCCATTCAAACCGTTTTCCTCAGGTCTCAAAACAACCGTCGAATCAACAAACAGAGGGCGGGCTGAGAGCCGTGACGTAGACGCTAAGCGCCGAATGTATGGTTGTAGTTTGTAGTGGACATGGAGGCACAGAAAGCTGTTTGCTCTGTTGTGGAGAACCGGCACTTGCCAACTTAATCCCGAACAAGAAAAGTGTTTGTTAAACATTTTGAATGGAGATTATGTTGTTGCCCTACTCCCGACAGGTTATGGGAAAAGTTTAATTTATCAACTATTACCGATCGTCAGCGAGAAACTGTGTGCAGCACAGCTTGACGTGCACAACAATCGAGATATCATGGAAGGAAATTTCTTTGTTCACAGTTAATGGTGGAGGACGCGTGGGCAAACATTCTTTGGTGACGTTCCTGATTAACCAGAAAAAAAGGTAGGAAGATTTAATTTACATATGGTTATGGCTGTCTGGTGGAAGAGTTTGAGAGGAGAGAGGGGCGTTCCTCCACTTAGACGTGAGTGGAAAGACACCGTAAGGATAGTGTTCAACTAGCTCTGGCCCGATTTACTTTACATAATCTGCAGAAGTCGTTCATAGCCATGTTAACTCCGGTATTTCGCTCGATGGGTTTTTTTTCACATCATACGCGTGTTTTACAGCAGAAATTTGATGCGGCTGAGCTGGCGCATAACGCACATCATATCCAAACGTTATGTGATTGGTCTAAACGTAAGCCAATAATTTTAAACTTCAGACAAGCCCCTCCCATGAGAAGGAAAACGATTGTCAATTATGCCCAGCCAGACTCGGTCTATGAAGCGAAGCAAAATAGCAGAGGATGGTTCTACCAGGCTATAGAAAGCCAGGAGATCACCTAAATTCTGTCAATATTGAGAGAAACCCTGCCCGCTATCAGTACTTATTAATATCAGCTGCTTAAGTCCTAGTTGATGGCCTATAAAGGCTTCTTATTACTCAGGAGGCACACTACAAAGCTGATTCATGATGGGTAAAAGCAAATAACTCAATCAAGATCTTCGTAATCTTATCGTTGAAAAGCTTTTTGATGGGAATGGTTATAGGCACATTTCCAGAATGCTGAATGTTCTTATGAGCACTGTGGGGGCCATTATCCGAAAATAGAAAGAGCATCACTTCACCATAAACCGGCCACGATCAGGTGCTCCACGTAAGATCCCTGTCCGAGGAGTCCAAATAATATTTAGGAGAGTTCTCCAAGAGCCAAGAACCACTCGGGCAGAACTTTAGGAAAACCTTGCATCGGCAGGTACTGTTGTTTCAAAGAAAACTATAAGCAATGCACTGAATCGCCATGGCATCCATGCACGCTCAGCACGCAAGACTCCATTGCGGAACAAAAAGCATGTTGAGGCTCGGTTAAAGTTTGCGAAAGAGCATTTGTAGAAGCCTGTGAATTATTGGGAGACTATAGTATTGTCAGATGAAAGCAAAATTGAACTTTTTGGCAGTCATTCTACACAATGTTTGGAGAAATATTGCACTGCCCACCACCCCAAGAACACCATACCAACAGTTAAGTTTCGGGGTGGAAGCATCATGGTTTGGGGCTGCTTTTTAGCAAGGGGTTCTGGCAGACTTCATATTATTGAATGCATGATAAATGGAGAAATGTACCGGGAAATTCTACCAGAAAGCTGAAAATAAAAAGAGGGTGGACATTTCAGCAAGACAATGATCCCAAACACAAGGCCAAGGAAACAATGAACTGGTTTCAAAGAAAGAAAAATCAAATCATTGAAGAAAATCTATGGAGAGAACTGAAGATCAAAGTTCATAAAAGAGGCCCAAGGAACCTTCAAGATTTAAAGACCATTTGTGTGGAAGAATGGGCCAGAATCACTCCTGAGCAATGCAGACGACTGGTCTCTCCATACAAGAGGCGTCTAGAAGCTGTAATCACTAACAAAAGCTTTTCTACAAAGTATTAAATAAAGTGTGTTCAATACTTATTCTTCGTGTCATTTCACTTTATTTATTATGACTCAAATTGTATACTTAAATGTTCTGATTTCTTTGTATGAATTCAATATTTGGCTTGATGGCTACATCTGGTGGACATTTTGTGTCAATAGCCCACTTAGAAATCCCCTTACTGATAAATATGCTGATGTGTCAAATACTTATTTTACTTTTTTCGGCTGATTCATCATGTCAAATCATTGGCAGCATCTGTCTGAGAGTCGGATCACTCTGATCGGCACAGCTAACCAGTGCACAAGAAGAAAAACGAAATTGACGAAGCAAACAAACAACGTAGTTGAAAGGGAACAAACAAAATGCCCATCCCATTTTTTTATCTCTTACTCAAATGTCGTGAATATTTTCAATAAATCACAAACGAGCGAGCACTGTTTTGCTTATTTTTTATCACAGCTGTCATAGCTCTTTCAGTTTCCCATTTTGAGTAATGAACAACTATCGCCACCCGTTGGTAGGGAAAGTTATCTTATCTCATGCAGACGCAGAACGAATGTGCAACTTGACCGTCGTCTGTGTGCCAGGGCTAGAGTTCTCAACGGGTCGGGCCAGCCCGACAAACCCGACGGGACCCGCGGATTCGGGCCGGGTTCGGGTAAAAAATATAAGCAAATGAGTCGGGTCGGGTCAGACCTCGGGCTTAATTTTTTACGCTTTGTGAAAAAAATACTAATCATTCCTGCTGTTCACCGTAAAGAAAGTCTGATCTGGCTGCTGCGTGCATCACAGAGAGGGGCGGGGGATAGCAATAAGCTCCGGCGCGGATCAGCAACGGATCGGTGCATCCCTACCTACGTGTATGAGAAAAAAGGCAGGGGGGGGTCGGCGGGGTCGGGTTCGGACAGATAATTCGCGTTGATGTGTCGGGTTACATCGGGTCCGGGCTTTAAAAGCCACGGGCCGGGTCGGGTCGTAATTTTCAGGCCCGTTGAGAACTCTAGCCAGGGCAACTTTAGACCAAGACGCAGCCAGCACTTGGGCAATGTGAGCCAACCTCACAGTCCGCACTACTTTGTTGGCATCGGTTTTGGTGTGTCCCTACCCTAACAGGTTTAAAAACTGTTAAACACATCACATATAACTGGTAACCAATGAATGACCAGTGACACTCTCATACTCGCCCTTTAATCCCACTAACTTCATACACAAACATATACATAAACTAAATTAAAACATTAAGATTTTTAAGAAACCACTTACCATCCGTGTCATTCGTGGGTCTGGTAGAAAATCTGTCAGCCGATGCAACTGTTATATTGGCGTTATCAACCTCTTTAGGTACAAATCTAGCAAGGTCGAGATCCTGAATGTCATCAATGTCGTTCACCTAAGGGAAACAATCATTTCAATGATGCTGAAACATTAAAAATGGCTGTCTGTTTTGCACAAAAACTTTTGGAATTTTAAAACACCAATTCTATATTGTACAGTTTTGACTATAACAAAAGGTGCAGTGTTGCATTCAGGGTTAATATCAGATTCTCACCTCATTGGAGCCATCCTCACTGTAGTCATCATCGTCTTTTGTGTATTTAGTATCATCAGCCTCCTCATCATCATCATCAACAAGCTCAGGCCGGAACTCAAACACTTCTCTGCCACTGACCTGCAAGACAAGCCCCCAAACAATTCAAAGTTAAAGACAATATAGACAGGTTTGTATGAGAGGCAAAATAACAGCATCAGCAATCCATAATATCAAAGCTTTGCTGCCACCCCCTGGTAAAATGATAGCATTACACTCCGAATGGCTATTTACATCAGGGAAAACAACAAAATAATACATTCCTGTGGTGAATGTGAATAAAATAAAATCATTGACATCATCTTTGCTTACCCCCAGTGCTCTGCCAGCTTTAAAGTCGGCTTTCTTCTTTTCCATGTCCTGCTCTATTCTAGCCAGTTTATCCTGCCTTTTCCTTTTCTTCCAGGCCAAGAATGTTTCCAGAGTTATTCGAGTGACGTTTACTCCAAGGGCAGCTCGCTGCAATAAGAAGCAATCATTATGACAACATATTTTAAATAATATACACATTTTGAGATATCCTATTTTTGTTTACCCTTACCTCAGTCTCTATCAAATCCTCCAGTGAAATCTCCTCCTCAATCTTTTCTTCTTTCTTTTTATCCTTTTTCAGAACAAAGCCTGCAGGAAGTGCGTGGCGGTACATACAGTTATCACCGCCTCCGGGACAAACCCAAAACCAGCCGTATTTGTTGTTTTCAATAGCATCAAGGAAATATTTGCAGACCTTAAAAAACAGACAGATGAGATTTAACAAAACAAAAAATCATAATAGGAAATGTAAATCATTTAGTAACATGTCAAACATTAATACTAATGACTATTTAAATCATTTGTTACATTTGTTTCAGTGTTTTTTATTAAAAACTCTTTTAAAACCTACAATTTGCGTTTTTGCTTTCTTCTTTTCATTTTCGCCATGTTTCTTGTTTATAACTTCCTCAAGCTTCTTTTCATCCCAATTTTCCATGGTGTCTGTAAATTTTAAACCAAGATACAAATTATAAAAGATAAATTTACAGAAATAACACACACAAATACTGTACTGACATAACAATATTCACCCAACACCACACCCCGGCGTGCGGAAACAAAATGCACACAATAACATACACAAAAAATACATTATAATTATTTATTTCTGACGGACAATTTTGATTATAAATGTAAAATGTAAATTTTTTCTAGTAGCCTAGTAAGTTATTAACTGTGTTGACTTGACACATTTGCAAAGCTGTAACAAGTGGCATCCTCTTACTATTTTACATCTGCGATAATTTTATTTTGCCATAATCTGTCCATCAGTGGCAAGGCCATACATTTTTAACTGAGTGGACCTTGAAATAGTGTGGACCTGAAGGCCTACATGTAATTTAAAATTACTTAATTTTACAATATGGTACTTTCATTTTATAAATTAAATATAATTAATTATAGTAGCACAAGAGCAATTCGCAAGTGTTACTTTGATGTCACCAGCCTGTCTGTTTTTACATCGCCTCATGAAAAAACAAACCTAACGTCTGGAATACATGTTGGATGTTGCATCTACAACCAATGCGCCTTATAATGCCATTATAAGAGTAACTCAGTGCACTCACCTTTCTCGAGGTCTTCATCTCTTCCATCAACATACAGACTTCTCTTCTCACATTTTCTCTCCAAGGTGAGGTCATGGGAGAATTTACACTTATCACCTTTGGTGCACTGGCCTTGTTTAAAGAAAGCACAAAGTACTGACTTTGGATCCACACCTGAAAAAAGAAGAAGAATATTATCAAATAATCACTACTAAAACACATTTGTTATTCAGAAAGCATAACTAAAATCTGTAACTATTTTTAGTAGTGATGTCCCGATGCCTCCGATCTTGAAATATGAATAGGCTGTGTGTTTTTGACAATGAGATGGACAGCATAGGCTAACTGCTATTAAATCCAGATAGACTGCAGGCTATATGGTACGCCCTATTATAAAAAGCATTGAAGAACGTGGGGAACCAAACTGTTCCCCTTTGACTTAAAGAAAATCCTTTAATTTGAAAATACTAAGACAAACGTTGGTCTTCAAAAAGCATTTTTCCAGAAAAGTAAGTTTACACTTTGAAAGGGGGGTTGTCTTATAATTAGGGTTGAGTTATATTCAAGACAATACGGTACTTCAACAAAGCTGTTTATTCAGGTTTGTTTGCAGAGTTATGGCTGTAAAATTGGTCAGCTGAACCATTCCTTGATGCCCTTACTTAGTGTGTGGTCATTTTTTACATTTGTTATGAAAGTAAATTATGAAAAGGTTTAAATTTGCTTCGCTCATCAAATGGTGCAAGTCAATCATTATTTACCTTTGCTGACTTTTTGAGCTGCTACGACTGGTTTAAAGAGCTCATTCAGCTCAGAGAGCTCCTTCTTCTTGTCATCCTTCTTTTTACCCTTTTCACCTTCAGCAGCAGCAATCTACAAACAAACAAAAATGATTACAATTCTGGATCACTGGTTGAGGAATTTATAATAGAAATCTGACTAATAAAATTAGTGCTATTATTCGTTTTCTTACCTGTCTTGCATTCTGCTGTCCAAACTTGACTTGCTGTGTGACTGCTTTGATAAACTTCTGTTGTTTTGCTCCCTTTTTGTTTTTCAGACCAAAGGTTTTGTCCTGCAATAAAGATCATAGTTACAATATAATCATGGGATTATTTTCCTACATTAAGAAATTGTTTAACAATGGTTTGAATGGTTAGAGATGACATATTTAGTCTGTAAAAAGCCAGCTAAAGTAATTTACTCTTTTATACCAAAATTATATTACATATTAACGCATAATGTAAAAAAAACATTGTGAAATTATAACCTTGTTATCCTTATTGAAATGTTGTCAAATATTGAAATCGGTGTGAAATCAATGAATGAAATCATACTTGTATGCCTGGATTTCACAGACAGGGTCATAAATAGTTTATGTATATATCTATATCTATTCACAAAAGTATATTAATTCAACAAATTATAAAAAATATATTTTTGGTAAGGGTCTCTCAAAACCTAACAAGCTACAGACCACTAAGTTACAACTTGTCTATTATAGGTCAAACAATCATACGACCCAAAAATGATGTCTATGTTGTAGTAGGCTCACTAAGTTTTGACTTTTTGGGAGATACTAAATGTTAGCAGCAGTGCTCATCTCTTTACTTATTTCCCCTTTAAACAAAATCATGCTGACAGGAACGGACAGACAGTTAAACTGTCTGTTTAACAACTACTATATACTCATCGTCGTGCCATTCCATTCATTTTAGACATTAGACGTAAATAAAACTTGCTGAAATGTGTCAGTAAGTAAATCAGAGCACAAGGCCCGGTGTTCGGCATGCTGCATGTGTGCGAAAATGTCCCAGATCTCACCTCAATAATCTTCTCTTTCTTCTTCTCCTGGGTTTTCTTATTGCCGGTAGCTGGAGCTGGCTTTTTTGGAGGCATCTCGTGTAAGATAGACCACTATAAAAATAGAGAAATCCTGATACCGTATGCTGTGTGTGATCACAGGTAAGCTACGGCTAACCGCACTAGCAGCCGCACTGCATTCTGGGAGTATTGGAGCGCGGCGCCCGGCCACGATGTGACCGCACATATTGTGAAACAGCGACCTCTAGCGTGAGTTTCCGGAAATGCTTCCTAGTTTTAATTTTGAAGTGAAATAAACTATAGACCTGCTGACCAATTTTACAGCCATAACCCTGCAAACAAACCTGAATAAACAGCTGTGTTGAAGTACCATGTTGTCTTGAATATAACACAACCCTAATTATAAGACAACTCCCCTTTCAAAGAGTAAACTTACCTTTCTGGAAAAATGCTTTTTGAACTAGCAGCCGCACTGCATTCTGGGAGTATTGGAGCGCGGCGCCCGGCCACGATGTGACCGCACATATTGTGAAACAGCGACATCTAGCGTGAGCTTCCGGAAATGCTTCCTAGTTATAATTTTGAAGTGAAATAAACCATAGACCTGCAGATATCAGTAGTCTTTTCATATCAAATTCTTGATATTAAATTTTTTTTAAATAAAACTTATTTAATAATAATGAATCACATTTACTTAAACAATACACATCTCCTTTTCTATATTTCTGTATTTATGTGCACTACTTTGCACTCTGAAAAATGAAGATGCTTAAAGGAATTGTTTACTCACAAATAAAATTTTGTCATTATTAACCACAATGACTGTTTGTTTGCTTGTTTGTTTGTTTTTACGTAGGAGTGGATGGTGACCTGACTGCCTTGTTAAGTTTCAAAAGTACACAAACACATCATTAAATACCTTGTATGAATATATTTATACAATTAAATATATTAAATATAATGATTGTTTGATGATGCTTCTATAACATGTGTTTCTCTGCCTGAACTAGGCATACGTCTTTCATGCAGTTTTAAGAGATTACTTGATTACTTAAAACAATGCACCCGTAACAACGTGTTTAACAATCTTTGTAACAACCAAAACAGCAGTGATATCCACAACCAGTGTTCGAATTGAGAGTGGCTGGGGCCGGACCTCCTAAGCATTGAGGGTCCCCAAATAAACCACAAAAATGTAAATTAAAAAATATGTTTTATTAATTTTTTTCCGTGCTGCTCTGCCACAAAGCGATAATGTCCATTATTTGTCACAATTTCGCAATAAACTAACGCTGCGTCCCAAACCGCATACTTCCATACTATATAGTAGGCGAAAAGCACTACTTCTCGTACTCCTTGCCTACTATATAGTATGGAAGTAGGCGGTTTGGGACGCAGCTTAAAAGATTTCTGTCTGAAATGTAAACTCTCAAGTGCGCCTCACGCTGTTTTCTTGAGGAATTGACACAGCCGAGTCATTGCGGAGGTCGCATATGCAGGCTGCATACGTCATCAAGCTTGGTTTATTTAAGTTACGGTAACTGAGCATTACATTCGCAAGTCATGAACATATTACAACAATTTACGATAAACCAAGAATAATAGTCAACTTAATAATTGTTAATATTCTAAAATAAAACGTCTTGATGACGTATGCAGCCTACGAATGCGACCTCAGGAGGATGCAGCCTTCAGATTTAGACGACCAATGTCTTGTGGATTTTTATCACCTAGTTGACAGTATAAATGTTTAGTTACTATCTTTAGTAATCTTTAGGGTTAGGGGCTTTAAAAAATATTCTGAGTTATTTTTTTATACTAATTTGATGGGGGGGGGAAGGGAAAGGAGTAGTCTACTTTAAAGATGGGGTCCATTTGACTTTTCATAGTAGGAAAAAAATTCTATGGTAAGTCAATGAGCCACATCTTTAAAGTGGACTACTCCTTTAAGGGGTAATTTGGGGTTTCTTTGATTAAAACATTGATGCAGAACCAACAAAAATGTTAATCCAGGATCACATCTTACTTTGTGTGTATGGGGGGATATTTGGGTGGGTGGGCCTTAGCTGGGGCCCCTATAATCTTTGACATAATTCGAACACTGTCCACAACATTCAAGATAAGTTTTTATTTAATGATGCTTTGTTGTCATTTTAAAGCATGAGAAGAGGCAGTGACCATACAAACTAATGACAATAAAAACACCTTTTCAAATATCATTACGCAGAACAATTAAAGCCACCAGGGATCTAAACAACACGAGGGACAGTAAATAATGACCAAATATTCCTTTTTTTTTACAGTGATGTCATACAAGAGCCATTTTGGTTTCCCTAAGAACCTTTTAAGAACCTTTAATTGTAAGAGTGTATTACCTTACCACAGTGCAGCATGATGCTTGCTGACAACATGTATGATTAAAAGTAATGTCATTTAAGGGATGGCGAGAGGTTTCAGTGAGATTAACTAGAAGCTAAGCACATCTATAAATGAAGAGGAAGGCCCCTTGAACGATATCATTAAGAGCTGATTTGATTTATCAACATCACACCAAATGTGTTCCCCTTGTCGATGTGACTGATAGTGTCTAATCACAAATGGACACCCTGCTGTAAGTAGCCATCATTAACTCTGGCAGTTTTTACAAGCGACTGCTTTTTCTCTTCCTGCTGCATATCAGATTCTCCCATCCACAGCAAATGGGGAAGAGAGTTGTTGATGAGTCTTTTGTTAGTTAACGTTCCCTGAGGAGGTTTTTGAAACACAGACAGTTTAAAAGAGTTGCTTGGTAAGAAAAACATTCATTTTAAAACATTTACTGTTGAACTGAATCTTTATTTAAAAACCTGGTCTACACACAGTTGTTTTTAAGGAAAATTGCTGTTTAATCAAAGAAAGGAGCTTGTGCTGAGCAGCCCATATTGTATAGACAGTCTCACCTTTTACATTGCACTACCATTCTGCTGATTCATCAGACGGATGCTATCTGTTGCAACACTCATGCCTGTGAAAAACCCAGCAGAGAGAAAGCGAGATAAACAGACACTCTGGGGTAACAATAAAAATCACAGCTACAGAAATAAATCTGCTCATTCATTATGCACTTCATAAATTTGTCTATATGAGATTTTGAGTTCAGTGGGTGAAGCTGTTGCCTGGTCGCCTTCTAATTCAAGCCTCGGGTGGGTCGGGGGTCTTTCTGTGTAGTTTGCATGGTCTCCCTGTGTCAGTGTGGGGTACTTTGATTTCCTCAAGTTTCTCTTTTTAAAAGGTCCTAATATGTACCATTTTCGTACGGATATGTACATTTGAGGTACCAATATGCACCTTTAAAAGTGTACTGTTAGGTACTGCCCCAGTACAACTTTATAGTTTCTTGTACTTTTTTCTGAGAGTGCATGTTACTATAGGTGAATTAGAGATGCAAAATTGTCCTTCCCTAACTTGTGTATGTATCAACAAACTGAAAGTTTAATATCCACTA
This sequence comes from Paramisgurnus dabryanus, assembly GCF_030506205.2. NCBI lineage: Eukaryota > Metazoa > Chordata > Actinopteri > Cypriniformes > Cobitidae > Paramisgurnus > Paramisgurnus dabryanus. Next base: position 23,435,336 of record NC_133351.1, read on the forward strand.
GGGGGCAGTCAGTCACTTGAATTAATAAGTCATGCCTGTTTAAAAAATTAAATGCTCGTCTTGGGTCTCAGTAGATTTAATGTTATTGTATTAGTTTTTTTGCACAGTACCGGCATGTCCAGCGATGCCTTAAATTACTTAGACAAAGTGCTCGGCTGACTATATAAACTTATTTAGTCCAAACTAACTTTACCTTGTGATGTGGTGATCCTACAGCCAGTGGCAGGTCTTGCTAAATCAACTGAAACAAATGTGTCCACTATGCCCATATGAATAACAGTTATGTTAAATCAAATCAGGGCTCTTTTTACTCTGGCCCTTAAAAGGTCAGGATCATATTTCTGTCATGTTGTATCATTGTTAATGTATTGTTGTTTCTGTTATTGTACAAATGTTTACAGTATTCCCTAATGCCTAGACAGACCCTTTTTATAACGTGGACCCAATTGCTTATGTGAAAACTATGTTTGCGATGTAAGGCTATGCCTAATTATGGTTTTCTTAAGTTTGTTACTGTAAATAGACAGTAGCAATTATTTATATTGTTTAGTACTACAGTCTCGGCCAACCCCCAGGCTATAGTATTAGGTTATTTGTGCTATATGGGTAGCTTTTCATTTATTATTCATTGATGCCACCATGGTTAGGCAGAGGGTAAATGCCCTTTCTGCTTTACTAGAAAAGCAAACAGATGCATCACAGGTCAGTACGGCTGAAAAGCTGCTCCCCAAACAAACTGAAAGTTGATAATGGCAACAACTGTTACAGCGTTTGGCCAGTCACTGCTTTGTTTGGGTCTCGTATTACGTATTTACACATGTAGGTGATGACCAGTGAGTGGCCGGTGAGTTCTTTTTTTAGGGTGCACGTAGTTCGTCACAACATGTATGTAGCCCCTCATGTGTGTGGGTCGTCATTTCTGCGCGTCGAGTGATCCTATGTGCCATTTCAAATTAATTGCTGGTGCAGATGCGTCTAAAGGGTTTATGATAAAAGAGACGCTCACGTTTGCCAGATACTCACATAATTTAATGCAAAATCTGTTTTTTTTATTAGTGAGTGTCTTGCAAGTATTTTGTGAACGTGAGCGTCTCTTTTATCATAAACCTTTTCGACGCGTGTGCGGCAGGCACTTCTTATGACAAGACACGTGATGCACATGGTTCACATGACGCCCCAAATACATATTTTGAAAACACAAGCAACACACATGACACTCCAAACACATATTTTGAGTTCTCACCCATGGGAAGAGCAGTCATGAGCCGCCACTGGTGAGGACAATAAAAGAGAATGAGAAGAATTTGCAGATTAATTCATGATGTAACATCAATGATGATGACGTATTGTATTTGTAAGATTTGTTCTGACAACTTCAGCAAACTCTCACATATCTCATAGAGTAAAAGTGACCAACTTGATGGCTTTCTTTTTAACTCCTTGACGAAAAGCAACAATTCATAAGTATTTTAAGAGGTGGCTAAATCACATGGATTCATTTTTTTTAAATAATCGTACGATTCTGTATGTGTACAAATGTCGTTGACAAGGTAGGTGGCCCATGTGCATGTAACATAGAGCACAACTCTAAAGCCCTGTTCACATAAAGTATATGAGCTATATTTAAGTAACAAAGTTAAGTAATTTCAGTGGTGGAACAAGTGGTTTTTGAGTTCTTGTCGACTTTAATAATAAAATGTTATTAATGTGTAGTAATAATAATAATAAACACATGCAAACTTTTTAAACTGCTCCCAGAGTTTAATTTTTGGACTTCCTTATATTAAGTATTCAACTGTCAAATGCTACTATTAGTTATCCATCATATAACAATTTTTCTGATAAAAAGTGTCAACTATATAGCAAAGTAAACTCAAAATCAAATAAATAAACAAACAAACTCAACTTAATTTCATTTGTGCCCATTAGCATAAAGCTATAAACTGAATGAAATGGTTTGGCAATTCATTGGGTGGGGGTAATAAATACTAGAGAAAATCACTCATGCTGCCTTTATGGCACAGTAAATTATCCAAAGCCTTCTGCAATGTCCTCATGGCTCAGCGCAGTGCGCAATAACCCACAAAACCCTCTGCAATATTTATCAGCACACACACTGCCAATGTGGCCAAGTAAAGTGCAAAGAAGCAGAACACAAAAGAACGCTGTCATTCACTGTGTGATTTGGGTTAAACGGTCATTTAAATGTTTGCTATTCAAGTCTGTTTTTAGCAGGAGACAAGAATTACCAGGAGACTATGAATTATCATAAATTAAAAAGCTAATTTTAGCCTTTTATCATGGAATAATATATTTCGTTTTGGTTTAACATTCAAATTGGTTTTATTTTCATAATGTGGCACAGTCATTTTCCATGATATGTTTAATTATAGTAGATTATATTGAGTATAATGAGTCACCTGTTGATGCTACTGTTGAACGAGACGTTAGCATGATGCATTAAAGCCTTTTTATCTAAAACATTCTTGATAATGTGTAACTCATATGATGCTTTTATAACCAGGAATAAAAAAAAAACATTTAATTATGCTGAAAAAACACAAATTTAATTGTTTTGAGCTTTAGGAAGATTTAATTCTATTCTATTCTTGTTTTGGTTTTGAGGATATCAATATAGGGGGAAATATAATTCTGTTGATACATATATAATCAAATAAAATCTGGATGGGTGGAATTTTATTGCACAAACGGACAAACCTATAAATGTAATTTACACATAAAGCAGCACAAAAAGACACTAATACACATACTATGTACCGCAGCCACCACTGGGACAGTACCCTTGAAAAGATACTAAAATATATGTAAATATATACTTATATATCTTTGAGGTGCCAATAGGCTCTCTTTGGTACCAATACCTCTGAGGTATGAACTCTTTATAAAGGAAAGGGTGAAAGCTACATATTTTTGACAATTTTATTCTGACAGTGCAGATTTGTTTCACTATTGAAGACATGCCTTTGTTGCATTTGTTTTATTACCCCTAAACCTACTCCTTACACAAACCTATTGACTTGTTAGATTTAAATTAAAACATTATTTAAAAATTTTAAGGACCATACAAGATTCACAATTTGTAAGGACATTTAAAAACTTGGCCATACATGCATGGCCAAACATGTACATACAGTACACATTACTGCATTTTGATTTATTTACATTTCACACAGTGTTCCAACTTTTCTGAAAACCTTTTTTATTTTTAGAAATGTCCCCTAGTTGCAGTAGCTTCACTCCTGAAATTGAAGCTAATTTACAACAGTCCATTTAAGTTTTTATTGAACATCCTTCACAGATATTTTCTCTTGTCACTCCCCCCAGAAACATTAAAGAAGGTCTTTACAGATGTTATCATTATTCTGTCAGCTTGTCATGAAACGGAGGCTATGACTCATCTTTCTGCACTTTCATGTACTGTGTTGGCATTTAAATGATTTCTTAATAGAGGGTCTTGAGCACAAAAAACAAGCTTTGTACTCATAATGAGTCACCAGTCTTTGACAGACAGGTGCAAGAAAATAGTTTAATCAAAGAAACTAGATAACAATGTTACCTTGAAGAAAAAACAGGAGTGGCCACTGATCTGGGACACAATTTTACTTTGGTTATTATATGGGTTAAGTTTATTCACAAGGAAAAGAGCTTAGTGTTTATTTTTAGTAGAAGCATAGGGTCCATCAGAGTTAAAAGCACAAAACATGTTACAAGGGAAATACATACTTGTATAGTGCAGAGCAAAAAAGTAAATTTATTTTATTTTTATAACAAATGATAATTTCAGCAAAAGAGAGGGTTTGACCATTCAGTGCCTTTGTAAAGGTAAAAAAAATGTTCTGTTTATAACCAGTTTTGGCACCTTTTAACTATTTTTTAAGAAGTTCTGCATTTAAGTGTCTTATAAGAAGTTCTGCATTATTCTGCTTGTAGTAAGTCAACCATGTACATCTTTGAGCTATAATGCTTGTACAGGAACATTTCACAAATTAAGCTCCATTGTGATTGAAAAAAGTCACTGTGCATATCTTTCTTAAAGGAGAATTTCACCCGTAGAAACATTAATCTTTATTGAAAGTGAGTCATATTTGTAGGTGAAATGTAATATACATTTAGAATTTGGTGTCTATTTAACCGAGAAAAATGGTGTTCACCCCCTCAACAAAGATATTGGACTTCCTGTTTTTAATGATGCAAAATGATGATTTTTACATCATTGAAAGAAGGAAGCGCAACACTGAAATCTGTGTTTCTCCTGTCTCAGCGGCAACTCAGGAAATGATGCACGACCATTCAAAAACATGACTGGGGTTCTAACTATACAAAGCTTTATGCAAATGGGTGAAGTGTCCCTTTAACAAATCCATTAAAACCCTTATATATATATATAAAAAAATTTTTTTGCAGTGGAGGTATTGTTCCCCCAACTAACTTATCTGTTCTTTAAAGAACATATTTAACCACATGAGATATAAAAGGGGATTGGTACCCAAATACTATACATTTTCTATAATTTTTTTATTAATCTTCTACCTGAAAATTGTAAATCAGAAAACTGTTCAAACCAATTATTTTTTACTAACATCATACTAGTTGAGCTACAGGAACACTTTTTGGCGTGGTTGGTCTGTAGCCCTGTTGCACGTTTTAAACATTGTAAAATAACAACAAAAAATAAATACCATAAATTTTGTGTTGTTCATTAGCTTTGCATATTGCTGTCACTAAGCATCCACATTGTATTACATCTGCATGACAGCACTTAAAGAATTTTCCAAGAATAAGAAGTATGCACTTAATCTCAGCGTCCCCTCCATAAGAGCGTGTTCAGAGTCACCACCTCCTCTAAGTCTTTGAGAGCTCTTTTTGGCTAAGGCAGTAATTAGGACTCCCTGCTGTGTATCTCTATGTGTAGGAGGATAGATGTATCGTGGTCCCTAATAACTGAATCACACAGGTCCCTCTATATTCCATCAGATGAGTTTTAAATCTGTAAGAGTCTTTCCAATGAAAATTTGTCAACCTTTGTTTTCATAGAGAAACACTGCATTTGTGATATAATGATAGATCTGAATTACTGTATGGATGGTAACAGTACCAAATCTTATTGCTTTTTGCAATCTAGTGTGAAATACAGCCCTGGGTGATCTGCTGAGAGAATGTCTGCATGCCTATTGGAATCAAAGATACAATAAACACCAATTTACACATATATGTATATGTTTTTAAGTGTATAAATTGTGTAAAGTTCACCTAGCAACATCTTTAGTAAACATTGAGAAAGAAGGGCCTGTTAGTTTGCCCAAACCATTGTGTGTTAATTAAACAATATTTTAAGGGGTCCTATTGTTTTTTAACTTTAGTAAGTGTGTAATGTTGCTGCTTGAGCATAAAAAAAATATCTGCAAGTTCAACGCTCAAAGTTGAGTGCAAACATTTTTCTTTTTAGGAATTACAACAAATGGCCAGCCCCAAGGAATATGCAAAAAAGGGGAGCATGTTGGGCTACTAGAGAAGAAGAAGATTCATTGTACACTCTTAGAGAAAAGATACAAAAGCTGTCACTAGGTCAACACCCTCTCAAAAAGTCCTTTTTACCTAAATGGTGCATATAGTAGTATCTCAAAGCTACATACTGGGACCCCAAAGGTACCTAAATAGTACACATTAGAACCTTTCTTTAGGATGCTGTTATTTTCACCTCAGTTGCAGATCCGCTTAAGGCTGATTTATACTTCTATGTTATGTCAGTTTTCATTTACACTTCTGCAATTGTTGGTGTACACATGCAATTACACATGCAGACTGCTAGTAGGCAGTGTCAACGGGCATGTTACTGGTTTAACGTACAGTATCAAGGCAAAGCAGAAGAAACATCTTAAGTTGTTAAATATCACTCCTCAACTTGGTCCAGTTTTCCATTTTTACCATTGGAAATGGAAATGTATGAGGAGATGTGACACAGATTTTTTGCCCTGGGGAAGGGGTTCTAGCAGACCAATCAAAGCTCTGCAGTACACACGTTGTTTTTGAGAGGTGTGCATTAGGCTGAAGCAAAAGGATAAATCAAGCTTTAGGGAACAATGGTTAACTCATTCCCTGCCAGCCTTTTTTGAAAAGTTCCCGCCAGCATTTTTTGTGATTTTTACAAAAGTTTTACTAAATGCCGTCCAGGAAATGTTCTTCTAAAAATATATAAGCATACAAATATATCAAATGAAAAAAGAGACTCCCTGCTTTCAAATAAACAATTAACAAACAATCAAAATGGGGAAAAAAAAAACGTTTCATTATATCTTTATTTTTTTTCTCTGTTTATAAACCATTAAACATGGATATTTTTCATCAAAAATACAAAATTTTGAGCAAAAAGCTGAAATAATTGCATTTTTGTGAAGGAATTTTCCTAGAGATCAGATTCAGAACGATTATCAAAACCTACATGGAGTGTAAAATTAACATAATTTTTGCTTCAGTTTTTTTTATAAATTGGGCAAGAGCGCCATCTAGTATTACAGATTACTAAAAAACTCATCAGGAACACATTTTTTCAGGCAAATGTTTTTCTTAAACTTGGTAAACTCTATTAAACTATGTAAACTTTATTTTTAAACTAATTCCCCAAACATTATAACCACAACATATGGCTAGTCATATAGAGTTTTTGCATGGAGGTTTGTCCTAAAAAATGGTATAGTTCCCACTTTATCAAGATGACCTGTTGATTATGGACCACAACCTCTAAGTATGTTATGTTATAGCAATGACGTAAAGACGTTAGTCAGTTAACTAAAGGCTTATTTATGCTGATTTGACAAATGCAGACACCCCCCCAAGCTTGTTTATAAATCCAACAGGCAACTTTGAATGTTTGCTGTCGTTTGTGTGATCAATCTAAATGAATCTTTTGTTTACTTGATTACATCTTTTGAAGTTGTAGTCTTGTTTAGTTACACACTAAACATGGTTCTGTGTTTGATTTGGCCACTGTAGTAAAACCATGGTTAATCTTCATACAGTAAGAAGCTTGCAGTTCTGGAGACAGTTTTTCAGCTAAATGGGTGATGTAGGGCGTAGTGGTCAACTGGTGTTTTGTACTGATCAGTCAGTCGGAGCAGTTGCAACTACTTGTAATGGTAAGGAGCGTGACAGACAATGCGCACTAGGCAGATAGCCAATTGCAACACACTGTGCCAACTAACCAATCTGTTCCCACTGCGTATTTCTGAAAGTGGGACTTCACAGAGCTATAGGCACTCAATATCACATGCATCTTTAGGAGAATGGAAACGGCAGCAATGCATTTTTGAAAAACAAATCATGAACACCAATTGTGGTGCACCCCAAAACCACAATCAATACAATTCAGACTTTTTTATGATTATTCATTCATTAAATATTAATTATTAAATTAATTGTCAGGCAACACAAATTATTCTGATCACGTCCAAAGAAAAATTAGTAGGCCTATGTTTTTTTTTTATTGGCAAGCCTTGGTTACAACCAGGTCCAGGGGGCATTGAAATTGCTTTCTCCCACTTCCGAAATGAACAAAATTGCATTTGATCCCGCTCCCTGTTCCTCATACTTAAAACGTTTACTCAAACAGATTCAGAATTGTAACTCAGAGGGCAGCGATTGGAGTGTTCATGCACCCCTGTGATCCACACGCTATTACTCTATCTCCGAACGTAATGGGATATTTAATAACAACCGATCCCCCCACAGGCCGCCAATCACCCTCGTCATTTGATTTTAAAATGTTTGCAATAACCTGTGGCCCAGAGGAGTAAACATGGGAGTGAGGATGCAGAGCCGCGATGTCATTATCTTAATGGAATTCCTCAGAGGGGCAAAGGGGGAAGCCTACGAAAATAAATAGCCGCTAGTCATATATCAGTCAGAGAGACTATAAAAGGATATAATCCAAATACCTGTAAAAACCCAATAAGTGTTTGACAACGGGTGACAGAAAACATGGGCGAACAAACATCACTGCATATAGTTTACCTAGAGCCGCATAGTGTAGTGTTTGCTGGACCGGAAGCGCAGAGAGATGCGAGAGGCTGTCGTTCTGCTTTATCAGACACAAATCTGTTATTTCCCACAAAAACGCTTAATGGAGTTTACAAGAGTCCTCTGGGTATGACAGATGTGTAGAACGTACCACCCGCTCCTGACTGAATCACTAACCAAATCCTGTAATGCTAATATTTAGCAGCCACATGGCTCTCAGCTTGAACATGCCTAGATGGAAAGACCATCAGTCACTTTGATACTGAAAGACTGTGTTTCTCAGAATGTGTCCAAATATGTTATTATAGCCCATTATTAAGTTTATGCGTGCACATTTGTGTAATCAGCCTACAGACAGCGTGCTTTCATTATGAGCTCCCATGATATCAGAGTCTTCTGCTGGGACATTGATATCCTTCTGCTGTAGTTCTGAACTGGAATCTTCCTTCGCCATTCCCGGCTTCTACAGTTAAAGGGAAAGTTATCCTAAAAACAAAATGGCTTTTTATCCTCATGCAAATCTAAAAACAAATGGCTTTTACCTTTATCCACAGAACATGGAATGTGAGTTTCTAATGATATTCTAGATACACTTTTCCAGCCATAAAGTTCCCCCATACAGTTATTCCCTTCCCTTTCATTGCTGTGACTGAATTCAGTGAATTGGATCAATCAATCACATCAGTTAAGTGAAGTCGATCAAGCATTCCCCGGTTTAAATATACATTCATGCATTTGGCAGATGCTTTTACCCAAAGTGACTTATAGTGCATTGAATCTATCATTTAGGTTATCAGAAAGTGTGATCTGGGATCGAACCCATAACCTTTGCTGACACAGTGCTTGCAGTTGACATTCTATGGTATAGAATCTATGGTATATAACATTTTGTATTATATAGAGAGAAGAAAGTCAGGTTTCAAGCAATGTGAAATTGAATTGATCTTATTTTATTTTTGATGGTGTCATTTCTTTAATGATACAAACATCCACACATCCAGCTCCTTCTAGGGATTTACATACGCCAGAGGAGAGACTCACACACGTAGAGCCATTAGTGTATTACTGCTGGGTGTTCATGCATAGCAGTTGGCAATTACTTTCAGAGAGAACCGAATCCTTTTTTTATGTGTCTGTGTGTCTTTTTCAGGAACATCAGACAATCAGAGATAAAGGCAGAAGAAACAGGGTGAAATACCACTGCAGCTGCTGAAACAACCACATGGATCTACCACAAAAACTATTTTTGTTTGACTAATTCTTTTAAATGCAAATCGATAAGTGAACATTAAAGAAAATATGAAGAGTTTGGTTCCAAATCGCAATAAATCCATTTAGACAAATTTCGGTAAAAACATGTTTTCTAAACCAAGAAAGTGACAAGATGAAAACCAGTATTTTCTGTTACAAACTTTCACATAGCATCCTTAGGTTATAAAAACATAAATAATTCAAATCCATAACTTGATTTTAAAAGATTTATTATAAAATTGAATAATTTTTTCCACAAAATGCAATAAATCCCTGACAAGTTTTTTGTCAAAATTCTATAAATCTATTCAATCAATGTATAAATGTGCATTCATTTTTGCCATTTTATATTCATTTAGTTGAACAGTTGTACACACTGATATATAAACAATAAACATTAATGGCATTTATCAACACTTTGTCATATTAGGAACACTGTCATTGCTGCGGTAATACTTGACGTCGTCGCTTAACATTTTTCACAGCGATCAGCTGTGATTCTCGTTGACTTTGAGTAAAATAATGAAAAGTTTTTCATAAGATCCCCTGGGGTCAATGTGTTAGCATGATAGAAGCTTGATGCTGTCGGGAGAACAAGCGATCGTCTCCCGAGTGCCTCTTGCATAAATTATTAGATGTTGATGGCTTACGTTTCTTCTCCGTCACAAAAAAAACACCACAGGTTTATCAATGCCATCAAAAGTATTATTTTGTTTTTGTTTGTTTGTTGATCACGAAGTACAAAGTAGATGAGGAAAACTAGCACTCTGTGTACTCAACGCGCCGCCATTGTTTGTTTACAGTGCGTGGAATGGTGCGCTGTGATTGGTTGAGCAGATTTATTGCTTTCTGGAGAAAAGGAGGAGTGGCGTTTATTGCATTTTGCATATTGCAAAAAAACAAGAAAACATAACAGAATAACATGGCAGATATTGGATTTTGTGTAAAATTAAGAATTTACTATTAAATACTGACCTGATATAATACAGATTTTGGCAGTAACTAATTTTTTTCAAAAATGGCGTTTATTGCGTTTTGGAACCAAACTCTTCATATTTTGAATTGATCTACAACATATATGACATACGGTTAATAACCAGACAGACTTCGTCTTAAATAATCATTGGTTTTAAAAATAAAAAGGTGTGTACTATAATGCTCTTGAAAACTAAAATACACAGTCTTTGAAAGTATGATAAACTATAAACATTAGTTTTTACAACAGGTTTACCACAGATTGTTAATAGCCACATATACATATACAATCCAACAGTAAAGATAATTGTTACCTCCCTTAAAGACAATCCATAGGAACGTTTTACTGCAGCAGGCCACATCACCAAAACGTTTTTTTTAATGAATTGTGGGGTTTAAAGAGCACCTATTTTATTGCTAAAACAATGTTATTTTGTGTATTTGGTATAATACAATGTTTTTGTGTAGTTTATGGTTCAAAAAACACATTATTTTCCACATAGCGTACATTTTTGTAGCTCCAGATTTCACTCTCGTCCGGAAACACACGGATTTAAAAAGCTCTGTGTCCCTGATTGGCCAGCTAACCTGTACATTGTGATTGGTCTGAATACCTTTGACGTCAGTTCACACATTACATTTAGATAAATGTGCATTGTGACTCGACACACACACACATTACACTGTGTTTTTACGCCAGCTAGAGGGCACTTGACTTTAAAACGTAACTATAGGATTTAAAAAGCTGTATCTCTAAATCTCTAAAATGCTGCCTTCGGAAGCAGCATTTCAAGCCAGGAAAGCATCAAGCCATGACCGAATCCAATGTTTGGTTTACTTTCTGACTCCTGAGATACCTTCATCATCTTGTCCCACAATTCTATGCTTGTGTGTGCAATTTTTAAAATTTTCAATAGCATTTTTTTTTTTTTTTTTGAGAAATTTGTATTGCAGTTTTCAAATATGGTATGAGTTATCTGAAATTTCAAACAGAACTCAATTACCCTGCCTTTGAAGGCTGTCTGAATTTGTTTCCCGAGCTGCTTTGATGCAGCCTATAAGACTCACTGAAGTACCTTTAAATGCATATCTTTGTTCGATGCCGTAGGGTAATTTTCAATTAAGGATGAAGTTAGGGTGTGACATATTAATCAGCTCCTCCTCTTTTTAAAACACCCAGTACCATTTATGTTTACATCACAGCCTGGAATCTAATGTGAACCTGAATGTAATGCAGAATGATGTCATAAAAATCGTTAATAAGAATGAAAGTTTTGAACACTTATATCTTCTAAATGTGAATTTTGTCAACGTTTTGTAGCACAATAGTTTATAGATATCCTCAAGGCTAACATATTCATACTAAAAGCCAAATTCAATTTCATAGTGAATATAAGAGGCAGCGATTTACAGCTAATGCATAGCTCTCTGACGTGATAAATACGCACAGTGGTTACATTACCGTACCCATGTGCGTATAGCTGTCTTATTATGAATGATTGCACACGGATGTGCCTGGCAGCTCTTTGGCTGCGACTATCTGATGGAGCTCTGCCAAGGCAAGGTAGTCACTCGCACCCGCATGCTACACCATCCCCAGCCCACGTGCCGTGATCCCACGCCGTGGGTTCACGAGGGCAGGAGATGAGGAACGTTGCCACAACGTCTCCCTTTCTGCTCGCTGAGCATATTCAGCTAGACAGGCGTTCCCAGAGTGGGCCAAGAAGCAGATGGTTGGGGACTCGGTCTCCCATCAGCGTGAAAACTGAAGCGCTTCTGCCCGTCCTCCAGAGCTTCATCAGCCGCCATGTCACACATACACAGGAACACCTCTCCTCCTCCACACCTTTAAATTTGTTGTTTTAAAGATGTGCCTGAGGATATTCAGAGGTTTAGTGATGTTCCTCCTCCCTGAGGCGATACAGCAGAGCTGTTAACAGGTGTTTTAGAGACATCCCTCAGCTTAGCTGATCGGATGTGGAAACACGGATTTCTGTATAGTAGTACAGGTCTAAAAAAATTGCCCAACATTGTACTGTAAGAATGAATGAAACGTCATTTTTTAAAATAACTTTTACTATAAGTTTTTATGACTTATTCTATTCTGACAGCATGCATTAAGTGTTAAAATGTTCATTGGTAAACCATATGCACCACCACAGACTAATCCTGGCACTGGATCTTGTATGGATTAATATAATTGTGACAACCATGCCCTTCAACCACAATAAACCTGCCACAGTGGGAAAATAGCACAGCAGCACATGCTTCAGATTAATGGAAATATGGTTTCATAATTCACCTGAGAGGGCTGATGGAAGATATGTTCATTTTATTTATTTACTTGCACAAAATGTTAGCTGCAGGCCATGGTTTGGAAAGGATCTCGGTAAAACATAAACCGGAGAAAAGCAGAACGTCAATAAAACATAAGGAAATGGAGAGAGCCCTTACAACAAAGTTTACCATGAAAACAGCGTTTCTGGTGCACAAATAGCAAAGTTACACAAGCTTCTTTAAAATTGTGACAACTGTAGGTGTTTATTAATTGTGTAATACATTTTAATAGCACTTATAATACTGTAATAGCAGCCAGTTTAGGTCAATATGTTGACAGATCTGGCAGCTATCTTCTACGCTTCTGAACACAAAACAGTAACTACAAATATTCTTGAATGACAATGTGATGTTGCTCAACATATTGGCAGACAACACCAGATAAATGTGATTTGTCTGTGTAGTTGTGACATATCAAGGTTGTGTTGTTAAACACTCATAAGTGGACCAGAATGCAGCCTCTTTATCCCTTCATAATATCAGTGTGCCAAACTGATTCATAATGCATTTGTTTTGTTCTAGATGCAAAAATAAACCTTGCCTTCATCTGGCTGAGCTGTTATCATATCTGAGGAAATGAGGATACAAGTGCCAAGTTATGTTTCATTCACGCAGCTTTGAAAACAAAACCATCCTTGTTTCATCCATGACTTCCAAAATAACCATAAATATACAAATGTCACAATGCAATGCATGCTAACAGCCGAGTAGCGGACACGTTGCTTTCTTACCAAAATCATAATTTCAATAAAAATATTTTTCATTATTCGTGCATATACTCATTCAAATGGTTGGCAAGTGTTCTACAATGACAAGAAGATTCAACCATGTATCTTTATGGTCCATCCATGCTGAAACACTCTGTCAGTTGTAGCAAATGTCTTGATCACTCAGTCACAATGTTATTTATTTGTACGGTTTCCAGCAGTCCTTCCCAGAGCTCCTCTAAACAAGCCTGGCTTGTCCTAGTTCAGTCAAACATCATCTTTCAGTAGGGAACACATTTAAATATCAAACTGAAACCGTGTGACGTGCTTTCTCTGCTGGTGGATTAAACTTGGCACTAGAAGTTTTCATCATTTAACGTCATCAGGGTTACAGAAATGCTGATGAAGATGAGTCCGGCTGAGCAAATTACCATTAGCTGCTGGTGTGAGATTTGGGGAAGATGTGCAATTACATCACCAGAGATGTTTAGGGACAACACTTACCAACCACTACACTCTTAAGAATAAAGGCGCTTAAAAGGTTCTTTTCTTGGCAATGCCATAGTTTTTAAGTCCTGGAACAATTGTTGGTCACATTAGATGTTGTTCCATTGACTTCATTTTATACCCATGTAAACAGGGCCTGAAGTTAACTTTTTTGACCACCAGCCACTGTGGCAGGTGGATTTAGAAATCCACCTGCAACAGAGACTTTTTACCAGCCAGTTTTTTTTTTTTTTTGCCTGAATAGTGAATTATAACACAATTTATTGTATGAATTAAATATATATTTTTTCAGAGTTACAAAAGTGAATTTCTCGTTGTCTTAGGTTGTTTGATTAACATTAATGACACAGACTTAAGTAGGTTAATTGAGGTTACTGTCTCTTTAAGACCAGCACAGACTGGTTTTTGACATACACTTAAGACATAAAGAAATGTTTTATTAGAAAATGAATACTGTTGTGACCATTTTGTTTATATGTGCCCTGTCAAGAGCAGAAAGATTTTATGTCTGCATGCTTTTAGGAACGCGTCTCTCCGATGTGCCCTATTGAGCCCCCTTAAACCCGCGCACGCACACCAAGACAGAGGGGGCACAAACTGCACACATAAACGCCGCACATACGTTGTTTTTCATTACTATATTCGCAAAATGTATGTTAATGTACTACAGTATAAGGCATAGTAGCGCAACTCTCTCTAAAGTTTACACATCAAGAGTTTTGATCCGTCACAGCACTACACATCTGTGCAACTGCGATTGTACTGTAGTCTATGTCAGCATTGCATTCTTTTCCCATCTCACCAACAGTTCAATACTTACTCGCACATCCAAACGTAGTCGGAGAAGTGCCTCATCTTCTTTCCAATCGCATGAACGTTGCGAAACAGCAGTCGCATCCTCTCAATTAATCACTCAATTTGCATCGGTGATATGCGCAGGTTGATAAGAAATCCGCGGGTGCCGGTTACGAGTCATCCAAAAATATTTTAATGATATTCAGGCCGCGGTCAGTCGGTCGAGTTTAAAAACTATTTTGAACAATTGCGGGCGGGTTAGTTGAAAATGTCGGTCGGGAGTGGGTTGTTTATACAGTGACCCGCGCATCACTGATTCGCATTGGCTACCCGCCAATATGGCTGGTAGATTGACAGTGTTACCCGCCAATTGCAAAATCCACCCGCATTTGGCGCGTGGTCGGGTGTTAATTTCATGCCCTGCATGTAAATAAGTCAGACGATATTTCACATTCGTATACAGTAACTTGTATCACATGGAGTGTTGTGACCAGTACAAAACCTGTATCGCAGCAATGTCCGACAAATACTTGCATGTTCAAAGTCTAGTATGTAGGTTGATGAGATCATACCTGTTCCTCATTATCATCTTTTATTTTTAGTGTCGCCCTGGGTTTTGCATCTTTGCCAGCGATTGTTGATCGCTACAGACTAGTCGTATATTAGATATAGTTGTATTGACCCTCTCTCCTATGCTAAAAGACCACAGTAGAGGCGAGTATGTAGACTATAA
This sequence comes from Paramisgurnus dabryanus, assembly GCF_030506205.2. Lineage (NCBI taxonomy): Eukaryota > Metazoa > Chordata > Actinopteri > Cypriniformes > Cobitidae > Paramisgurnus > Paramisgurnus dabryanus. The sequence continues at coordinate 23,450,675 of NC_133351.1, forward strand.
AAAAAGATGGACGATGCCCGTTCGCTCTCTTCCATTGGTGAAAAGTGAAGCCGCCAGTGTCCCGATATGGCGCTGACATCTTGGGTCTTGAGTCTGCGCAGTAGCGATTTCGGGACCAGTCCTGCGCAGTGGTGAGCAGGAAGTAAAGCCGCGAAATCAAGACCCCGCCCTCGCTCTCACAGAATGCGCATATCACACGATATCACAGCTGTCAATCATGACGTGACACCACCGTTTTTATATCATTTAATAACTAACTAAACACAAATTTATTTTAAAAACAAACATTTGAATTTACATCAGCGTGATAAGAACTACAGTAAATGGCAGAAACCAGCTTCGGAAAAAAGATAATTGAATTGTAATTAAATTTTTTAGTTGGTCTCAAGTCCCATTGAATAACATGGGGAGGTGGGGTTTATAACTTATACTGGGACCAGTCACTGGGGGGCTGTCGACACACTGTACAAAAAATGTAAAGTAGGTTACCTGGGTACCTTAAAAGTTTTAGTTAATATAACTTATAATTCAAAATATTCAAGAAAAATTTAAAAAACGTTGTGAAAAAACATTTTGTCAACTAATATTAACTCTTTCCCCGCCAATGATGAGTTAACTTTTCAATTAAGAGAAAACGCTCCCCTGCCAATGACGAGTTTTTTCAGCAACCAGTATTTCGGCTAATATCCACCAGGTTAACCAGCTTATAAAACCCGGAAGTATCCCCTTATAAGGCAAACAGTTCAAACTCTGTGTATGTTTTGATCATCGCTTTGAATCTAATCTCTATCAAAAGTCCTTCACAAAAATTAAATTATCTCAGCTTTTTGCTTAAAATTTGTTATTTTTGAAGAAACCTACCCATATTTGAGAGGTGATAACAAGAGAACATATGAAAGTTGGATGAAAGTTTTTTATTTTTTGAAAATCACAAAAAAAGGCTGCCATTGATCTGGCTGTGTTCACACGGTACATAATATGGTTGTCAAACATGTATTTAAGTCCTTAAGATGGTTGCGTTCACATGCAGTTTGGGTATTTAGGGGTTTGACAAACGCATTCTATAACCGATCTCACATCCATAAGTTTTCGGGTTTCTCAAATGCATTTACAACTAGCTGTCTATCACGTCATCCGTTGCTCTCTGTTCATAAAAATTATTTTACAGTGCACGTTCATTCTCTGGACGGTGTCCATGGTGCCGAGTGCTCAGATTGGGGCTGCACGCTCGCCTCTGCCTGCTTACTGCATGTGCTATTCCCACTGAGAACTGAGGTCCATTATGAGCCTTCCTTATTGTTTTCCTTCCAGTGTTGGCCATCCAGTTCTGCACTGTCTACCCTTTTTTCCCCAGTGCACGGCAGGCTGCCTTGTGACTAATAAATCTCATTTCTTTTGTGACTTATAAATCTCATTATCTGCTCCTTTGTGTTTGGATTCCCTTTCTTTCACTTGACAATTTTAGGGTAAACAATTGTAGTGGTAGCCAATATATTATTATACCAACAGGCAGAACACACATGACGTCGAGCACACACACTTTGAAGAATTCTGCAATATTATTATCACAGTTTTTGTGTCGCAATGATGCTTTATAGACTAATCCTTATACATTTACAGTTTGAACCATGTGATCCCAATTAGAATTTGCTCATTATCACAATTGAAAGGTAAGGTAAGGCGTGTGATGATAATCTCCAGTGAGCTTGCAAAATATTTTTAATTTTGCAAACATTTACATTAATTAACATGTAAGTCATAAAACTAAATTAAGTCTTTAAGTCAAGTGAGATTTCATATGGTCAACTGCACAAAGGCATGGACATTTCTTTAGCCCAACTGGGAGCTAATGTTGCCAAGGTCTTTGATTCCCAGACAGTGTATAAACTAAATGCACAATCTATGTAGGCTAAACATTGTTTGAATAAATAGTCCAGCCAATGCATAACAGTAAATGTATTGATTGACTAGTCAAATGAAGTAGTTGTATAAAGAATCAGGTAAATGTACTTCATTGCACAGACAACCTGAAACATGGCATATGCGTTCTGGCAGAGCATGTACTTGTCAATAAAAATATCACACCTTATAAACTGACATCTGTTCGCTGATCATAAGAATCAGAGTATTTGATGGCACAAATCTCATCCTGAGATGACAGTGATCAAGCATAGGAATAGTTTGACAGCATGGGGACCGGGGAACCCAGCAGGAGATCCTTGTGTTCTCCTAATTAAAGTTTGTTCCTTTCAGTGCTGTAATCAAACCCTTTAATCTCTGGTTGAATCGCCTCTGACAGTGGCTGGCGGGCAAACGTCAGCAGCGTTGGTTTAGGCCCTCTGATTTATCAAACAGACCACTAGTGGCACCTCCGCAATTTCCCCCGAGGCAATCCCTCAGAGAGGTTGTCAGACGCAATAACGCAGCTCGCTACTGATACCTTGCCGGTTTTAGTTTTCCTTGGATTTTTTAAACGCTGCTGTACATATGGAACGGTTCTCTCCCACCCCAAAGTCTTTGGCTACAGTTATCAAATGCTTCCCCAACCGTAACATTGACACCGTGTATAAGTTTGGACCAAAGCCACTGTATTCACGCCGGCGAAGTCGTAAGCTCCACAAATGTCAGGGGTTTATTAACGTTTTTACACACTACTTGTTGCAGCTATTTTTGTGGTTCCTGCAGGTAGCCTAGCAACAAGAGTAACTAAAGACGTACAAAAGTCAAGAGGATTAAACTGTTTACGATCAGCTGCAGTCTATGTGTGCTGCCGTTTTTCTCGCTATCCTCCGTATGAGTGAATCTTATTTCATTACACTTGGGTTGAGATTAAAATGAAAAGCGAATTACTGCTTAAGAAAGTGGAACTGTCTCGTAAGCTTCAAACACAATCTTCTTTAATACATGGAGGGAAGAACCGAAACAGATAGTGGAGGGAAGTCCGAATTTGAAGACAACTACTCGATTAATATTGAGCTGAAGCCTTGCAAAGTACACATTCAATATTTTGCTCTTGAACACTTTGTTTAATGACAAATATGATATATATTTTAAATGGACTTTCTTTCTTATGTGGAACAGCAAAGGAGATGTTTAGACTTAAGTGTCTGTGTGTAACAGAGGTCAGATAGTCTTCCATGCTGGACCGGACTGGTTTGAGTCCCGCTCAGGGTGGTTGCGAGTAGGACAGGTTTCATCTGATAAATTATAACCTAACGGGTTGGGTTCATCCCTTTTGACCCAATGGTGGGCTAAAAAAATTATTTATTGCATATAGTGTCAGTAAATGTGGATAAAGAGTTAATCTCTAAAAATGAAAAAAAAAAACATCATTAAAAGAGTCCACATGACTTTATCACTAAAAATGTTGTGTAGAAAATCTTGCTTGCTAGGTGTGGTCACCATTCCCTTTCATTACATAAAAAAGCAGGTTGGAGTGTGAGCTGTCTGCGAAAAAAAAGGGAAATAAAATGTGAATCTCTCAATTGCATAGCTGCATGATGTTAAATGATTTATAAGGAATGGGAGGATAGACGTTTCTGAGGTTAAAATAAAGATTTTCTCCAGACTAAATCCCAATGAAAACTCTTAGCTGTGATAGAGCTTAAAGCCTAATTTAAAAGAAAGATTCCAGTTCAGCAGGAAAGACTACACTGTAAAAAATAAAAAGTTGACATAACTTACATTTTCAAGGCAACTTGCTGCACAGCTTTTTTGAGTTTACTCAACTTTTGGATGATGTAGTTCAGCTAACTCAATTTACTGAGTAATAACAACTTACACCAAAAGTTGAACCAACTTAAACTGATTAGGCTATTAGCAAATTTCTAAGTTTACTCAACTAGTGACTTAAGTCCTCTCAACTATAACAACTGTATTCCAGCATCTATCCATAAAGTTGGGTAAAGGACAGTTCTTGTGTTCCTGTGTAGCTCAGTGGTAGAACATTGTGTTTGCAACGCAAAAAGTCATGGGTTCAAACCCAGGGAAAACAAGTATTGATAAAAATGTCTAGCTTTTAATGCAGTGTAAGTCGCTTTGGATAAAAGCATCTGCATGTTTTGGACTGTGGGAGTGAACCCACAATGTCACAGAGAGAACATGCATACTCCACAAAGAAAGGTCTCCTTAACAAAGTCTTTGTCTGACTTAGTCCTTTTTTGAAACAAACAGAGACCTTTTTTTGCTGTGAGGCAACAATGATGCGCGCTAACTCATTGTGCTGCCCTCTACACTGAACACACACTTCTCAATCATGGTAACAATGAACAAACATAATTCTTTAAAAAATACTCTAAATACAACATATAACTAACATTAACAACATAACAACATAAATAAATCCAGCAAACATTAAAACAGTCATCTTTTTTAGTAAATATTAACCAAAGAAGTGAACATGTCGCAATGCATGCTGGGAACCATTCCGACCATTGTTTTTTTTTAAATTGCTTGTTCAGATTACTCAGGCTGGCAAGTTGGGTGAACGAATTGGACAAAAACTTTTTCATCTAAGTCCAGTCAACAAAATAATATTTGTTAGCTGAATGATTGTTAGCTCTTTTCATTCAGTGAACACAAAATAATCAACTGACGCCCTTCATCAAAGAAATCTTTGTTCAAGTTACTTAATGTTCTTTGTTGAATGAACATTTTAAAGTTGGATTTTTTACAGTGTATTCACATAAATGTTTTTGTTGATTTGGGACAGTTTGGGGTGGAGAAAAGAGGCCTGCATAATAAAGACTATGCTAGATGTCACTAGAGATGTCTGACATGGTTCATTTAAGAGTCTGTGTGATTTCAAATGGCATGTGTCTTTATAAAAGTCAGAACAGATTAAACTGGTTCTATATGAGTGATTTACTACACTTTTAAAATGAATGTTTTAAAACAACACATTTTGTGTCTGGTTAAGGACACATTTAGTTATTGGAACAACACACTTTGGGCCCTATTTTAACGATCTGAAAAGCGAGTGTGAAGCGCAAAACGCAAGTGACTTTGTGGGCGGATCTTGGGCGCTGTTGCTATTTTCCCAATGGGAGAAATAACTCTTGCGCCAGGCGCAAATCAATAAGGGGTTTGTCTGAAGTAGGTTCATTATTCATAGGTGTGGTTTGGGCGTAACCTCAAATAAACGCCTCCTTTTTTGAGCTGAACCTCCCAGGGAGCGCAAGTTCATTCCCTAGATTGTCGACGTGCGTCTGTGGAAGGAAAAACCCGCTGTGCGCCGGTGCAAAATACAAATGATACATGCGTCACTGACAAAGTCAATTGCGCTGGGTGCAAGATAGGGCCCCTAGTGTTGTTTTAAGACATCTTGTGTTAACCCTTTCATTTATTTGACACAAAATCAACACGACATAACACATCATGTTAACACAAAAGGATAGGATAACACAAAACAATGTGTAAAAAATTAACACATGCTTTCTTAGAGTGGAGTTACATAGTAATTCTACAATATTTTATTTTTATAAACTGGCATAAAAGTAGATGATGTTGGTGTTTGAGATAGAGATACTGGATTATCAATAAAGGGTAGTAGCGAACCGTGACTCTTAAACATAGGCCCTCATTCGCTACAGACAAAGGACCACCATTAACTAAACACTGGGTGACCAATGCCCATGGCTCTCTTTTTCATTAAAAAACATTTATCTTATGACTACATACTGAATAAAAAGTTAAAATAATTATTTACATTTTTTTGGCATGGCACTTTCTTGACACTTTTGGTGGGTGGGGGGGGTGTATTTGTTGTTTTAGACCAAACTATTTATTGAAAAGACTAGTGAACTATTGGGCAATGTCAAATCTTGTCCTTTTATTCTTGATATTTGAGGACATTTTAAAAACTAACAAACAAACACACATTAGTGCAAAACACAAATATTTTCAAAACATAAGTTCTGGCATGTTGTGTGAAAAGTTGTCACACACTCTCAGTAAAAAATACCTTTTCAAAAAGTATACTTTTGTAGCTAACATTTGCATATTGGTTCCTCAAAAGTACACATTGTTACCTTAGCAGTACATACTGGTACCTCAAAAGTATACATCTGTACCAAAATGGTATTAGGACCTTTTGGTATAAAGTTCCTCTCCCAGTGACAACTTTGGTAGCTTATATTCCTGTGTAAGATGTTTCGTTATCCATGTACATTTGTAGTCACCATAACTTTAGCACTAAAATGTGTAAGTTTTAGTCTAATATCGCTCAATTTATAAATCCCATATCAGTCCTACATAAGTCAATAAAGTGACAGGATTTTTATATAAAACACTTTATGTGCAGCCGAAGAAATGATATGAGGGTAAGTATGAAAGAATTTTCATATTTAGGCGAACTATTCTATTAAGATGACTTTTTGTGTGACCCCAGAGCTGTAAATGGGTAGTTGCTATGAAACTGATGCTTTTATTAAAGAAAAATCATATTATTATTCAATCTACAATACTAAAACTGGAATGCTCAAGCTGAGCAAGTATCAAAAATTGTGCAGCTTAGCTGCTGCCTATAGACTGAATAAATGATGTCTGAAATAGATTAATATTTGATTATTCCTGTAAGTGAATTAGAAGATTTATGTTACAATAAACAAGTTAACAATCAGTTAGCCTTATAAAACCCTGACGTGGAAGAATAAAATGTGGCATTTTATAACAGCTAGATAAATAGATATGAGATTTTTCCCCATTAGAAGCAATCTAGGAGCCATAGAGCACATATACCAGTGTTATTATTATATATATATTTATTTGAGCTTGAAAAACCTCCACTATAATATTAATAATGGGTAAGCATGTTTTACTCCTTCATTAAAAATATGCATTCCAAACCAATAAAGAGGTTCTGTTCAGAATACTTACAATAAAACTCAATCTATTCATTCAAATGGAAATAAACATCGGATTGCTTTTGATTGCCGTTGGGTGTGCTGCAGTTGGACAAATCTTATCATTAGACTTTGCAGCTGACAATTTAGACTTCAAACACAACCATTAGGAGATGTATTTTTTTACACAAATTGAGGTTGACTGAAGCAGCAAGTTTCTGCTTTTTCAGTTTAATGTGAAGATAACTGGCAGCGTTGGAAAAGAACAGCTCTTGGTAATGGGCCTTCCATCACGCCCGATTCCTCCACTCTGATCTCCGTCTGGCGTGGTGTGTGATGATAAAGTGCATTCATGCGCAGCTCACAATATTGGATTCAAAGACTACAAAAATTCTGTCAAAATATCTGCCATGTACAAACCGCTCACCTATCGGCTGGCCGAGCTTTCAGTGCGCTTTCCTGTGTTGTCATTCCATTTGACTTTCTGTTGAAATCTCTAAATTGCTTTAAACGTGGGGCTGAGACAACTTCACCCATACGAAATCTCAGGTACGCTCGGACAGAATTGCCAAAAAAGCGAAGCAGAGTCGTCTTCAATTTACGAGACACGGATGTGTTATGAATCCATAACACCGGGAAAGATAGGACAGCTATAAAATGTAAAATACGATACATGCCTCGGTAGGGATTCAAAAGGAGATAACACCCATATTAAATCTACAATCTCCCTCCCAGGCCCCGTTTAACAACACGGGCAGTTTATTGATGAAGAACTGATGTTGCAAACCAAAGGCCTGTCTGACTATGATAATTTAACTGGTTTCATTTTTATCACCCACCTCCCAGCAATTACCGAGGCCTCTTTAAAAGCTCCCAGTACTATGGGCTAACTGCTTTTGGGGGAAAGAGGGAACACTTAAAAATGAACCAGATCTTTTCATTCCACATCAGTTTAATAAAGCCATGAGATCTCACTTTAGGTGTATGACGAATGAAGGGAACAGTCAAGCACCATATAAACACACAAGCATACAAGACATACTCATATTACACCATCTGTGTTTGTCTGTCACTCTCAAAATAGCAAAAATCATGATTTACACTCTTAGGGTAACATTTGAGCCAAATTTAACCATTGTACACAAACAACCATGGAGACACTGAATGTTTTACCAAAGATAACAAGATTGAGCACTGCTTTTACTATGAATAGGGGGCAATGCAATAATCAATATGGCTGCTTTGACGACACAAATCCCGCCTTGAAGTAAAAATAACCAATCATCAATCAATAAAGACTGACAATTCTCTGGGCCAGTGCTTCTCAATCCTGGTCCTCGAGGTCCCCTTGCCAGAAAGTTTTAGATGTCTCCTTATTTAAAACACTGGAATCAACTTAACAGACTCCTTAAAAAATGGTAAAGATGTCTCCCTAACAAGCTAATGAGTTAAATCGGGTGTGGGACTTTCTGGGAGGGGGGTTTGGGAAGCACTACTCTGGGCCATAGCACATTTTGAGCTTAAGAAACAAAAGTTATGGTGCATTTGATGTCAGATTGAATTGTTAGTTGTAAATATGTTTTTTAATTGTGATTTTAGCATTTGATTTTGGAGATCTGTCTCTCCCCATTCCAGTAGATAGGACTTTAGTCTTGCATGACGGAAATAACTCCCAACTGCATTGCAAGCATGGCTGACTGTTGGTGCAACTTCCATGAAGAGATGTTTAAAGTCTTTTAGCCGATTTTGAGAATGCTACTTTAACATCTTCCTTTGTATGCTCTTTGGTTATGTTGCTCTTCTGGATAGTTGTTAGTACAGTAGGCATTTCTAGTTCTGGTTGCCCTGCCCTGGTAATGGTTATACATAACGAAGATTCCAGTTTAACATTAAGTAGTTTTTTTTGTCCAGCTAAAAGGGTGGTAGGGTTGGGCGGGTGGTTTGTGGCCAGGGGCGTGGCAATCAAAGGGGCGTACACGTCATGATAAAAATTTAAATATTTTTATTTAAACACTCAAATAAAACTTAATTTTGAAGAAACGATGACAGAAAATGAACACATACTATTAATGAATTAAATGTTTTTAACAGATACAATTTAACGGGAATAGCTGCGTGATGAAGTGAAACTAAAGGGTTAATAAACAGAAACTAAAGCAGATGTTGTACAATGTCTAGAGAATGATGATAGATAGCGTGAAGATTGTAAAAACTGATTATTTCCCACTATTAATTACATTATCTTAAAGGAGTGTAACTACTGTAGCATGTAAATAATGCACATAAATAACATGAGCAAGAGCGCTCAACAATTATATCTAATGTTAATCAACAAGCACGTGCAACCTAGCTAGCAGTTTGCTGAAACAACAAAATCACCAGCTAACTTACTTTAAATTTACAAGAAATATAGACTAATACAATAACAGGCTTAAAGGACAAGTTCGGTATTTTACACTTAAAGCCATGTTTATGATGAAGGCCAGATTGTTTATGATGAAATAGAACAGTTTTGACTGAAATTTCGACATATGCGGCTGCCCCGAGAATTTTCGGGCATTTGTTCTATCACCTCCCACCTCTATAATGGCTATATAGGTGCACAGGAACAATCCTTCCTAAAATGCATTAAACTTTCGACATGAAACTCACCGAGTGGTCAGGGGTGTTCACTGATAAACGATGCTTTCCAACAGGTGTTTTACCATTCGTTGTAAACTTGTGGACCTATTTTTTTCAAAGCCTTTTTTCAAAGTATATTCTTCCGTTGAGAGCTTGAATAATAGACACTCCAGGCCAGTTGGTGGCGATAATCCATCTTTGCCAATTGCAAGAATAGAAACAAAGTTCCCGGCGGCGGAGTTATACCGTACATCTAATACAAGTCAATGGAGTTGGAAAAAACTACGATAAAACAGCTGTTGGAAAGCATCTTTTGCAGCGATTGTTGTGTGAGCATATCAGTGAACACCCCTGACCACTCGGTGAATTTCACGTCTTTGTAAACGAAAGTTTAATGCATTTTAGGAAGGATTGTTCCAGTGCACCTATAGACCCATTGTAAGTGTAAGGTAACACCCACAGGTAAGTGTTTATTCCTTCAAACGTAGCTTCTTCAAACCTGTTTCGATGGCTCATCCCCAAAAACTTTGTCCAATTCAGCGAATCCTCTCTGTCGTTTCCGCCCGTTTGCCTTGTCTCTGTAACATACACACAGCTTCGCCCGCAGCGCCTCTTTCCACCCATCCACAAGCACACTTCCTAGACAACGACGCGTTCGCCGGATCAACGGGGCCTGCGGACTCTTCAGAAGGATAGCGTTGCTTACTTTGCCCTTGGCGAAGAGGGAACTCGCCCGAAACCGACCGCTCTTCCTGTGGTTTTGGATGTCCTATTTATGTGTCTCTTTCTTACTGCATTGCCCAATCGCGAATCGCCACGCTAAATGATATCACCTGTGTCTAATAAAGCCCCGTTTTGGTTGTCATGGAAGTCCAGGAAGTAGTTGCGTTTGAAAATCACGGTCCGGGCGGAACCTCTCTTCACCATCTTTGGTTCCGCCCTCAAAGTCACTCCGTGATAAATGCACTTGATGGCCTTTTGTGCAGTGAATTATTTTATTTTGTTTGGACAACCTAGTTAAGGCGGCAATGTTCTGTGGGAAACTCCGAGCTAATATTAAAAATCCTGCACAGGAAAGATTCCTTGTTGCACTGAAATTTTTAAGTTTAATCAATTTGAAATTACACCTTGTTTCAACTTTCTTGTCTGAGGAGTTTTATAATTTAAAAAAATTAAAGTTGAAATAAGTTAATTCAACTTATTTATATAATTTATAGCAACTTCTCACTAGTCAAGAAAGTTGAAATTAATTGTAATTTTACATTGAATAATCTTCAAATTTTAAGTGCAGCAATGAATTGTTTACAGTGTGGTGGATATCTGGACCCATATAGGCCAATTGACTGTTAATATGCTTAGAGGGCATATGTGCTGCTCAAAGCTTCTCAGTTAAACCACAAAAATCATTTATTTATTACCCCTTTATTAAATTGACAGGTGTTTATTCATATTGTTGGAACAAATTAAAAACCTTTTCTGCAGATATTTTGTATGAAAGTGTAACTATATGCGCTGTATTTATTTTGTGCTTTTCCTCTGCAAATGAGCATGAAACATTCTCAGTTACATAACTGTAATTACACATTGTGTGCAAATGATAGTGCTCAGGCAATTAAGTGCAAACAGGGACATATTCACAAAACCATGTTATGTGTCAAATAGAAATGTTTTATTGCAATATTTTTGCTGAATGCTATAATACAAGGGTTAAATCTTTTGCTGCAAATAGAGGGTGACTGTAGCAAGAGGAACCCATGTTACAATTATTAATTCTCCGCTGGTCAGAGGCTTACAGCATCAGAATCTGCTGAGAGAGGCATTCTGGGATGCGGCACTTGGTTTTCAATTATGTAGTGCTGTGTTGCGCACATCACGAATGACAGCAGGGGAGAAGAAAATTGAAATGTAACGAAACTCGCATCTTACTAGGAGAGGCCATAAAACCAACTCGGTTAAATTTCATTAATTAGATTTCTGATGGCCCACAGGGGGATTGTCCTTGATTCCTTCTGGATAGATAAAGTTTTTTAGCACATGTTTGCAAAGCAATACATGTTCAAAAAGTGCTTGACATTCATGCAGTGAAAACGAGCAGGCTGCCACTTAACCGCATGCCGGTATGGAAGTTCATCATTCCTGAGCATATAAGAAAGCCAATAAGTCATATTTCCTTTTAATCATACCTGAGTGCTTGAGCTGAATGACAAAGAAAAAACCTGCAGTGAAATATTCCAGGGTAATGGATCATGAGAAAAGACTAGCAGGTCAATGCTTTCATATGCGATAAAAAGAAATACACTTATTCAGACAAAATACAAATTTGGTTCCTATTTTGAATGCTTTACTTTTATGTCCTTGACATCAGATTGCACAGACCTGTATGACTCTTAAAGAGTAAATAAATGCACATGACTTCCAGTGCACACAACTGTGCAAGTTCAAGGTATCCCACAAATCATTATAGATGGTGGAGGAGAAATTATGCATTCTTTACTGGAACAAGCTGGAATTGCTTTGGAGCTGCCCACTGTCTCTCCCTCATAAATGACTCATAACTTGACTTAATTATAAGGAGAGTACCAGAAACACTATTATTAATGTGATAGCTAAAACAGACCAAGCACTCTACAATGACATAATGTGGTCATGTGCCATAAACAGAAATCTGTTACCCTTCCATCTGCGAAAATGAGGTTTGCAATTAAGGGGCCGGCCAACAGGAGGCACTAGAATCTGTTGTACACAGGAACTGAGTTGCACATCTTTTCTTCCAACTGCATCATCTCTTTGAGAATTGGAATGTGGCATGATTGCATGAACAATTAGGCTTCAGATGGGAAAATTGAGCAGGCGATGAAAATCGATAGAAGCAGAATGAGTTGAATAGGAGCTCACTCTTATTTGATTCCTCCATGCTCTGGATAAATACGACCCAAAAAGTATCTCTGACTATAAGAAAAATGTGAATTTTAAATTTTATGGTGACAATGTATTGCTTGACATGTCTGCCCAAGACAACCCTGATACTGTGTTGAATGGGTTTGACACTCACCTTCGAATAATGATGCAATAGATTTGGCATTAACCAAAATGTGACCCTGTCTGTAAAATCCATGTTAAAATCTAATTATGAGTTTGATTTCACTCATTGATTTCACATTGATTTCAATATTTGACATGGCCTTACTTAGTCAATATTAAAGACATCAAGATATATATTTTACATTACGTTCTATACATTATGTAGGGTGATTTCATGCAGAAAACAGTACATCGCAATAATGAATTTGCTGGATTTTCAAAGACATCGGGCCTCAATTATTAAATGCTATGATCTTATATTCATTTTTCAAAGCTGTGCACATGTGATTTTATAAAACGAATGTACGCATAGAAAACGTGTGTACGCCAGACGTGAAATCTATGAATCGCAAATGAGCTTGAAATTGTGTGCAGCTGAACAGATGCAGGTTTCTGCCTTTAATGTCATTGACATATAAAAGAGCACCTGTCAATGTTTAAATATTTTTTAAGCAGCAAGAATGGCTTATATTTCCAAAAACCTGCAGCAATCAGACAAGCAAAAGTGTGTATGTTGCTTAGATCCTGACGTGGGACGCTAAGCACTTGTCTTTTTTTTATAAATACGGATTTTGTTGTGGATTATTGCGTATGCACACTTTACGATCAAATCTGTGTGTATGCACGCCTTATAAATGTGGCCCTACACTGTAAAAAATACTTTGCTGCCTTAAAAATTTTTGTTGAATCAACTCGGATTTACAAGTCATTTCAACTTACTATTATTTATCTTGACTAGAGATGAGTTGTTATAACTACAGGTGAGTTGTTATAACTTATAAAATTAAGTTGACTTTTCTCAACTATATTTTATAAGTTGTGACAACTCATCTCTGTTGACATAACTTGTAAATCTGAGTTGATTTAACAAAAAATTTTAAGGCAGCAAAGTATTTTTTACAGTGTAGGTAATAATAAAAAATATGTATATAAGGGAAAATTAGTCCACAACTAGCAAAATACCTAATACAAAATGTATTAAGCTTAGCTGATCCTGACAAGTTTCTAATACACCAGTTAAACTTTTATTGTATTTTTATTCTGCTAGATCTGTTATAAATAACCTTGAACATACTGTAGGCTCCAGCTAAAAAAAAAACAAAAACAAATTCGCAGCATTAAATACTTCCATATAAAATTATAATTTTAATAATAATAAAAAACAATATTGGATTTATCGTACCAAATCTACATTAACTCATTCCCCGCCAGCCTTTTTTTGTAAAAAGATGCCCGCCAGCATTTTTTTGTGATTTTCACAAATGTTTCACAAAATGCCTTCAAGGAAAACATATAAACATAAAAATATATCAAATGAAAAAATAGACCCTCTGCTTTCAAACAAACAAACAAACAAAACTGAAAAAAACGACGTTTCATCCTATCTATATTTTTTTCACTGCTTATAAACTCTTAACTATGGATATTTTTTCAAATAATTTTTTTTACCAAAAAGCTGAAACAATTGCATTTTTGTGAAGGAATTTTGTTAAAGATCATATTCAGAATAGTTGTCAAAACATACACAGAGTTTAAAATTAGTAAAAAAAAATTGCTTCAGTTTTTTATAAATTGGGTAATCTGGTGTATAATCGTGGTATCACATAAAAACTCATCAGGGACAAGTTCCCTTTCAGTCGGTCACTACGACGTCACGTCGTGACCGACGAATTGGGAACTCGCTTAGAGAGACCAATCTGCTTCGTATACTACTAAAACGCCAATGAACTTGGCATTGAGATATTTGCATAATGCTGGCGCCGCCCCGCCAGGTGCCTTTATAAGCAGCAGGTGCAAATAGGGAAAATAGCTTTTTTTCGCTTCGAAAGCCGGCTTTATCTGCTACTGAGAAGCTACTTTACTCTGTTGGGATTTGATTGCTGAAGTTGGTTGAACTAGCAGTATCACAGCGGACGCTTCGCTTATTCCACGGCTCTACATCTGTTTATTGTTTTGAGTTTAGTGTGTGCGTTGCCTTCCTGTGCGCTCATCAACTAAGCATCTGAGTGAATTTCCCTAAAAGAGTGATACGAGAGAGCTTTGTGCCTTGTTAAAGGCAGCCACTCTCTCGTATATGCGGAGATCAGCGTCCTTTTCAGGATAGCTTTTCGCCGTGCGATCTTGGATGCGAGAAGTATAAGGGTTCCAGTGACGGTCACGAGCGCTGTCTTCGTGCTCAGGCATCGAGCTCTCCGGGGCTGCGTTCGTGGAGAGTTTCTGTTCTCTCTGTGAGAGCATAACCCTCTTGGATTGCGGAGACGACTGTCGTTTCTACGGGAACGCTGTCCGCGCCTTTGCAGTGCTGACGCCGCCATGGTGCGGCTGTCAAGCGCTCGCAGGGCGCCCTTCGCGTCACTACGCTGAGTAGGACGGAGGATGCGTCCTCCACCTACCGGCCTTCTCATCCTCAGCCGGTTGAGGCTCCGGTGGAGACTGCAGAGTCGTGTTCTACGATGTCTGCCGAATCCATTGGACCTCCTTCTGGTCCCGTCACTTCTGCAGCATCAGAGGGGTGTCCATTTTTCCTCCGAGGCAGAGTCGTTCCGGAGATGGCGGCCGTGCCCGCGAGCGGCGGAGACGGTAGAGTTGGAAAGGTTAACCCCTCTCCGCCCGAACCGTCCCGCCCACATGATTGGTACTTCGGAGCTGCTCGGGCCTCTCGGTCCTCTCCTCCTGTGCCTTTCTTGCCCGACGGCACGAAGAGCTGACGTGATTTGCGGCCGTCCGGCCGTTCAGCTTCACCCCTCACCTCCCTCACCAACGGAGCCGCTAAGGGCGGGGACCCCTTCAGTGGAGCGGGATGCGTTCCTGGAGGGACCACCCAACCCTTCCCTCCCGTGTTTGTAGACAGTCGTCCGGTCACGGACGCTGCCCATCAGGCATGCCGGAGAGGCGGCTTCGGCCCTGCACGCAATAACGTTGCTGCAGGCTCACAAGGATTTACGAGGGAGCCCGCGACCTTCAGTCGTGCGATGTCCACCACAGTGGTTCAAGATCGCCACCTTTGGCTGTGTCTGGCTGACATGACGGACGCAGACGAGAACAACTTGAATGCTCCTGTCTCACAGACCGGCCTCTTCGGCGAGCCAGGGGAGTCGTACAGCTCCGCTGCGCAGACTGAGGCGATCTCCTAGGTCATGCCCCGGCGGAAGAGAGCTGCCCTTGGTCCACCACGCCGGTTCCTCAGTCTGCCTCTCGCCGTCGGCGTCCTGCGGCGACCACCTCCGTTCCCCTCCTCGGACCCCATCTCGGCAGCGCAGGGGAACCGGTCGTCAGCAGCTCGCCCCGCCCGCTTAGCCGCTTCCCGTGAAATTCGGGAGTTTAAGTGGCCAGTGAAGGGCGACCCGGATTGGCAGAGGATCACTCTTCAGGAGATGGAGCTCCTTCCCCCGATAGAGGGTCGGGTGGAAAATCCTTGGTTTACATATGTTCCACCGGCTGTTTCGCCGGTACCCACTTAACCACACATAAGAGTGCATTCCTCTTCCCTCTCTAGGTCTCCGGAGGATCGAGAGAGCCGTGAGCGGGTACACACCAGCTCCCCTACCTCTCCTCTATCGCCAGCGGGTGACCTGAGGAGTCCGAGCTCTCCGCTGAGGAGACCGGACCACCAGCACCCTCATCGGAGTCTGCGCTCTCCGTAGAGGAGACCAGATGACCGTTACCCTCAGCGGGCTCAGGTCAGTGTCACACACACATACTGTAGATGTTTATGCTGTCACAGCAGACGCACCGGCAGTCCCACCTGTCTCGCTTCGCTGCCCCACCGCGGGTACTTCGGTAGTGTCGTTATTTCTCCTCGTACGGTGCCTGGGTGCTTGGCTTCAGTTCCCAGCCCGTTTCGTTGGGTTTTACGCACGATCCGCCTCGGTTACGAATCCGGCACACCCCCAAAATTCGGGCTTTCGTTTCACTGTAGTGAAAGCGTCCGATGCACATGTACTGCGTGCAAAAATCGATATCCTGTTGGCGAAGGATGTTCGAGCCGGTCCCTCTTACCGAGATGATGATGATGATAGGGTTTTTCCAGCCTTTATCTCATAGTACCCAAAATACGCGGCGGGTTACGATCGATTTGATTTACGCACCGGCTCTACGAAGGTGTTCTTTTTGGATGATAACGCCGAGGCTCGTATTTCAATATTCAGATCGGTTTGCAGCCTTAGACCTGTAAGACATGTACTTATGTGTCCATCTCCCCTCGCTTTAGACCGTTTTTTCGCTCTGCGTCGTGGGGTGGGCATATTAATACTAAGTACACCATTCGAGCTGTCTCTCTCTCTCTCCGTGTCTCCATGTGTAGTCACGGCATTAAGATATCAGAGAGAGAGCGTTGTTCGCATTCTGCTTTTTTCTACGTCGACTTATAATAGCCCGTTCTTGGCAGACGTGCGCGAACACAGAGAGTTAATGCTTCGGCTTCTCGCTCGTTTAAGTCTTCAGGTCGTCTGGGAAAGAGCAACTTTGCCCCGTGCAGAGGATCCTTTTTCTCAGTATGGAAATAAGACTCGATCGACTAATTGGCGTGTTTAGCAAGAGCGCGCAACCAGTCAGTTCTGACTTGCCTCGGTTTAATTCGAGGGAAGTACGCGGTCCCTCTGAAACAATTTCAGAAGCTCCTGGACATATGACAGCATGCTGCGGCTGTGACGCCGCCCGAGCTGCTTCATATGAGACCGCTTCAGCATTGGCTTACGATCGAGTCTCGAGGAGAGCGTGGCACACCGACATACACCGTGTAAACATTGCACCTGCGTGTCATTTAAATTTTTCCCTGTGGTAGACCCGGCATTTCCGATAGAAGATATGCCCCTGAGGGGTCTCCTGGCATTCTGTATATTGCAATGCCCTCAGCACGGGATGATCAGCCACGTATGACGGGCTTGCAGTCTCAGGGGTGTGCATAGCACCCCAACTGCCGCGAGCGGTGCGCTGTATATCTGGGACTTGTACGCTCCGCTATGGAGATGCGAGGGAAGGATGTATTAGCCGACACCAATAACATTGCGACTGTTGCGTTATTTACCGTTAAGGCGGTTTTGCGCTCTCGTCACCTGTCGCATCTCGCTCGTCATCTCCTCCTTTGGAGTCAGAAGCATCTGAGGTCCCTTCGTGCCATTTACATCCCGGGTTCGCTCAATACAGCGGACGCGCTTCCCGAGCTGCGCCCCCGGCGAATGGCGACTCCACCTCCAGACGGTCCAGCTAATTTGGAAGAAGTTCGGTTGTGCGTAGATAGATCTGTTTGCGTCGCCGGACGATACCCACTGTCGCCTATTTTATTCACTAACCGAGGGCAGCCTCGGCGTGGATGCGTTGGCACACAGCTGGCCGCGGGGGGTGCGTAAATACGCATTCCTTCCAGTGAGCTTTATTGCGCAGACACTGTGCAAAGTCAGGCAGGACGAGGAGAGCCTTTTATTAGTCGCCCCGTACTGGATCGGGTTTCAGAGTTAATGCTCCTCGCGACAGCCCCTCCCTGACGATTTCCCCTGAGGAAAGACTTTGTTTCTCAAGGAAGGGGCACATTATGGCACCCGCGCCCCGACCTGTGGGATTTCCATGTATGGTCGTTGAGCGCGCGCAAGGTTTAGGTGATTTATCGCAAACGGTATCTAACACCATCGACGCGGTTCGAGCACCGTCCACAAGACGGGCTTACGCGCTTAAAGAAACCTTTCTCGTCACCCGGTGCTCTTCGCAACGCGAGGACCCCAGAGAATGCCCATTAACATTGTGCTTTTATATCTTTAACATAGGTTAGATGGTAGGCTGTCCCTCCGCCATTAAAGTTGATATCGCCGCTATTTCTGCTCATCACTCTCTTATCAACGGCAGATCAGTTGGCCAGCACGATTTAATTATTACATTTAAGAGGCGCTCGCAGGCTAAACCCCTCGCGCCCTCCTTCTATTCCTCCCTGGGACCTGTCCATGGTGCTGAAAGCCCTGCAGGCCCCCCCGTTCGAGCCTTTGCAGTCTGTGAGTCTGAAGCTTTTATCAATGAAAGCTCTGACCCTGCTAGCATTGGCCTCAGTGAAGAGAGTAGGGGATTTACATGCATTCTCTGTTGACGACTCGTGCCTTCAGTTTGGTCCTGCTGCCTCAAGTGTAACGTTGAGGCCCAGACCAGGTTACGTGCCCAAAGTTCCCACCACTCCCTTCAGAGATAAGGTGGTGAGCTTGCAAGCGCTGCCCCCCGGAGGACGCAGACCCAACCATGGCTTTGTTGTGCCCCGTACGCGCACTGCGACTCTACGTGGTTCGCACGCAAAGCCTCAGGACCTCAGACCAGCTCTTTGTTTGTTATGGTGGCCAGCAGAAAGGGAAAGCTGTCACTAAGCAGAGGATGTCTCATTGGATAATTGATACTATCGCCCTGGCTTATAATCTTCAGGGTATTCCTTGCCCCTTTAATTTGAGAGCGCACTCCACACGGAGCGTTGCCTCATCTTGGGCTCTAGCTCGTGGTTCCTCGCTAACAGACATCTGTAGAGCTGCTGGTTGGGCGACACCTAATACGTTCATTAGATTTTACAGTGTTCGTATTGAGCCTGTATCCTCTCGTGTTCTTTCCTCACCAGGGGGAGCACGGAGAACAGTCTCACAGGTCGGCTTGCAGCCTCCATCTGATGCTTCATAACTGTGTCAGTATGGAAGGCCTTCAGAACAAAAATGCGTAATGGTTTGAATTGTTCTTCCTCCGCTGCCTTGGCAGCCTTTGTTGCGGAGCATTGGCTGTCAGCCTTCACTAGCTGCATCCTCGCGAACCTACGTGTTGGCTCGGGCTCCACATTGTGTCCCACCGGGTTCCTTTGTGAGTATTTTTCCGTGGGGTTAATCCTACTAGCCCACGTTTCCCTTAGCAGAGCACTGCTTTGCTTACACAGCCACGGCTGTCATTTTACCTCAACTACGGTTGACTTTCGCCTACCATTAACCCTTAAGACGGGTGGTGGCTTCCGCAGCGTTCCTATCCCGCTCAGGTAGGGCGCTTCCCAGTTGCTGGCACTTCTGTGGGGTTAAAGGAACATCTAGTGCCCGGCCTTCTGCCTTAAAACCTAATTCTCCTCCTCCTTAAGTGGAACCGGAGGGCTTTACGCAGACACTGGAAGAGGTCAGCCCCTAGTGGCGTTTTGATAGGGATTCCCAATTCGTCGGTCACGACGTGACGTCGTAGTGACCGACTGAAAGGGAACGTCTCGGTTACGGATGTAACCCTCGTTCCCTGAAGGAGGGAACGGAGACGTCACGTCCCGTCGCCACAGGTGCTGCCACCTGCTGTTAAGGCCGGTCACACTTCCGGCTTTCTCAGCGAAAAGAAGCTATTTTCCCTATTTGCACCTGCTGCTTATAAAGGCACCTGGCGGGGCGGCGCCAGCATTATGCAAATATCTCAATGCCAAGTTCATTGGCGTTTTAGTAGTATACGAAGCAGATTGGTCTCTCTAAGCGAGTTCCCAATTCGTCGGTCACGACGTGACGTCTCCGTTCCCTCCTTCAGGGAACGAGGGTTACATCCGTAACCGAGACGTTTTTTTCATGCAAATGTTTTCTCTTGACGGGGAAAGAGTTAATATATAATATTAAAGGAAATTATATGACAAACAAAATAAATCATCAAGAAATTTCAAACCAGTCCAGCTAAGTGACAAATATGGATTATTTGCAGCACAAGGCTTGAGTTGGGAAAATGAACTCTCTGTTTATCTGCCATTAGAGACAGAGCTTTGGTTTGTGCGTGTGTGTCTGTGTGTGGGGAGAGATTTGAGAGACTGGGGAGAAATAGTTGTTGTTGACCAGTAATCTCTCAGTGCCTGATCAATTTAGGGAAACCTCAACTGATGTCCCCTGACAGCTGTGGCACCAAAGCGGCTTGGAAAGTCTCTGAACGCAAAGCCTGTTACACTGGAGCTGCATATCATACACTGCAGACGGGAAAAAGCCTTATCTTTAGTGAAGGCTCAGGTCTGCACCTTCAACAACACAACAAGTTTTCTCAGAGTCTCTGTCTGCTGGTAAAAACACCCACTGAGTGAAATACGTTGAGAGGTTTATTCATTGCAAATAGGCTACATGAATCTTTAAACAACATGACCAACATCAAAGAAGAAAATCAATCATGCATTCATCCGCTGAGTAGATGTTGGAAATAGCCATGAATTTAAAGGTGCCAAATAATGCATTAATCGGCAGTGCAATAATCCAGTACCAATATGCACATATAAACTAAATATGTGAGAGTAGTGTCCCCATGGCTAAAGCTTTGACAAAGGAAAGCTGGTACTTTTAAGATGTCCTTGAACCAACTGTGCCGTGCCCTGTCATATTCCCATGAGTTAGAATTCAAATATTAAACTCCTAGGCTGTATGACAGTTTGACATTAGTACAAGACGCCTGTCACCGCCAACAATCCCAAACATGCTAATGAAGGCTGCGAAGCAGAGAGGAGCCAATGTGTGTTAAGAGAAAAAAGAGAGCATATGCTTCTCTCGTAGGCTGAAACGTGGGGAGGCACCAACGCCTCTCTAGTAACCTTTGTGCTTCCAGCCTTCGCTTTGCCACAAGCACAGAGTGGGTGGGGTGTGAACAGCATGTGTCACTTCCTGTGAAACCCAACCCTCCTCACAGCGGACACTTTAATTCCTGTGTCGAGTCCAGACGGTCATGCCATGACACCACGACATACACGACATAGTGCAGAATGAGCCAAAAGGCGCGAGCACGCACCTCACACTTCCTACCATTTGGCCGTCTATCTATTTTACATAACACTATACTCAGGTAAGGTATTTGCATGCATCACAATTTTTAAGATTAAACAGTTTAATAAGCCATAAGTGTTGTTAGGGAGCAAAGCATTTTTTTATCAATAATGTATTTTCGTTGCAAAGAGCTATACTATCGCAAATTGGTTTCCATTTCTGTAGTCTCGTTGTTGGTGGTTTTCCTACGATGACATTTTGTTTGTCATAAATCCAACGTCACAAAATTATATATTAAACATCACACATGTTCTGAGCTTTAAACAATATATTTCTGTTGAAAGAAATTACAGGTCAACACACACCAAGGTGCTGCATACGCATGTGTTCGCGAGGAAGTGTGTATTGAGAGTTTTGCAACCATGCACCCGTGTTATAATTTCTAATGACATGCTTGGTGCCTCGCACCCCTGTGGCTTGCGGCCGGGGCGCAGGGTACAGCAATGGCGGTCGCATTATTTTGAGGCATGACGAAGTGGTTCTGCCACGCTCACTAATGTGGCTGCGTTTCCCTGTGAAGTGCTGATGACAGGGGCAGCTCCCATTCCTCTGTCGCCGGCCAAAATCCTGCCGGTCAGTCATGCTTTTCTCTCTCGCTCTTTCTGCAGCTCTTGCATTAATAAAGCAACCAGTGAAGGTTTTCAAAAGCGTCCACTTCTGCTTGTGAATGCATGATTTCATAAGCATTTCTTGCCACTGGCCTGAGAGGGAAGTTCAGGTCAATCTTTAAATACCGCAGCCCACAGATGCAGAAAAAGCAGAGATTACGAGGAGGCCAATATGGGCAGAGATATGATATAACAACTAAATAAAAAATTGAAGTGCGGAGGTGTTACATTGACCCCGATGCCATAACAAAGAAAATGTTTAATTTACTTTAAAAGTAATTACTTATCTCTTTAAAAGCTACAAGATTAAAAGGACGGCAAATGAAGACTTTTGCTGCTGCATCTTAACATTTCCATATTAGTTTCGAGTGTCACCTCTTGTTAATCTCTGCATTTTTATGTTGTCCCAACAATTGTCTCATTTGTGTCTAAATGTAGACTATTTTCTTAAAGCCCCCCCAACCCAGAAAACATTTTTAAATGCATTTATAGCAGAAAATGAGTTGCCAGTGTGTGTGCAAAAACATCTTGTAATTATAGAAATCCATCTATTCTTCTTTGTGTAATCTCCTTTAAACCGCAACAGTCACACAAAACAGGCTGTTGGGGATTCCCTAGCAATGTGATGTCACATTAATGAGACCCAAACCATAACGCTCACAGACTCCACCTTATGAGCGTTTAGTTCAACCTTCTGCCAGAGACTCATGTTTTGATGTAGTCCAAAGCACATGTGTAAGCGCTCTACCACCTACTTTGCATAAAGGGAGGGGAACCTAATATTTTTTTGCATTTATAGAAACACACACAAAAAGTTTTTCATTGCAGCCAAAAATGGCCATGTTCAACATTGTATAATGAAAAATATGTGGTGTATTTCGAGCTGAAACTTTACAGACACATCCTGGGACCAGAGTCTATTTTTATATTGCTGAAAACACCTAGGTTAGTGTCCCTTTACAGTCTTTCTGTAGTCAAGGATTTTATCAGTTAAAACTCATCTTTAAGCATCAGTATAGCAGTATAGTCCCTGCCACCATTCTTTTGCACAACCTCAGACCATAGATATATATGATAAATCAGCCCAGTCTCACGAAATTTCGTTATATAGTCACGTATTTTTTTTATTCTTTTTTCGTGCTATTATCACAAAATTTCGTGTTTTTTCGTGATCGTATAACAAATTCCTGTTTTCGTGTGATTATCACGTATTGGTTACTCAACTGTTTTGTCCTATTTTCTTACCATTGTCGCTTCGGTTTAGGGTTAGATTTACATAAAATGGCATCCCTACCAAACCCAACTCTAACCCTAACGCCAGGCGACATATAAAAAAATAAATCAGAAAAAATAGTATAAACCAATATATAAAGTGACATTCTAATGCAAGCACCAAATCTAACCCTAAACCGAAGCGACAATGGTTTAAAAATAGGAAAAAGCAGTTGAGTAACCAATACGTGATAATCACACGAAAACAGGAATTCGTTATACGATCACGAAAAAACACGAAATTTCGTGATAATAGCACGAAAAAAGAATAAAAAAAATACGTGAGTATATCACGAAACTTTGTGAGACTGGGTAGGATAAATAGATGCTAAATTTATCAGTTTCAGACACATAACTGCTAAGTTCGGTTTCACACAATGCATATGTTAACTGCGTGTTTGCAGCACTAATCTTTAAGCACTGATGTAAACAGGTTAAAGCATGGGTTCTCAAACTTTTTCAGCGTCCGGCCCCCCTTGTGTACGGTGCATTCCTTTGTGCCCCCCCCAAAGAAAATCTATGACAAAAACAATTATAAAAATTTAACATTTTAATTAAACAAAACATATTAAATTATACAAAGTAGTGATGTTGGTTAGTAGGCTTATTTTTTGGTTTAATTACACAGAATTAATGATAAATTAATGTATTTTATAAAATGTCATAAAACTGGGGCCCCCCTGGCACCATCTCGCGGCCCCCCTGGGGCCCCGGACCCCAGTTTGAGAACCACTGGGTTAAAGCATTCACCCTGGACGTGTAAGCAGAACATGTGAGCAGCACAGAAGCAGAGCTGAACCAACAGTGCCGCAATCATATCAGGGCCGAATCTATGCAGCACCCATACATAATATCTTTTACTCAAATGACTGATCCACGCATTCAACTGTGTTGAGATGATTGGTTACATATTTTTGATGTTGGAAACCAAGCCCATTTTAAACCACAGGAATGAGACTGTCTCAAATTTTATGGAGAAAATACGCAGCAATGGTGTTGAATGATGAATTTGCACATGGTTTGTCTTAAAACATTAAAAACATCCATAGACATATAAACAACAATAAAAACCTGTGTTTCTTGCATAGATGATTTTTATCTGTGATTGTAAACAAAGACTGAGCACAATTGAAAAGGGTCAGTCGTTATGATCAAATTACATTAATAATCTGTGCGAAAATAATTAGGTATGTCCCCAGATTTAGAAGAAACACGGGAGACTAAGTTAAAATATTATTCCCGAGAATTCCACTAAACCTCCTGAGCCGTAAGAACAACTTCTGAGTAATAACATTTCCCTCTGAGCTTAAAGAGCAATAGATGTTTTTCAATCTTATTTTTTTTCCAAAATCTGGGACAGTAAGCTTTTCACCATCTGGGACAAAAAAGTCACTAAGGCTGTGACTGAATGACCGGTTTATGATTATAACACTGTAGTAATTAAACAGCACTTCGTGTGGATTATTAAGTGGTACTTAGTGGAGGTTAATTAATTGCACTGTTGTAATTACAATGTAAATTAAAACGGCAAAAACAATGAGTATTTTCCTGAGAGCACAATCAGTAAAATCCACACTCAGCAAAATAAAAGTAGTTATCCGCATTAGATTAAGGAACTGGTTCACTTTGACCACGATGTACTAAGATTTACTAAGAGAGAGTTTACTTGTGCAATCTAACAAATAGCTTTTGCAATCTGTGGGTGTACTGCAGGTTACTTTAAATAATTACCCAAATGAACACCCCAGAAAGGTTGGAAACAGGCGTATTAAAAGGAGGCTTTTGTGAGCGGTAATGGTGCCAAATGTGAGCAATGCAGATCACCTGCGGCACTCGCTAAATACCAAAGGTTTTGAATGTGATTTCTATCAAATATCCATTATAATTAATCATGAAACAAACAATGTTGAATTGCTTTCAAAACGGCTACAGAGCTTTGTGATTATGCCACTTCTAACAAAAAGCCATACTATTAACTCATTAAAGCCTATTGTACTACACATTTATACAGGGAAAATCTGAATTTCGAGAAACAAGCTATTTAGCACACATTGAAATGTATGTTATTTTCAGTGGCAGCCGGTGACTTCTCTTTCGAGGAGCACAAATTCAAAATATGTTTTACACGAGTAATACTGAAATACTGCTATACTACAGAATTCGCAAAAAAGCTACAAACAAACAAATGTGAATTAGGTGCGTTTCCATCAAGTTGTTCAATGGAAATGATAGTGATATTGGTGACCTATTAACCAATAGTAAACAAAACAAGGCACGCTTTTTTAAAATGGAGACAGGCCTGCATGCAGTCTCGATGGGACAAGTTATTAATTTATTAGCAGTGCAGCTTGTAATTGCCAAACTGAATGCTATGCACAGAAGAAGAAATGCAGCTTTTTTGAGACAGGCATTAGCAGCAAGGGCATTAAGACTACGTTAAGCCCCATATATGAGAAAGTCAGTAGAAACAGCTAGATGGTCAGTCCCGTGGGTTTGATGTTCGCAACATCAGAATTTATCCGGTAAATGCGCTTCCATCTCGCATTATTTGCAAAACTCGCTCAGCGAACGTAAAAACTTTATCACAAATTAAGGGATTTTTATTTGAAATTTGGCATTTCCATCACTTGTTTTTGATGCGATGAAAATGCACACAAAATCTTGGAAACATGGCTATTCATGAAAATCTTTTACGTCATTCCAGTTGCCTGCCGCCATCTTGAGTACCTACCGAGTACCAGTAGGCTACTGACAATCATTGGCTAGCTTGCTATGATTTACAGATTTCTTATCTTTTACTTTCTATGATTCTTACGGATACAGTAAATGGCTATGAAAGACAACATGTTGCACCTCGACTGTCATGAAAAGAAATGCTACTTAAAAAAAATATCTTGGTTACGGTGTGATGCTTACTCGATCCCTGATGCGTTCTTCCCGCCGCGGTCCGCTGCTACTGAACTACCACTATTTTAACAACACTATTGCGCGACACAACATGAAACTTTGCTCGAAGTATCACCTGGATCTCTACACATGAACGCGAGCATTGAGAACATTATTTGTGTACACAGAGTTTACTAAAAAGAAAGGTTTTGAAAAACTGACTTGGGCTGTTATGGTGTCCGCTCGCCGTCTTTGCCAGACATAAAGAATGTGAATGAATGAATCTCATACGAGGCTCCTTTTTCAACTAGAAGGTCAATATTGTTTTTCACTTGCAACAAAACAAAGAATTATCCGTGCATTTATAGGGAAATATGCTTTAGGAGCTATCCATCTGTACTCTCCTCCCTCCTTACGTCGCATTCAGAGATAGATAAATCTTGACTGGCAAGATGGCGAGCGGACGCCAAAACAACCAAAGTCAGTTGTTCAAAACCTTCTTTTTAGTAAACTCTGTGTACACAAACAATGTTCTCAATGCTCGAGTCCTGTAGAGACACAGGAGATACTTCAAGCAAAGAATCATGTTGCGTCGAGCCTCCTTAGTGTTGTAAAAACAACGATTTTGATGCTCACAACATATTGAAGGCATAGCTTCTAGTTCTTTTGCAACCACTTCAGGTACTCAAAATGGCGGAAGACAAGTTTGAGATGTGAGTGACGTCAGCTGATATTCATGAATAGTTTTGACATTGCACTTATCTCATGTGACTTGCTTAATATAAATAAATATGTTAAATTCAACATAGGTTATCATTATTAAAAGACTTTCAGTCTCTTCAGTCGTTGGTCCTTGTTGCAGTCTGTGAGTGAGGTAAATCCTTTGTCATCCCAGAGTATCTCTCCAGATCACTGAGTTACGGTCACTTCCTGTTTACTGTTCCCTTGCGGGCAGCTTATGGACTTGCTGGAGCTTTAACTATTTACAACATAAAAGACACAGCAAGATATGATGGAGCTTTATACCTCATCTTTTCAGATCCCGTGCTTCAGATGGGTTCATCCATCATCTTCCCAGGCTCTGGTTGTTCCCTGTAATAAAGAGAGCAGAAGATCAGTGTGGAAGAGGTTAACCGAAGAAGCGAAGCCAGGCGCCACCTGTGATTTCCATGCTGTACTTCACTGTGCATGGAATTTTCGGGGCCTGTCATCAGTGCTATTCATGAAAGCTGGCTTGCCATGGAAAAGAGCCTTTTATGGGGGCCTGATCAAGGCTTGGCACAGGCAGTGGGTACATACTCAGCCCCCTTCTGTGTCTCTATCTGTCTATCGTTCTGTTTTTCAGTCACACCATTTCTCTCAGTCTTTACTTTTAGGCTTTATGAGGACCATTACAGTAGTATAGGGAAGTTGGAAATGAAACTTTTGAAATAAAACTATTTCAATTCTTTCTCCTATACAGCAGAAAGATTAAAAAAAGACACTTCAAATGTTTATCATAAAACAGGCAGAATTAAATGCCTTTATTTTCAACAACTGAGACAAACAAGAAGTCCATTAAGTTTCTTGAGCCATGAAGGAGCCACCTTTGAGCAGTAACATATTTTCTGGTAAATAGGTTAAACAGTGAACAAAATCTTAAAGAAGCAGCTGGTGGGTTAAATCAATGGCGGCCGGTGACTTTTTTTCGAGGGCGCCCAATGCAAAGTTCGCCACAACATGTATGTAGCCAGTCGTGTGTGGTTCGTAATTTCTAAATATGTGTTCTGCGCATCAAGTGATCCTATGTGCATCACATGTCTTGTCAAAATAAGTGCCTGCTGCAGACGCGTCTAAAGGGTTTATGATAAAAGAGACGCTCGCGTTTGCCAGATACTCACATAATCTCATGCGTAATCAGAGTTAAGGGAGTACTGTTAAGGGAGTCTTGTGAGTATTTTTATTTTGTGAACGTGAGCGTTTTTTTTATCATAAACGGTTTTGACACGTGTGCAGCAGGCACTTATTCTGACAAAACACGTGATACATGGTTCACATGACGCAACAAACACATTTTTTGAATTTGCGTCCCTCGGATGAGCAGTCACGACCACCACTGGGTTTAAAACAAGTTAAGCTTAATTAACAACATTTTCATGTTTAAAGGTGCAGTGTGTAATTTTTAGAAGGATCTCTTGACAGAAATGCTAAATTATTTTCAGAACTATATTATCAGGGGTGGGTTAAGACCTTTTCATAATGAACCGTTATGTTTTTCTTACCTTAGAATGAGACGTTTTTTATCTACATACACCGAGGGTCCCCTTACGTGGAAATCGCCATTTGTGCCGCCATGTTTCTACAGAAGCCCTTAACGTACATTTTTTTTTTTACTTAGTTGTCTCCAAAGATGACGTGTTTTCCGGCGGTGACTACCGTAGCTTCTCTATGTGTTTCAAAAATGAGGGGTGAGCAGTGGACTGAGCCGTTGGTTGCAATTCGCAACCTCACCATTAGATGCCGCTAAAAATTACACACTGCACCTTTAATGTCGATTACACACTCAGAACAATGTTGGGTTGTTTAACCAATGGTTGGACTGAACCTACCAGTGTGCTATAAATAAACCTATTCGTTACCCAGCATGGCTAAAAGCAACCCACACTTCTGAGAGTGCATCAGAAAATAATTCTGACCTCATATTCTTGTAACCAAAAACATTACAGTAAGGCATTTTCACTGAGCATTTCATCAGCATCAGCGACATTATATAGACAACCCTACTTCAACAGTGATCTTTTTGCTTCAAAAAGCGAAGGGACAACTGTCGAGTTGAAATTATTTTCTGTGATAATATGATAAAACATTATGCCACAAAGGCCGTAAATTGAACCCAATTTGTTTCAAACCTGAAGCATTTCTTCAGACATTGTGGCTTTTCTGTTGGCTCCTCTGATTCAATTACTCAGCGTGCTTTGCTTCCCAATGAATCTGGTGCTGCGTTCAGGTTAGGGCGCAGGGAGGATGTGGACATGATGGACAGCCATCCATCATCATGAATCTGTGCAAATATCCCATTAGCAATAAATGAGTTGGGTTTTATTAGACTCATTACAGCCATTTAGCAACCAGCAAATAAATAACGGCTTATAAACAAACCCTGTAGTTAAATGACATATCATTTTCAAAATATTATTTCGCAGACAATGCCCAGTTGTCTCCACCATTATGCTGTTTCGACCAATCTGTTAAAATCCCAAAAGGATGTGCATTACGCCTGGAATCCGTGAGTTCGGCTTGGATTTTGCTCTTAAACTGCCTGATTCTGAGGTAATACAGCAATATCATTACAATACACCTCCGGTCACACATATAATCAAGCTTCTGACCTATAGTTAAATGACATATAATTTCCATAATATTATTTTGCAGACACTGCCCAGTTATGCTTTTTCGACCAATCTGTTAAAATCCCAAAAGGAAATTCATTACGCTTGGATTTTGCTCTTTAACTGCCTGATTCTGAGGTAACACAGCGACATCATTACAATGCACCTCCGGTCGCACATATAATCAAGCTTCTGACCGGTTCATTTTATTCTAATTTGCTTGGCCCCCAACTCTCTCTCTCTCTCTGTCCCCTCCAATCTTCAACAAGACCGCAGATGTCACACCGTTGACCGTCACGTCTGACCTCTGCGGGGATGTTTCAGGAGTGTCTCTTCTCGCCTGTCCTCTCCGCCTTTTGTCTTTGGGTGCATGCGTCCACCGAGGCCCGTTGTCAGGGGAGAGCTGTCTTTGTCCACTAGATGTGCCCACCTGGCAGGACCGTGGCCTTAGCGCTGACATTGCTTTTTAATATTTCACCACATGCAGCGAGCACCATATGTCCCTGCCCCATCTCAGACCTCATGAATAATGAATCTGTAATGCACTTCTAATATTTGGCGGGGAACAAAATATCCCTATAGCGCTGCTCTTGGACTTTGTATTTTTAGAAGCTATGACATTTCTTTTTTCCAGTTCAGACTCGATCACATGGCAATACCTCAGCAGGGGACAAAAACGAAAGTAGGAGTCTCTTTTTCTCTCTCTTTCTCAGAGAATAGGAGCTCAGTGGGAGTAGGATAAGAAACAGCGATCACCACGGCCAATTTTTAAGTAACAGGAAACTACACATAGACTTTCCACATCTGACCGATCACAAGACTAATGCTAACCTCTGCCACTATGCAAATAAATTCACGAATTTCAGTGGCAGCAAAGCCGTTTTTTGCTAGCTGTGTCAGATTTTCTTGTCACTTTGATAGAAAATCCATTTCTCACAAGTCTTCGGGAATACATCTGTTTCTGCACCCAAAAATACCTAGCTGCTTATGCAGTCCTTCGCATTCTGTGCCCTCTTTCAGGGTTCCCACTATTGGTTTGGCATATATTTAGTACAAAACAGGGTGATGAATTTACTTGTGTTAAAGGATGCAGTATTTGTGCTAGTGTTACCCTCGCCTAGTTGAGAATTCACCCTTAAGCCACTCAGACGGACTGTGAGATTAGAAGCTCGCCTATTGAATTGCAGTTAATAATTCATGACATAATTTTGCTTTATCTCAGGGACTTGATACACGAGTCAGGGGCTCCCATTTATCAGCCTGCCATAACCTTTTATAAGCATAATGAATTGAATGCGATTGATTTGTTGATGCTGAAAGGGCGAACCGGGCCACGCTGTTTGAGACAGAAGTGCCTGCGCAAATAACTCTTCTTTGCTTTTAATGGGCAAATTAACATAGGGGCTTTGTGTTAATGTTGGCATTTACTGCCGATGCCTTTGGAGCATCACCTGTCACAATGCGTGTGTATGTGCGCATGCAACGGGGTGGCAATGTGTTTCTGTGACTCAGAGGGACTTGCTATGCAAAAGGTGGTCTCAGATTTGGCCCTGTTTAGTGAATAGTGGAGGGTTGCGCTCTTTACCAGAGCTGATGGTGAATTGGTGGTATGTTGGGGGAGTCCAACACAGCCCTTACAAAAAATTAACCATAGTTTTACTAAATAAAAAAAACATGGTTACTGTAGTAAAACCATGGTTTTGCTAATAGTAATCAATACACCTATATACAATGGTTACTACACTTTTACCACAAAAAAAAACATGGTTAATTTTCATAAGGGAGTCTTATGGCACTATATAAATATTGCATCTGTATGAATTTCATACAAAAAATTGTAGTAATTTGTGTAAATTTGTACAATCTGCTTTTTCACACATGTGATGTTGGGGTTAAGGGTGGGCTTTCGTTTGTGCTTTTATTGGATAATTGTAAAAATTTTTAACGATTCACATCATAAGAATTCATATAAAATTACAACCATTAAAATAGGTACGTTTTCTTGTGAGAAAACAATGAAATGTTATGATGAACATTTAATCTGACAGTTTATGGTAAAATGCTTGAAATTACTTTTGTAGGCAAAAATATACATAAGAAAATTAGTTTTATTGAAACTTTAGGAAGATTCATGTTAAATGACAAGAACGGTTTTGCAATTTGTAGGCAAAGGGTGACTGCTAGTGTTGTAGTTCTCGAGACCGGTCTCGGTCTCAAGACCACTTTTTAAAGGTCTTGGTCTCGTCTTGGAATCGACCGCATTTTTACTCGGTCTCATCTCGGTCTCAGACGAAGAGGACTCGCAATTTTATTTCAAGACCGGTCAAGACCACAACTGATGGCACATCACAAATTTATTTTTTATCATTAATTTTATGCAGTTTATTTTGGTTTGGCATATGATGTTAGCATTGTTTAAGCATTGTTTAAATTTCTCTCAATGACAGTTTTTCTAAGTTTATTACTAAAAACACCTGCATTGTGTTAAGTGGATGGCAAGCCATGGAAAGACAGTTCAGATTCAATGGACTGTTGATTCAGTTGATTTCAGCTCTTTAGTGTTTGGTCACTTTTATTTGCTTATAGACAAAGATAAATTCCCACATATCTGCAATGCCTTTATTTATTTTATCAACTTTTCTGATGGCATACACGCGCGCACACACACACACACACACACGCACGCACGCACGCACGCACGCACGCGCACACACACACACACACACACACACACACACACACACACACACACACATGCACACACACAGACAAGAAGTGCCTAATCATATGCATATTCCACATTTTATCGTTTTAATGCAGTGACTTGCAATGGTCTTGGTCTTGACTTGGTCTCGACCCTTTAAAGTCTTGGTCTTGTCTCGGTCTCAGCCTGTCTTGGTCTTGGTCATGACTTGGTCTCGGTTTAGGTGGTCTTGAATACAACACTAGTGACTGCAATTTAGATGATAAAATATAATTTATTTTGGATGCTTTTAGTTACCAACATAATTTCCAGTTACATTTGTGTTATGCCATGGTATGGACAAGTTTATTAATATTCTGTAACGTTGAAAAAATATATAAATAAAGAAAGTGTTCCAAAACTTTTGACTGGTGTTACCAATTTTACCCAAAATGTTACTTATTTTCCAAACTATAAGTCACAGTTTTTTCATAGTTTGGTGGGTCCTGGAACTTATAGTCTGGTGTGACTTATTTCTCAAAATTATTTCATATGAACCAAGAGAAACCATTACCGCGAGAGCCCGCTATATGCTGTTCCTGTATTTATGCAATTCAATGAATTCAGTGATGCAGAATGACTTCGGGACCTTTTTGAACTTGATTTGGCTTGTTGTGTTAATTTAGCCTATTCAGCCTCTCAGGTATGTTCTGTATGGTATTGTGTATCGTGTAAATAACTGTTTATGTTACTTTAACATGTACACCTATTCAACCTGCTGTTCTGTACTATTTTGTAGTTGAATAACTTGCCTTTCCAGATTAAATTTCTGTTCTTCGGCTTGGATTTTGTGAAATCATTTTCTATTTAAATGCGATGTATAGTGTATCTTATATATGTTTTATCCTCTTCAAAATGCATTTTTGACTGAGGCGACTTATACTCCGGAGTGACTTATAGTCCGGAAAATACAGTACGCTTCTGGTTCTCATCCCTCATATTGTTCTACACACATGACATTTAATTTTTTTATCAAAAAGTTAGAACTAGTATAATGTTTTACTGTGAGCTCTTTTTTGTTGTTTGCATGTTTGGAACAACTGGTATTTGTAACTTCTAACAGTTGCTTGGATGTTAGTCATGTTTTTGGAACATTTGGACACACCACAGGTATGGTCACAGGCAGTAATATATGAATCCAAACCCAGCAAGCAATTTTGCATTTAAAAGATGTATAATAGCCATCCAAACATAGCCCAGATGTCTAGGCTAAAGAACGACAAAATTTGGTCAGTGAACTTTTAATAGACATCTTACCATACCCCCCCCTCCAAAAAACCTTATAACCACTGTTAACGTTGCTTACATGATGGAATATCATACATCTCACCAATTAGTTCGTTAAAAAACTAAAGATGTTTTTTTTTGTATAGCTCAATGGTGGAGCATTGCGTTGCAGCAAAAAAGGTCATGGATTCAAACCCAGGGAACGCAAATACCGATAAAAAATGTATAGCTTGTAACGTAAGTTGCTTTGGATAAAAATGTCTGCCAAATGCATAAATGTAAAAACAACAACTAACCAAATTCAAGTTTATCTTAACTAGAAGTGGGTTACTCATAGCCTTTACTGTACTATACTGTATCTAAACAGTAAAATGACGGAATGGCCACCAAAACAATTTCACAGACAGATAATCATTTCACGTCAGAAATTTTATTTGAACGTGACCAAAACAGGTGATTTCTGAGTGGATGAGATGTTTGCTTTGTTGTAGTTTGTCTTTTCCAACCAATTTAGCATTTTACACTTATTTCAGTTAGAATGATAGATGGCCATTATTATATTGACATAGTAATCAACCAATCATAGCTCATAACCTTTTGTCTGAATTTTGCCCTCACATTCTCCCCATGCTTCAGAATCTCATTACTATTACTAATACATTTCTCACTATATTTTTGTTTTGCAAATTATATTCTAATTTAGTTTCTAGAAGATGCTCTCGTCTTCTGAGAAGACATCCTTGGACTTGACTCTTAGCAACTGTATGACATACTCTGCTGGCTGGGGAGTAAATGAAAGCTGGTAGATTGTGTGTGTCATGTGGAGTTGCGTCCTGATGCATTCCCTCATCCTGCTGCTTTAGCACTGTGCTGAGAAATGAACCAGGCCTGTGTGTATACGTGTGTGTTGGTAAAGTGGCCTGTTATCTTCCATGATTCAAAGCTTTGTGTTATATTCACAAGTCTGCTTACCAGGAACACAGTGTAGCCTGCTGAGATGCCCCGAGTCTGTCCAGACTATAGATAACACACACATACACACGCAAACAAACACGCACACACTCACAAACATGGCGAACACAGTCATGTACACCGAACATTTGGCAGCAGGGCAACATGACAGCCAGGGAGTGAATGTGTCAAACACAAGCTCTCGTTAATATTTCACCATCTTGAAACCAATCCCTTTGGCAAGCGGTGGCAGGCCACGGCGGTGCATTTCACTCCATCTGAAATGTTGATTACGTTATGTTTGAAATCAGTTCTGAGAGTTTTAATGAGGACATCAGAGATGGGAAATTAAGGTTGAAATTAACCAAAAGAATAGAGGTGTGTTGGTGTGATTGTTTACTTGTTTAATACAATCTGACCCTGTGCTATTGATTTTGTTGTCTTAAAAAAATAGCCACAAATAAATGTGATATTTATATAGTAAGTATCATTTATATAGTAAGTATCATTGTTCAATATCTAAACAATACACTAATGATGGTTTAAAACTCAATTGCACACCTAAAATGTTATTTTGTTTAAAACCTTTTTTGATAAACACGAAGGAATATATTTTGAGAAATCTCTAACCAATCATGAGCCCCATGTTATTCCTTAGTAGAAAAAATAATACTATGGAAGTGAATTGGGCTCGTGGACGTTTGTTTACAAACATTTCTCTGAATATCTTCCTTTTCATCAGAACAAAGAAATTTATAGAGGTTTGTATAAAAAGTGAGAAAATGATGAATTAATTTTTATTTTTGGGTGAACTATCCATTTAAATGTTTAAATGTTGCAAAAATCATTATTAGATATTCATTATTAGATATGAAGAGTTTGATTCCAAAACGTAATAAATGGCATAAAAATAAATAAAAAATGAGTTACAGCCAAAATCAGTATTGTATCACGTCAGTATTAAAAAGTAAATTCTTAATTTTATGCAAAATCCAATATCTGCCATGTTATTCTGTCATCTTTTCTCCCTTTTTTCCCAAAACGCGATAAACCCCAGTCCTCCTTTTCTACAGAATGCAATAAATCCGCTCCACAAATTACAGTGCACCATTCCACGCATTGTAAACAACAATGGCGGCGTGTTGAATACACACACAAGATGCAAGTTTTCCTCATCTACTTTGTACTTTGTGATCATTAAACAAACAAAAACAAAATAATACTTTTGATGGCATTGATACATCTGTTGTGGTTTTCTGTGACGGGGAAGAAACGTAAGCAACTCGGGTGACGGAAAAATGACGGCTGTTGCTTGTTCTCACACGACAGCATCAAGCTTCTGTCATGTTAACACATTGACCCCAGGGGATCTTATGAGAAACGTTCCATTATTTTACTCAAAGCCAACGAAAATCGAGCAGGACCAAAACATTTTACAGCTGATCGCTGTCAAAAAAGCTATGACGCCCCAATGATGACTGTAGCAATGACAATGTTCCTAATATGACAAACTAAGTGTTTTGATTAATGCTATTACTGTTTAATAAGTTTATCCCACTAGTCAACTTAATGAATATAACATGGCAAAGATGAATGCACATTTATATATTGATTCAACAGATTTATATAATAATAAAAAAAAAAAAACTTATAATAATTGTTTGAAAATCAAATTATGGATTTGATTTTTTATGTTACAATAACCTAAAGATGCTATGTGAAAGTTTGTAACAGAAAATAGCGGTTTTCATCTCATCATTTTCTTGGAATAGAAAACACATTTTAGCCAAATTATGGTTTGGAATCAAACTCTTTATATATACATATGTCTTAAATGGTCCGAAATGTATATCTAACACCTAGTTACACCCACTGGACTTAGATGTTTTGACTCAATTCGGTTGTGAGGTTTTGTCTTACTTATTCTGTTAGTTCAGCTTACTTTACAATTTTTATAATTTATTTTATAATAGTTGGGTGAATACAAATATAAGTTGCTTAAGTACTTAATAAAATCGACTTATTTTTTTGTAAGGGCTGCCATTGATTAAACAAAAGTAGCTGCTTTCCGCCTTTTTCCTTTCTGTTTCATTTTGCGAGTAAAAGTTTTTCATCAATTGCTCTGAAATATCTGAGAAAGCCCTTACATATGTATAAGACGTTGTGCGGCATGTTTAATAGTAATACAAGCAGCAACTCTGACATAATATTAGTGTGTGTCAATTTAAACCTGTGATTTCTCCCGCTCGTGTTTCAATAATGACTCATAGATCACCCCCTCGCAGTAATCAGGCCAGAAGTGGTCGAAAGTGGACAAAAGAGATGGATTAAAACACCAGGGGTGAACGGACAAGAGCCTCTCTCGTTTACTTGTGATCTGATCGACCAAAACATATCTTAATAGCAGGTGTAAATGTGCTCCGAGAAACCCAGAATAAACGTTTGTTTCTTGTCGGCAGAAATAATGATGATGTCTGGAATCACACAAGCGTTTCTTCTCTGCGTTTAATAACTTGCCCGGGGTGCAATTGATTTACTCTACAGATGTATGGGCCCTTTCGGAAATAAATCCAAAAGTTGTAGCGGACCTGCTGAAAGTGTTGACTTAGTAAACTGCACGCTCATATTTTGAAGCATTACAGTCGAGTTTACTTTGACACCAGCTCAAATCAATATTGATTCCTCTAAGAGAACAAAGTGCAGGCCCTTGACTTCCACTAACACCAGAATGTCAGGGCGAGCTGAATTTGGTAGGCTTTGCATTTCGTAGGCCTTGCTAGAAATTGCTTTTGGATGAAAGTGCAAAGGCTTTGGCTTTATACAGGTCAGAAAGGTGATTGTGTTTGCTCATGAAAAAGTATTGATCTTTTTTAGAGTATCATTTACATTCATAGAATGATATTATAACCTTTATAAACACATGTAAAGACTAGCTTGATGTAGCATTGAAGTAGTAAAACCATGAAATACTTTTTATTTGGTATAAAGATATTTTATGTATATGCATGTATGGTCCTTGAGCCACTTGAAAGCACGTTGGGTCCTTGAGCTACTTGAAAGCATGTTGGTCAGCCTGCTGGCTGTGTAATGTGCTATATAAATAAAATGAACTTGAACTTCAAGACATGCATACTGTATTGATTGTAATGAAATGGCAATAAACAAATACATTTCTAGAATTTGTTTGTAGCTTATCTGTCAGAGCATGATACAAGCAATGGCAGAGTCATTGGTTCTGTTCTCCAGAGTATGCATGGACTGATAAAAAAATGATATTTTAAATACAAAGCGAGTTGCTGAGGATAAAACCATCTGCCAAATGTGTAAATGTAGATAAAAAAAAACCAAGTGACTGAATAATTGGCTCCGAAAAGAAAACAGCTGAGAGCAACAACAGAGCACTGTCGGTGTGTAGCATCTCAAATGTTGCTCTGGTTATTCTGAAATGCCAGAGACAAAGCCTGTCATCAAAATGATTGGCTACTATTACCTCCAAGACCGTCTGACATGCTGTCACTCCCAAACATATGGCATCTGTCGCTGATTGCTACAAAAAAGTTTCCAAATAATTTACAATGTTTTGTACTATGTACAGTAGCTTCACATTAGCTTCTCCAGTGACTACATGCTATTATATAAATACTAAGTAAGATTTTTTATTTAATTTTGTATTTTCTTCAGTTCATGTTTGGGTGACTGTCACGGGGTGAAAGCCTCAATGCCTTATGGAAGGCTTGTTTGAAGCGTAGCCAACAGAACCGCCCCTCGATATTTTTAAAAAAATGCTCCCGAGAGGGAACGCCTGTTAAACGCGTGCACGAGACAGAGAGAGAGCGTGCAGGAGCTCAGTTCTTCTCTTCGCTTTGTTTACAAGTTTCTGTCGGCATGTTTACCGTGTCTGTGCGGTTCGTGACTTGTGCCAGGGCTAGCATCGCAAATCATAGCTTACATCAACTTTTACCAGCAGTGATTTTAAATGGATTTCTCCAAATAGCATGACAAAATGTACCTTTCCAGTAGAAACTTCGCGTGGGAAGCCCAACCTGTCCTTTTAGCTCACGCCAGCGTGTAAAATAGTCTCCCATAAACATCTGGTCTTGTTTCTTTATTTATAGTCCTTTCTCTTCTTGTCATACAATTCGTAGACACTTTTTCTCTTGCGACCCTCAGACATTTTGAAAAAAACACAGTGAGAACGCGACCTTCAATGAATGGTTGAAACCGTAGCACAACACACATACACGTGAAAGTGCGCATGTGCAGAAAGCGAACGTAGAGGCGAGGACGTGCGACGATACAGTATACTCATTTTATTTTTGTTAAATCTACTAAGGCACAGAAACACTTTTCACAGTGTGGGAGACTTCAACTAAAGAATAATTTACAACTCTTGACATATTGCTCTCAGATGTTTATTTCCAATCAAGTCCATCAAACTTTACCCTTGTGCTCCACTTCGGTTATGCTTTCAGACAGCCTGATAAATGACTTCTCAGTGGGTTGAAAAGCAACATTTTACACTCCACATCAGGCATAATGTCAGTTTCCTCAC
The DNA here is from genome assembly GCF_030506205.2 of Paramisgurnus dabryanus. Lineage (NCBI taxonomy): Eukaryota > Metazoa > Chordata > Actinopteri > Cypriniformes > Cobitidae > Paramisgurnus > Paramisgurnus dabryanus. The sequence continues at coordinate 23,489,592 of NC_133351.1, forward strand.
CAACACTTGTTCTGCGTGAGGAAGTTCAAAGCTAATGAAAAGTGACCACGCTCTCACCTCAGAGAGTGCAAAAAAGCCAAGAGTCGAAGCAACTCTGCCCAAATGTAATCTTAAAACAATTTCCCTATTTCCCTTGTGCTCCCTCTGCACACTGCATGATGGGACCAGACAGTGGTTAAGAAAAATATTACTTTTGGCCTGAGCATAGATCTACTTGGGGACTTAAGTTGATTGCGACTCTGAACAATGACAGCTTTTTTTTAGTACAGCTACTTTCTCCGTACCTCTGTTTATTCTGAATCGTCTAAAGTTATAATTGCAGACACAATATCAAGCTTAATCAAAATTCTGATTGCGGCATCTAAATTAGGCACTAAACCAATTCTAATTCTGCACAGCAAGGATTCCAAGGCTATAATTTACAATAATCGCAGGCTGCCAAAGTACTGGATCAGTAGCTCTCAAAGACATCTCATCTTCTTGATGACAAGCTCTTTTTGTTTGTTTGTCCTGCATTATGTACGCCCTGATTTATTCGCACGAGGTATCCATCCATTTCAACTCGACACACCTGATAGAGCAAGCCAAATAAAAATGGCAGGTAAATGAATCGTACTAGTGCTCGGGTAATTAATTAGCTCGACTTGAAGTTATTATAGCAATCTGTGAGAAGTGAATTCAACCAAACGTGCGTATTATTGTCACGGATATAATCTAGTCAGCTTGATTGCATTGAAGTATGGCTGGAGGGTATGAGGGTGATAAAGCCCCTGAATAATTAGGTTGATAATTAAACATTAATACAAATGATAATCATTGCGATATTTGTGTCTCTTGGGTTTCCGTCTTCATGCGTTAAAATTAAAAGCGACGGGAAGGAAGGAGACAACAGTGGCAAAACCGTCTGTTCTTTAAAGACTTAAGAAACGTGACGGCAAGCAGGAAATCCATTTCCTCAGAGCACAGGCATTGGGAAACATTCAATTTCTTTCACCATTGATGTATTTAAATCCGGCAAGCTACAAACTCAGATAAGAGAAACTCTCAGCGTTTCTTCTCTTAGCTCTTCAACTTATTTAAAGTTGCTGATCGAACCGCAGAGCTTTTGGAAAATAAATAAATATATGTGCTGTAGATAGAGCACATGCCATATGTTTGTGCCCGTTTGTACACAGCAAAATCACTGGTGTTAAAATAACACCCAGGGTGTCAAATTTAACACTGGAAAAGTGTGTATATGTGTCCACACTACACTGTGTTAATTTAGTCAAAAGTGTAGTGTTAATTTAACAACACTCATTATATGTTAATTTAACACTCAATATTGTTAAATTTTACACTTTGTTCAACACTATTCATTGTTGTTTCCACACTACACTGGTGTTGGCACAGAAATACAGTGTTAAAAATTAACACTCCTAATTTAAAGTCAACACCGGTGTAATGTGAATTCAACAATGTAAAGTGTTAAAATACTGATTAATAGCCACTTTTGTTGCTAATGGGTTGTTTCTATAAAAGACAAATGACAAGAAATATTGCAAAACCTCTTTTTATTAAAGTACATCACATTTAATATTTACATTGATACACACAACACTTTGCATTTAACACTGCTTATTTAAATACCTCAGCTACAATTAGAAACCGAATACAGTATGGAATAATGAAAGTTATCTTATACCACAGCGCAGTGACATGAAAACCACTTATTATAAGGTCTTTAATAAATCAAATGAGAGTTAAAAAAAATTAGCCACCCTACTCAAAACTTGAACATTAAAATACACTGCATTACCTTACTGGCAGGCAGAAATGCTTATCCTTCACAATACTAAAGATTTTTCCATAACAAAACAGACATTTCAATTCAAAAGACGTTTCATTTTTCTTAAATACGTTCCAACCTGGTATTTAGTTCTGTAGTTGTTTTACTCATGATGTAGCGGAAGGCTGCATCAGTGGTCTTCATCATGGAGGGAATGGCTTTTTGGTCCAGAATGATGCAAAAATTCTGGATGCAACTTCTGTTCCCAACACAGTGCAGGCAGGGCTGTGCTGATTCATTCCCCTCAAAGCATGGATTGATGCTCATCACCTAAGTGTTTTAAAAGAGTGTATTTGATGAATGTATTTGATGTGTATTTATGAACTTGTATGCATTTACATGGGGTGAACAATGCAAGCAAACTAACTGCTGAATAAATAACTAGAACAAAATACCAAAAAACTTACACAGCACAATCAGTAGCTTCAGTTGCACATTGACCCTCTTTCTTCTTTCTTCTTTTTTCCTTTCACAAATGAAAGGCAAGAGGTGAATGAGCCAGGGAAGAGCTGCCACATCACTGTCCCGTCCTAGCAAAACAGAATTTAAACACCATGAGTATACAGTTAAACTTTAAAACCGTAAAAGTAGCAAACCCATGTACACTTACCATATTTAAACTCCTGTTGACCAGACAGAGGGTCATCCATATTGTTGTATGTTGGCTATTTTGCAATACATCACCTCAGCATATTTCTGCAGATTTTCAAAGACAAAAAGAGTCAAGAAAATACCAAAAAGGGTGCAGTTTTAACCGTTATTTGAATCAAAATCATCTCAGTATAATAAATCATGTTAGAGACAGTGTACAGTACTAATGTACTGTGTGTACTCACATAACTAGTTGGTAAGCTCTTATCCTCCAAACTGGGTTAAGGAATAACAGTTCCAGAATTCATGGGTATGCCGTATTCAAATATAGTCTGGTAGGGTCCTATCACAAAAAAATGACAATAAAGACTCTGAAAACTCAACATTCTTTTTATATTAAAAACAGCACTCAAGACAATATGAATCTTCATTTATACATTTTCAAAATAGTTATCAATTTGATTGCTATTTAATATGACATCAATAGCAAAACGATGTATGAGAAGATAATATATTTTTATTAAAGTTGGCAGCAGGTCATGTGACTTTCTTTCCAGATTAATAATAATAATAATAATAATAATATGTACAAAACTACATATACTAAAAAGATTGGTTAACTGTTCAGTTATGTCAAATAAAATGATTTATATGTATAAATATATAAACTTACCTTCTGTAATGAATTTATATAAGTATTAGCAGTCGTTTCTCATTGGAAGTCATCCATGTCAGGTCTTCTTTAATAAACTGCCCTAAAAACAGCATCTCTTCTGAATGATTTGAAGCACTCAGTGTGAACTTTCACCAAACTAGCATCTATAATGACAGAAAAAAACAAATGTTCGCCATACACGTTTTACACTTCCGTATGTATTTGCCATTTGCATCTGTCTGACATCTAGCGCCACGAAAAGCTTACAACACACAATCCAGCAATCTGTGCATACAAATGATGATATATTGTGAGGTTTTGGTCAAATTAATTGTTGGTTTGGCGATATTTCCCCTGTTTGCATACATCTTAGAAAAACACATGACGATGCGGTTGCGGTTTTCTCCGTGTTTTTCAGTAATTTGAATAATTAACCGATATCCGTGCACTCACGTGCATGTAAACGACCTCGTTAACTCACGGTATCTAGCCTATATGATTACCTTATAACGAGCATCATATGGTGAATAAACGAGCTTTCATTTAACTTAATTTCATACCTTCAATTTGTAGTGCATGTCGCGTTTTATCATGGTTCAATTCTTTCATATCTCCTGTTAAAATTATCCTTCTTGGTTTTAAACTTTTAGCTAGCAGTTTAACTTTATACTAAACTAACAAGGGAACAACGTAACACAAGGTTGCTCTGATTAAACTGAACCAAATAACGAACAAAGGGGAAATAAAATGGGAAAAATATCTTATTTAGGTTTTTTGGCATATGGCTGCGTAGAGTCAGACAGAGAAATAACAGTTAATTTAGCTAAACCATGTCAATATTATGAGACTGATTTACCTGATCTCTTCAGTTCTCCTCTGAAAGAAAATGGCGGTAAAATCCCTGACAGGATGTTTAGTGGAGGCGGGGCTTGATTTACACCGCTCAGAGTGAAATCTGATAACACCCTTGTTTTACACTGACACTGTCGTGAATATAACACTGGCCTAGCAATGGCAGTGTTATTTTATTACCAGATAGTGTTAAAACAGCATCAACACTGTGTATTTAACACCATCCCTGAAAATTTAACACTGGTGATTTTGCTGTGTATGAAGTGATTTAGACCACACATCGATTATGGCCTTTTGGTTGGCAGTTTAATAATATATCACACAATCTTTGTTATCTAGATCATGGAAAACATGTACAAAGGCCCTGAACCACAAAACCAATTTTATGAAGGTCATGCTTGGCACACATGGGTCTTACAGGAGTAGCGGATGTGTCAAGCAGGGAGATGTCTAAAGGTTTCTCTCATTGGTAGAAAGTGAGACCCAAGTGTAAACTGCTGGAACCACACAATAATGTCATTTACCTCACATAAAAAACCACTAATGTCTCTGGGCGCATCCTACTGTACTGTAATTTAAAGACCCCATGTGGTGAAAATCCAGTTTTTAATATTATTTTTATGTGACTATGTGGTGTTTTAATATGACTCGGTGTTCCTACATCACAAACATAACCAATCACATCAGCATGCAGGGTGGGACAATGCATGTTATGAATTATGCTGCATACAGGGCCACTTGTATAACACTACACAAAGCATGTAAAGGAAAACTTTGGTAAATTTAGAAACATTACGTATATGATGTCTGAGTCTACAGGGTTGCTGCAAGTTTCACAAAGTCAAATTTAAGACTTTTTAAGACCTTTTTAAGAAGATTATATGTGAAATTTAAGACTAACGCGACACAATGTTCTCAGAAATTCTCAAAACATTATATTTTTTATTTTTATTATATCTTTTTTTTTGACAAATAAAATCCACTAATATGGGAAGATCAGTATGGTTAGCTGCTGATATGTGCCTTGTTAACATGTTTTACACTATTTCCACCCTTACGTTATATGCATAAATATGCACTATACCGCCATCGCATTTATTCACCTCTCTAATTACACAATAATTAAATGAAAATGAAATTTACCATTAAAAGGCTGTTCGTGGTTTGTTGTGTGTTGCTAACAAGGCCGTTTCTAAATCCGTAGGCTGTAGCCTCCAGAGGTTGCATTTGTAGGCTGCATATGTCATCAAGATTAGCTGAATAAAGTCAAAGGGTAAACGCGCATGGAGCAGTGAGGTAAACAAAAGCTTCCTAAGTGAAAACTGTGTAACACTAAAGTTGACTCGTTGTTGGTGGCTCGGGACTCGATGGCCTGACTGTTTAAGTTAATTTTCAATAAAGCAGTGTTGATTTTTTCGCTTCTGGGTCCTCTGTTTCAGAACCTGGCAAATGCTCAGGTAAGCCACGGGCTAGTTGGTTAAATTAACACAGAAAAGATTTTTGCTTTTCAAAACTGCATTTAAGGTTTGTTTCTCCCCAAACCTACAGTATACAGTCAGATCACAACACCTGAAATATAGCTTATGGCATGAATTACGTGGATTATAATAGCCTACATTTGTATCCTCTTTAAAAAATAATGATTAAAAACTGGATTGAAGTGCGATTCAGTGATGCGCGAAGTGCAGAACTTTTCCTTTTAGAGGTCCGCCCATCAAACACTTTCTTCCTCCATCACTGATTAGTTCTACAGCATTTTAAATTACTATTTTATTTTTTGCGGACAACGCTTTTTGGGAATAAACAGAGGTTAGAAATTTAAGACTTGGGTTAATTAAATTTTAAGACCTAGGATGAAAATCTGTCCGTTTTTAAGACTTTTTATGGCCTTAAATTCAACTTTCTGAATTTTACACTTTTTAAGACTATTTAAGACCCCGCGGGAACCCTGGTCTAAGGTGGTGGAAGGGAACATGGTTTGTGTAATATAAGCAACCCATTACTAGCTGTTTGTAATGGTAACCCCTTAAAATATGGCCAAATTAAACCAGGGCCGGCGTCAAGGGGGGGAATTCGCGGGCAGTGCCCCCCCCGAACAGGTTGTTGTGCCCCCCTACAAAGTTTTTTATTACTTTAATATATATCAAGAATAATTAAAATAAATTAAACATTGAATGTTTCATGACTTATTATGTAATCAAATGAGGAAAATATAGTTGATATATGTTTTCTTTAATTTCTCTGATTGGATGTATTGCCGCGTCTGACCCGTCTTACGTCTTTAGCATATTTGTGACTTGATACTAGCAACGTGTTTTTTCGCGGCATTTTATGGATTGTGTAAAATATGGATATTAGAACATTTAGAACAAACTCAGAGATTAGAGGTTGAGGTGGAATTTACAAATCTACAGGACACTGTTTTAAGGAAGTTTAATGTTCTTACACGCCGTCTTCAGCTATTTCAAAGGTAAGTTAGCGTTGTTTTAAATTACGTAAGCTTAAATGTGAAGTGTAGACCGTTAACAGCATTACGACGTGATTATGGTAAAGCGGCTTTTTTAAAGCTAGGATGCGTGCTCATTTCAATGGCTTGCGCCGCGCGAGGGCGGTTTGTTGTTGCGTCGAGCGCAGCGGAGCTCAATTTGCGCTCACGCCGCGGTCGAAGTTCAATAGTTTTGCGCATAGTTTGTGGTCTTTTGCACTTTATACGGGAAATGAGCTGACAGTCTGTTCCAGTTGTATGAGTGTGTGCTTGCTGTATTTGTTGTTTTAATGTCTTGTTTTTGCAAGTTATTGTTGCTATTGCGTGCCCCCCGTTGGAAGCCGAGTGCCCCCCTGTTAGTTATGGTCTGCCGCCGGCTCTGAATTAAACAGAGGTGGCTTAAGAAATGCCAAAGTGTTTATTCCAGAAACAAGTCAATAATCGTTCAAAAATGTCCAATTAAAGTCCATTAAAGAACAAAATATAAGAAAGTATTCAAAAGTCCAAAGTAAGTTCAAACCAATACATAGTACCAATTCAAAACAGATTAAAAAATACCAAAATTAGTAAAGCAAAATACCAAAAAACCAAACAAAAAATACCAGAAAAATACCTGCAGCCTTCCAGCCACACTTCACGGCAGCAGACCCAGATAAAAAAAGAATACTCCAAACAAACACATTTATAATGGCGGCCACCGCCATTTTCCGCATGGGGAGGGGCAACTCACAAGAAACACTCAACACAATTCCCATAGACTTTAACTCTGAAAATATTTATTTGATCACAATAACTTTAATATTTGACTTCTTTTCCAATACCTTACCAACTAATTCACAATATTCAATGAAAATATCCCAGAAGCAACTTGGCCGTGTTGTCCCATGTTCAATATACATTGGTAGACTCCAAACCAAATGAAACAAAGGATTCCCGCCATTACTTCCCCAGAGATACAAAACTATGGGACAAACACCACAATTCCATTCACTCCTTTTGCTGGACAATTAATAATTATAATAAAAATATCAATACAAAACTCTTGTGTCTTGTTTCTGTGTTTGTGTGAATGTATGTCCATTGTTAAGTTGAAGTTCTCTGTGTGGTCATTCTGTGACCGTCACACTGTTTGATAACATAGTCAAACCAAAGGATAATCATATCAAATACAATTGTGTCAGAGCGATTTATAAAATGCATTACAATTCTGAAACATGAACTTTAAATAAACCCTGTACAATTTACTCATTCTTTCCTTTTTCTGAATCAGTTGCTGGTTCAAATATATTTGGCTGAATAAAGCAATATTTCCACTTGCATCTGTGTCGTGTTTACTACAGCTGACCAAGTGGGTCAGATAGTGATTGAAGCTGCTGTGACTGAGTGAAGGCAGGAACTAATTTGCATATTCATAGATCTGCGTACATTAAATGAAGCAACAGTCAAGACTGGTTTATAGTTCTGTGTGTCAGTTTTCATTTATACTTCTGTGAAATTGTTCACATTGATGTGTAAACATGCAGATCGCAACAGCAACTTTTGTTGCAGCTTGAGATGTTAACCCTTGTGTTGTGTTCGGGTCTGTGGAACCTGTTTTTAATGTTTACTAAAATAAAAATTATGCAACTGTTGTTGTTTTCAACCTCAGATTCATTGACTTGGCTCATTTTCATTTTCTAACTTTATAATGAATGTACTCTGTTCACCCCTTACACGTTTATATTACATATGTGATATTCGGGTCCACTGGACACGTGGGTAATAGTGTGAAAATTGAATGTGCTTGTTTTTCTCCTTTCTGGGACTCCTGTGAGTGCATGAGTGTGTTTGTATATAATGTCTGTACCATACTGTATGTGATGGATGCACCTCAGTGTCTTGTCCTTCTGCTGTAACGGTGCAAGGATACAACATATTATATATCAAGCATGAACACTTGTCTGTACCCACTGTCCCAAACACTTTACCTTCTGTCTAACAGAAACCATTCTACATTTCCCCATTATCTCCCTTACAAAAAATAACCCAGGTTTTATTATAGTAAAAGAATAGTAATCATGGTTATTTGGTGTATTGATTACCATTAGTAATTGGTAATTATCACGTTGTGGGACCAATTGTCCCCACAAAGATATAAATACCAGTATTTTTGTGACCTTGTGGGACATTTTGAAAGGGATTCGAACTGAAATATCAATCTCTGGGTTACAAGCAAGTCTCGCTAACCACTCGTCCATATATTAACATTGTATATAAGGCAAACTTATTGCATTCATAGCATGAACTCAACATTATAAGAATAGGTGAGAATATTTTCATGTTAAATTGTTAGTATGGTCATATACTTTTAATATAACGGACTACACATTTAATTACATATTTTTAATTGTACATTTAGATGAATTTGTATATAATTCAAGAAAGCAGAAAAAACAGTACTGTATAAATAATACAGACTTCTCGTAAGTATTCATCATGTTGGTACAATAATGCTGATATTTGTAAATAAACACTTTTAATAGGCCTAATCATGTAATATAGACATAGGCCTGTCATAGACGTCTAAATGACGTCCAAAGAATTACCCAGTTTAAACGTCAAATGTTGCCTGTAAATATGACGTCCAAATGACGTCCAAAAAATTACCCAGTTCAAACGTCAAATGTTGCCCGTAAATATGACGTCCAAATGACGTCCAAAATATTACCAGGTTCAAACGTCAAATGTTGCCCGTAAATATGACATCCAAATGACGTCCAAAAAATTACCCAGTTCAAACGTCAAATGTTGCCAGTAAATATGACTTCCAAAGACGTCCAAAGAATTACCCAGTTCAAACGTCAAATGTTGCCCGTAAATATGACGTCCAAATGACGTCCAAAAAATGACCCAGTTCAAACGTCAAATGTTGCCCGTAAATATGACGTCCAAATGACGTCCAAAGAATTACCCATGCACTCAAAAAAATAAAAAGTTGGATTTACTTAAAAAAACTTTGTCAAGTGGGTTCCACATAGCTTTGTTAAGTATTGTCAACAAATAAAATGTAAGTTGTATTTACTAAAAAAGTTTGTGTAAAATGGACAATTTAAATGTTACATGGACTAAAGAAATCCTAGTAAAGTCACTATTATGAAACATTTAATTGATGAAAAAAAATTATGATTTAATAACTCCATAACAACAAATCAATCAATCAGAGTGCAGCTGCTCAATACAACCTTTATTTATTTATAGTTTATCAAACATATCACAAACATATTTGAAATGCAATGTAACATTTCAAACCGTTTGTTGGTTTGTTTTGTTCTAAAATATATCAGAACAAGTTAATTAACTAATACTTGCCCACTTATTACTCAGGTACTTATCTAATCGTGCTACACTTTTGCAAGAGGGTACAACAATTCTGCCAGAACAACAATTTACCCATAATACACTGCTGCATCATCAGCCAATGAGATGCAAGTCTGTATTGGTTTTATTAATCTGTTACTTTTACGCAACAATGTTTTATTGGCTGAACAAATAATTTTGAAGTAAAGCTGACAAGACACAGTATTTTGTTGAAATTACTAAGTTAAATTAATCATGCCGTTACTTGTGTTTGTTAAGTAAAGTGAACAAGAAATTATTTAGTAAAACTGACTCCAACCAAGTTCATTTTTTTGAGTGAGTTCAAACGTAAAATGTTGCCCGTAAATATGATGTCCAAATGACGTCCAAAGAATTACCCAGTTTAAAAGTCAAATGTTGCCCGTGAATATGAAGTCCAAATGACGTCCAAAAAATTACCCAGTTCAAACGTCAAATGTTGCCTGTAAATATGACGTCCAAATGAAGTCCAAAAAATGACCCAGTTCAAACGTCAAATGTTGCCGTAAATATGACGTCCAAGTAGGGTCATGTTTGAACGTCCAAATAGTGGACCTAGTTTGGACGTGGAATAGATGTCCAGAATTGCTCATGGACCGACGGACCCAATATAGACATGATCTGCACGTCTATCCGACGTCCTGTGTTTAGTGGGATGCTACACATGGTGTTTTGAAATGTTATAATTTTAGCCTATTTTCATGAAAGGTGTCAATTATTTTCAATTCCAAAGAACTGGAGTTCCATTTTACCACCTTAACCGGTATCAGTTAATGATATGCGGTTATAACATCTAATCAGATATGATAATGAATGCATATTTGGCATGTGTCCGAGGGAAGGGCTCAGAACACAACAGGACACAACAATGCCTGTCTTTTAAGATTTATAAGATAAAACCAAAAGCAAGTAATTTTAATCTTCACAGCATGAGTAACTGCTTTGTGTTCATTTGGAAAAAAACGATTGACGTGTGCACAACGCAGAAGTAGTGATAGAAAATGTGTGATCCACACAACAGTTTGCTGACAACACCACAGGGCTCTAGGGTGCTGTTTGGCCCTGATAAGACATGATTTAGAGTTTACAATAGTGACCCCTCTAAAGACAAAGAATTATTGTGCTTGGGAAAACCGAGCTGCGTTAATCTCTTTAAATTGTATTCCCTTTTTCCCAAATGCGTCCGTGTCTTCGCAGCTCCGTCCCGAAAAGAAACCATTTGTAATCATTTCTCTATTTCTCATAATTGCTCTGCTTCGGGTATCCAGGGAGACAGAAATGAACTGTGAAATGGATTAGTCAGTGTGCCTCACTTGTTCAAGTCAATTGGATTGAAGGCATTTCTTTCTGTCTGTGTCTGATTACGTCTGAAAGGAATGAGCTTTATTGCCCCCACACAGGTATTTCCTACATTTATGGCTGGAGGAAGAAGGTGGGTGGGGTTCGAAACCTGTGAATTGTTAAAACCCTTTGAGTTAAAAGCCAGTATGAGTAAGAGGGGCTTTATTGGCAGGGCTCGCTCTGTTAGGCTCTCCCCATGCATCCATCAATCTCCCTCAGCTCACAGATGCTCGATGGGATTAGACTCCTGGAGCAAGAAGGGCCAGAGTTGAAATATGGCCTTGGCTACGCCAGTGATTAACAGTGGCTCTGAATATGGATGCTGTTCACATTGGCTTAGCGCTCTGGGGTACCCCATTAGTGTTCAAGCGTGTAAGACGCCCACTCTGACATGGCTCCGAGTCTCAAACTTGCAGCAATGGTATAGTAAATGTCATTTATCATGCCTGATCTGTGGCATCTCTTGCTGTGCCAAAATGTATTTACCATTCATGTTTGTTTCATAGTCTAAATATCGGAAACTACTGAGGTTGACAAGGAACTGTAGTCTGAAATAAATGTGTGAATCATGTACTGTACGGGTTTTGTGCAAACCATGCCAGTGCTAGTTTTAGTAAAATTGTTGTTGGTGTATGGTCATTTTTGTCCCAAATTAAATGCTTGAACTGCAGTTCTGCTCTTTAGCTCTAAGATTATATGATCCTGTAGCTAAGTTGGTAGAGCATTCTGTTATCAGCACAAAATATTGTGGCTTTGAATCCCAGTGAACAGACCTACCTATTAAAAATGTATATGCTATAGATTGAATGCAGTGTACTGTGTCTCTTTGGATAATTGTCTGCCAAATGCATAAATGAATTGCAGATGTAATTCGGGGTTAGACGCGCAAGCAACTTTTTATATGTATATATTGTTGTATAACTCTGCCAAATAATTGAAACCGTGTAATGTGAAAAATTTTATGATTTTGTTTAATTTATTGTAGATGCGACAAGCAGGCCTATCTAATATTTAGATAAATAACTGTAATATGTACATTTGCAGAAGCTATGAATTTTTTATAAAACCAATGATGCCAGGAACCTTGCACACTTAGTAAAAATTAACAATTATTAGTTTTATTAGTCTGCTTTTGGACAAACCTTATTTTGCTTGAAGAAAAAAAATGCCCTTTTTGTATGGCCAGGGGAAGTTTTGCCATACCTTTGGTTTTCGTGAAACGCAGCCACTGCTGTAGTACTGAATTGTGGAGTAACCGTGTTTTTCCACATTTATGCATTCAAGATTATTTGTGTGGGGCTAAAACGGTGTCTCGATGACACACTGGAGCCATCAAGCATGGCCCCGCCCTTAAAACAATTGCAAGCATCCATTCGGGTTGTAGCGGTATTTGAAAGTTGAGAGAGACTGGCAGCTATCCTGGACACGCCCCAACATTTGAGAGCATCCTGCCTGTTTTCCAAGATTTTAATAATTTATTTTACATATTTGGTATTTTTTATCATTCAAATTTGGCTGGATGGTTAATAACACATTTTCTGTGGTGAGAACACATTTAATATTGGACTTTACACAGATTTTAAATATATACAGCGGTGGCAAAAAATATTAGAACACCTGACAGATCTGAAGATCTGAACAAATATCAAATGAAGTAAGTCGTACAGTTTTTATCCAATTTTAACTTGTTATGTCCACCTTTTGCAACAATTACAGCAGCGCATCAATATATTGACAATATGCCAGAGAGATGTGCTGCTGTAATTGCTGCAAAAGGTGGACATACCAAGTTAAAAGTGGATTAAAACAGTACAACTCACATCATCTGATATTTGTTGTGCTCAAAGCAACCATTATTATGAAATAAAATCATGTTTTGAAGGCCAAAAAGGTCAATATTTTCTGATCTGTCAGGTGTTTTAATAATTTTCACAAGCACTGTATTCAGTCTTGCGTGGGACCATTTTAGCCATTAGGTAATTTTTAAAGGAAAACGTCAACTATGTTCTTACCACAACTTGGATGAATAAATACTTTCCTATGTTTATTCAATGCGTGCACTTAATCTTTGTACAGCACATCGTGAATGTGTCAGCATTTAGCCTAGCCCCATTCATCCAAACAGGGATGAATTTAGAAGCCACCAAACAAATCCCTGTCTTCCCTATTTGAAGACTGTTACATGAGTAGTTACACAAGTAAGTATTGTGGCACAAAATAAATGTGGCGATTTCTTGTTTGCAGCACTTCGACCTCGGCACAATAATATTGACAGAAGTTTGAGCGAGAGGGGGAGTAGTCAGGAGTAATGATGTTACTGCACACAGAGGTCGAAGTACTGCAAACTAAGTGCTCTTCCGCCATACAATATAGTTCTCTTTTTTATCCGCTTAAAGAAATCGCCAGGTTTTATTTTGTGCCACAATATTTACAAGGGATTAATGGAGCTAGGCTAAATGCTAACACATTCACAACGCTCTGTACAAAGATTAAGTGCACGCATTGAAAAAAATATAGGTATGTATTCATTTGGTAACACTTTACAACAGGGCCGGAGTGGGGCCACTTTTCAGCCCGGGAGTTTCAGTCCCAAGACCGGCCCACTTTTTCCATAGTGTTATTCCAAATTAGCACTTTTTTCAAATTGGATAAATAAAGCAACAGTCCAGCTCTTACTATAGTTTTTATTAATATTATGGTTCAACAAATAAGGTAAAAGTTAAATAATATTTCACTTAAGATAAGAAGTTAACAAAATATTCCTCTACACTCTAAAAAAGGCTGGGTTACTTTTTACCCATAATGGGTAAATATTGGACAGAACACATGCTGGGTTAAATATTATCCCATACTGGGTTAAAATAACTCAATGTTGGGTTGTTGTTATGCAACCATGGATTATAATAACCCAACAGGTGGGTTAAAACAACCCAGCACTGGGTTAATTTTAACCCAGCAGCGTGTTCTGTCCAATATAAAATATATAAATAACCCAGCCCTTTTTAGAGTGTATTCCATAAGGAAAGGTTGATAAATTATTAGCATTGCTAATGCTATGAGGCCGATGATTAATGCAAATAGAAATATAAAAATCCTAATTAAAAAAGAAAACAATTTGACAAAAATATTGAATACAATATTGGTTATATAGCATAACAAGTGATTTATAAGCTTTTTTAGGCTGGTCATTTTTGACTGGGAAAACAAAAGGTGTTATAGGGTTCTGAACACAACCTGAGGGTTAAATAACTTTAATTCATATTGTTTACTCATGTCCTCCTCATTTTCAGTGGGGGACTGCTCAGAAGCTGCTTGGCTTTTTGGCATGTAAATAGTTTGACAACGGTATTAGCCGAATAATTACGTTGCTAATGCTAATCATTACTAGGCTTATTTCTCTTTAAGTTACCTGTTGTCAATTTAGTTTGTACTCTTGCAAATAAATCTGTAAGTTTGGCACATTTAGCAGCATCCTCCTCCAATGGATTTTTTCTTCAACCTGTTTTTTACGCCCTCCTCCTCTCAGACGCGTATTGTTATGGTAGGGCCGGCCCAGCCTACCGGAGAAAAGTTTTCTTGGACGCGCTATGGACCGAACCAACTCTATGGGAGGGGAGGGGAAAACTCCCTTACATGGTACAACCTATGCAGAGGCTGCGCGCTGCCAATGCGAAACGTGTGAAGTGTCATTTAAGAGAAGATAGATTCACTAACGTGACAAATGTAAAAAAAAAAAAAACTTGACCGGCCCAAAAGTGAAGCGGCCCACCGGGAATTCTCCCGGTTCTCCCGATTACCCACCCCGGGCCTGCTTTACAATAAGGTTCATTGGTTGAAATTACTTAACTACATTATTTAACATGAACTAATAATTAAATGCACTTATACAGCATTTATTAATCTTTGTTAATGTTAATTTCAACAATTACTAACACTTTATTAAAATCTTGTTAACCTTAGTTAAAGGTATTGCGGAGGATTTTCTTTTTCCGGGTGGATCATCAAGACTATTGGTCCTCCTAGTTGTCAATCAGGAGTGTTGCCCAATTGCATTTTTTAAAAAAGTGGAGAAGGCGGTTCTTTCCTAAATTCGAGAAAATCCTCCCCTACACCTTTAAGGCACTGTGAACTAACATGAACAAACAATTAAAAGCTTTATTTCTAATTAACTAACATTAACAAAGATTAATAAATATTGTAACAAATGTATTGCTCATGGTTTGTTCATGTTAGTTAGTACATTAACTAATGTTAACCAATGAACCTTGTAAAGTGTTACCATTTGTTTGTTGAAGTTGAGTTAAGAACATAGTAGAATATTGAAAATATGTTTTCCTTTGAATAATTTCTTCAAAAATAACACTTCATGAAAATTATAAAAAATCGTATCAGTTCTGGACCTACGGCCCCTGAAGTAAACTCCCACAGGAAAACATTTTACAAAATATTTTAGCCCTGGGAAATTTTTAACTTTCACTTCATGTCTGACATTTTGTGTCCATGCCCTGCTTTTGCAATGATTAAGAATCAGCAATGTTAGCAGCCTCTAGGATAACAATTTCATTAACAGAGGCAGCCATGTAAACAATCTTATTGGTGCCCAATCCATTTTCCTAATTGCTGAAGCCTTCATTAGGACGTTTTATCTGGTCCGGTTGCAATTCTGAAAATGTTAATGGACGTTATTATGCTATTATGTTAATGGACGTTACTCTTACACACAAATACGCTTTGACATTACAACATTTTCCACATTCAGCCCAGCAACAAACAAGGAGGAGACAAATTATGGCTGGCAGCGATTGAGACGTTGGCATTACTCAGGCACTGAAAGTAAAGATAATTAACAGGTAGATATGATTTGTTGTTGTCATAGCAAAACTGCTTTCACCTCTGTAATCAAGAACTTCACTTTGCTCTCTGTGGTGTTGTTGTTAACTTATGTAGTGGTGTAATAAAGTACAACTTCCATTGTTTACCTTACCCTATTTAAGCCCTGTTTACACCTGGTATTAAAGGGACTGTAAGTAGGGTTTTAAGTGTTTTATTAATCAAAATCAATATATTTATTCATAAATATGTCATTGTGGTGTCAAATGACCTCTGCCATTGATCTTTGTAAGCTTAGAATTTCTCCTCTTTACTTACATTGAATAGGTAAGTCCAAGGAGGCTACCATGTCGTTCAGCCATATTGATAAACTATAATAGCAGAGAGGGACAAAAAGCACAAGCCTACCAACGCATTTCCACAATGCGTTTTCATTCAGAACACGTGAACCAGCTGAAACGGACAAGGAGATCAGTGTGTACATAATGGCTACCATAGATGCAACACGCATTTGGAAAAGCGAGGCGCTAGAGAGCACTATTCGTTTGAATGCAAAATACAATTTCAAAATCCTACTTATTGTCCCTTTAAGAATCGTTTTGGTTCAGTTGGATCACAAGTAGACAACACTAAATACAGGTGTGGAGTGACAGTCTTTAGACTATCCTTGAAAAAACAAGTTTGGATGCTTTCCACCCCTTTCATTTCTGTTTCATTTTGTGTGTGAAAGTTGCATAAGCTTATTTCTCATTTACTAACAACACAAGCAGCGGTACTCTCAACATAATATTATTGTGCATATTAGGACAGTTTCTTGGACAGGGATTAGCTTAAACCAGGACTAGGCCTTAGCTTAATTAGGAAATATAAGACCATCCCATTTAAAGTTAACAGGACAAAAGTACTCGACAGTGGACAAAAGAGATAAACTTAAACTCCACTTCGATCGACCACAACACATCCTAATATGGTTTAAATGTGCTGTTAGACTCCTTTTGCCTCTCATCTCCCATCATCCTCTCTTTTTCTCTCTCTATAGCTCTTTTAAACCCTCTCTTCTTTTTGCCCTTATCTAAAGAGTGAGCAATAGCCCGACGGCAGATCTCTGTCCATGGAGCACCATGTCTAACCTGATTATCACTTGAGCTCAATTATCAGGTCACCCGTCGAGAGTGTTACTGCTGGATTATGGTTTAATGAGCTTACCTATAGGAGTTCACACAAAAGCGTCACCCCAATTACATACAATCTTACATTCTGATGTGCTGTCTCTGATAGGAGAGATGGAAAAAGACCTCACAAGGCTTTAGATAAAACCTGAATTCATTTTTGAGTGCACATTTGGCAATGGTAAAAACATAAGTTTTTATACCCATGGGAAAAAGAAATCAAAAATGAGATCTCATTAAGGCTACATTAAATGGATAGCAAACACTGAGAATCTGTTGCTTCTCTGATGTTTCTAATTAAAAGGACTAGACATCCTAAATGTATGCTCTTAAAGGAATATTCCATTTTCTTAAAAGAAAAATCCAGATAATTTACTCACCACCATGTCATCCAAAATGTTGATGTCTTTCTTTGTTCAGTCGAGATTAAATTATGTTTTTTGAGGAAAACATTGCAGGATTTTTCTCATTTTAATGGACTTTAATAGACACCAACAGTTAACACTTAATTCAACACTTAACATTTTTTTTCAACGGAGTTTCAAAGGACTCTAAACGATCCCAAACGAGGCATAAGGATCTTATCTAGCAAAACGATTGTCATTTTTGACAATAAAAATAACAAATATCCACTTTTAAAGCACAACTTCTCGTTTAAATCCGGTCGTCATGCGCTAGCGTGACCCGACGCAATACGTCATCACGTCAAGAGGTCACAGAGGACGAACGCGAAACTCCGCCCCAGTGTTTACAAATGTGGTGAAAGAGGACCGTTCCTACGTTGTTGTATGTCAACTGATACTAATTAATGTCTTTGTGTCAGTTTATTGTTTAAAATAGTCAGCAAACATGAGTTTTATATTTGTAACACGTGACCTCCCTACGTCACTACGCATTTACGTTAGGAAACGCGCTGGACCGGACCTAAACGAAAAGTTGTGCTTTAAAAGTGTATATTTGTAATTTTTCTTGTCAAAAATGACAATCGTTTTGCTAGATAAGACCCTTTTGCCTCGTTTGGGATCGTTTTTAGTCCTTTGAAACTCCGTTGAAAAAAAATGTTAAGTGTTGAATTAAGTGTTAACTGTTGGTGTCTATTAAAGTCCATTAAAATGAGAAAAATCCTGCAATGTTTTCCTCAAAAAACATAATTTAATCTCGACTGAACAAAGAAAGACATCAACATTTTGGATGACATGGTGGTGAGTAAATTATCTGGATTTTTCTTTTAAGAAAATGGAATATTCCTTTAACAATAAAGGTGCTTAAAGGTTCTTTACAGTGATGCCATAGAAAAACAATTGTTGGTTCCCCAAAGAACCATTCATTTACAGGTTCTTTTTAAGCGAACATTTTCTGTATCACCTTTTTATGGTCTGTATAACATTTCATTACAAATGACCTTTTGTGAAACACACAAAACATCCGATTTTAAAGGCTCTTTTTTAACCTTACAGCCAAAAATGGTTCTTTATATGGCTTTGTATAGCACCTTAATTTTTAAGAGAGTAAAATTTGCTGGGTAAATATTGGACAGAAGACTGGTGGATTGTTGTTATGCAACCATGGGTTATAGTAACCCAGCAGTTGGGTGAAAACAGCCCATCACTGGGTCAATTTGAACTCAGAGCTGTGTTCTGTCCAACATGGATAATGAAATAACCCAACCATTTTTAGAGTGTATCTTGACAGATGTCAACATCTAGTCCCGTGATATGATTTATTAAAACATGAAAATCATTTGTTTTTATTTCTACTTTAATTTAAGGAGAAACATCTATTCAAGTTGATGCTTGAATGAAGCACAACTGGGTGCTCCATTAATCTCCTGAGGTATTAAAGATCAACCTCTGAGAAATAGCATGTTTCCACATCACACACTCCAGATGGCTAAAAAAATCACTCTATCTTGATTGCCTTCTTATGCGAGACAATCAGCAGGAATAGACGGCACCTTTTCTTTCTGTTTCGTATTCCCACCACATTTTCTCACCTCATTCTGATCACAAAGGCTAATGAACAATCTCACCAAGTCACTAACAAGCCAGTTTCAGCAGCTGGTCTGAAAAGAGCTTTCACTCAGCCGGCGGACAATGTCTTAAAGAAAACTAGCCACTTTACCCCATATAAACCTTTTTAAAAAAGCAATGAATCATAATGGGTTTAGACCGGAAAATTGAACCGCAACATTCGGAGTTGAAGTCATTCTCATGAAGGAAAGCCACACGCCCCTGTTGCTTTAATGCACAGTATCGATACCTAATGGCCCCTGGCCATGAGTGATAGAGGGCTCTTAAAGAGATAGATGATGGCGTCTCGACGCTGATGGGCTTCCAGTAAATATGACATTAGTGCACTGAGCGTGTGTTAGTACCAGTAAAGGCTGATACATTAAAAGATTGAAGATGTGTTAATTGAGAGAGCCACAGTTAAAAACGTTAGACATGAACTGCATTGGACTGGGAAATGTTAAGGCGGAAGAACTTGGAGATACTGCATGCCTCTGTGAATACATGGCATATACATTTCCAATATTATTTTGTTGTTTTTCACACTGAATTATAAGCGTAACCACAAAGATCAATTGTGACCTCAGAGTCAGAAAAACAGTACAGAAACCAATAGAAAAAGAAAACATTCATCACTTATATATTATAGCTCTGAATATTTTGCATTTTTTCATGCAAAAGGTTGTTTTTTACAATAATGGAAATGTTATTCCAATATAATACAAAATGGCAAGTGGGTAAACAGCACATTTGAAGAAGGTATCTAATAAATTACATATTGACTACAATGTACTGAATAGCTCTGCATAAAACAACCATTTCATATTCTGTGTATGGTAATAAAAACCCAAACCAAAAAATAACTTAGAGTATGTTATGTATAGAAATAAATCACACAAAATCCTCCTTTCAACCTTCTGAGATCTACAGGTTTTCTTGACTTTAACTGAATGTTCCTGGAGTTAGGAGCACTGATCCCTATCAGAGACTTAAAAAACAAATCAATTCTAAGTTGGGGGAAATTAGTCAGGTTTATAGTCATGACACGTTACATCATAGTTTGTTATGATGTCTAAATAATAGGCCTTGAATGTAAGAGACAGTGAACAATTCTAATAAATACATTTTATGTTGTAATATATTTGACTACTTAGTGCAGAACATATTTGCTAAGCATGCAACATAAAATTGTCACAAAAGGCAAATGTTAAAATGACCCACACAGATCTGTATAAATATCTGTGTGCAAACATGATGGTCGATCAATTATTCAGAAGATAGTATCAATTTATAACTATGCCACCACCAGATCAAAAATATCAATGCACAAAGATATGATACTGTCAACAAAAAACTGAAAACCTGGCGGCCATTTAATCTCCTTCAGTGATGTCTCTATAGCACTTGATGGAAATGAAATGATTACACAGCTCCTAAAGACAGCTTTCTTCAGTTTGCTTTGAGGACACTATACTTCTATTCATCTCTGTCACTTGTGAAGCGCCGAATGACATCCTGTGGTCTGGCTTTAGACTAACAGGTACTAACTGTGACAGGTGAACTGAAGATGCTCCCTGTTGAAAAGGCAGAGAGGACCTGAGGACACAAGATGTATTTGACAGCTTCTTTCTCAAACAAACATTTTGAAAAACATTTCTTATATTATTGCTCATATGGTGCTCTTGTAGCTCAATGATAGAGCATTGCATTAGCAGAGCAAAATGTTATGGATTTGATCCCAGGAACACACATAATGGTAAAAAAGTTAACAACATAAACAAGCGGCTTTCGTGAAACAAACATAGCCACAAAGAATCAAAAGCAACAAAGTCATTTTAAAGTATTTTATTGCTTATAACAAGCAATTAAACTTTCAGCTAACTACACTGAGCTAACATTACTGTGTAAAATGTGTAGGGGATAGCGGGGCACAACCTACGCTTTTTGGTTTTGGTTCAATCATTCAAAAAAAAATTGAGTTTGATTCATTATAGTTTTACACACGCAACACACACATCTCTGCTACAAATGACCATTTGAAGTTTGTTACTAATACTTACCATTCTTGGACAATTACACAAAACGTGACAGAAGTGCAAACGTTACAACTTACCCCATTGGTGGGGTTAATTGTAACAGGCAGGGGGTTAGTTGTAACACTTGCTTCCTGAAGTTTGCAGGCAAATATTTCAATACTTTTTTTGTCTATATACTTGAAGTGGATATTGTTTCTGTATCTGTCTATAATAGACAGTTATCCGCACTGTATTCATTCATCCAGCCATTTTCTAACAATAGTTCAATTAAAAATGGATACAAATGTCTAAATTAAGAGAAAAAGCAATTATGACAAAACATTTTTTATATGTGACCCAGTCTGTAATAACCATACTACAGTCTCAAATTAAATTCTGAGATAAAGAGCATCAGAGTCTGATTTGAGATATTCATTTCATTATGATTTCAATCTTTGACGTGACCGTATTAAATCAAAATTAAACATGTGAACAAAAATTAATTTGACATACAATTTTTGATAAGACAGGTACATTTATTTTGTTGGGAGCCAGCAATCATTTGTGTGTAGCCTATTTAAAACAACGGCAAGAATTACCCTAATGTTAGCGGTTTTCATATCGTAAGTGCTGAGGGGTTAGTTGAAACACAGCGTTACAATTTCTCAAATATATTTTCAAGCCCACCAAATAGTTGCTTAGAGCTTTAAGTTTTAGTCAACAACACACTGATTAATGTGACAAAGCATTGGATTTGGTATCTTACACACCCAACTTAGAAACCGAAAAAAAAAACATATGATGAAAAAATTTACTTACATGCCACCAAAACACTCGTTCATCAATAACTCTCTGGAAAAACATTATACATTCCAATAATTTGTGGGAGATCGTCTTTCACCAGAGTTGTATAGTACTTAAGTATTTTTACTTTCTACATAAAAGTACACTTTAATTATTCGTATTTTATTAGTGTTTTTCTTTAGAAAACATACATTCCAAAACATATTATCATAATTTTTACTCCATTACATTTCATAATTTCAATTTTTGGTTTATATTTAATATTTAAGTACATTAAACATCTAGTAGTTTTTTGTACTTTTACTTACGTAAAAATTATTTTCGTACTTTTACTCAAGAAAGTAAAAGTACACCATTTTTATGTAATTAGGCATTAAATCGATTTTAATATGCAATATCTAATGAATACACAGTATGATTATATGCTTTACAATGTTGTGAACATTTTTTAGTAAAGAAACGTAATTTTTTTCTCAAGACAAACACTCTGATAAAGCACAGATGCTTGGAAAATGTAACTAAAATACTTAAGTATTACACACCTCTGTCTTTCACATCCATTCACATAGTGGTGATCCATGATCACCGTCTCCCCTCGTCTTTAGGAAACCAAAACATTTGTTATTTTCAATGAGGTATTTGTTTCAGAGTTCAGTTTAGCCTCTAGTCAGACAATTAAACAAACAGAGACCGGAAGTTACTGTAAGTTCCACCCAGAAGTGTAATTGCGATGAAACCAATTAAATCATCTATAGACAGAGTCTATTATACTTTAAAAGGATTGATTCTTTGCGGAGTTTGTAGGAAGTTACATTTGTTCCACAAAAGCTGTTTGTTTATGTTGTCACTGCTAAAAACTGTTTATACATTGCTTAGAGGCTATCTGTGTTCCATTGGAGTCAGACCCATGACCTAAGCACTGCTAATGCAATGCTCTAACCTATTAAGCTACATGTAATTTAATATGTCTCCCACTGTCAAAATTGAATTGTACAATTTAGAACTATTGGTACTGCATAGCCATTTAAACCAAAAAAGTTTATCTTTGATATATTACTGTGAAAGATCATTTGGTGACTTTCTTTGTTTTTATTTTTGACATTTGGCTAATGTCTCTATGCCCTTATCCAAACTCTACGCAACAATGAAAAACAGTAATCTTTTTTTTTGGAAGAAAGAATAATCTTATTTTGCTCAAGATGGTTCTTAAAACATTTGACATTATTTGTAGAGCAAGCATCTACACAATTATGAACAGATGGTGGATATAATACTTCTAATTGTCAGTTCTATATTACATGCACTTCTCAGGAAATTGTTTTGATGGAGCCAAAGTCTTTCTCAGGCAACTGAAATCTGTTTATATGAACAGAATATGTGTGCCAGAAGCATGAAAGAATGTGATTTTTTCTCAAAGAAGTTTTCAAAGATGTTTCATGGGAATACATGAACATTACCTATTAGTAAACTTAGATTAATGTTACTACATGGTGACAATGTTGTGTGATAAAGCTTAATACCTCACTTGAGATAAAGGTTTAGCTGGAACCTTGACAAGGTGATGCCCATAAATTTCTAATACCGAAGTCTATATGTTTCCTCAATAGCCTGTATTTAGATTGTCTTTGTTTCTTACAGCTGAGATACTGAAGTGAATTTTGTTTAAATTGCTCAAATTAAAATTCTATTTTGTCTTTAGACAAATTAATTATTTTTTATTATTATTAAGAGGCACAGTCTGCGTTGTGCACATGGTTATACAGTAAATAACTACTGTATAGCATATCCAAAACAATCTAATGGCAATTTGTACACTGTAAAAAATACTTGTAATTAATAAGTCATTTCAACTTTCTTGAATAGTGAGGAGTTGGTAAAAATAAAAAATAAACATTGACTGGGGAGAGGTTAGGGGTTGGGTTTCAATATTTGACTTTATATATGTCTTTTTCTAATAATCGTACATTTTTTGTACGATTCACTTTGTATATTAACCAACTTATAAAATATGTATGCATTCCCAAAGATTATGCTGGCATATCATTACCGTGAAATAATAATACAATTTTTGTATATAAAACAACACATTTTACTTACTTTTGTATTGTAGGTACATCTTCAAGCTAGTGTTTTCTCACAAAACAAAGAAACAAAAAAAAAATCTCTTTTAACTTTTGCCTACTGTACATACTGTACTTTTAACACACCATGATATTTAACCCTTGTGTGGTGTTCATATTTCTGTTACTTAGACAATGTTTGTGGGTCTAGTGGACCCACTGTATTATTCGTATCTTAAACCAATGCAGTCATACAAATTTATGTATAACTGTTTACAGATGATTACTTTAGCCTCATTGCAAGTAATATAGACAGAATTTATGGTTAATATTTGTCATTTACCACTGGTAGAGGACTATTTATAGATTAAAGTGCTATTCGATTTTGTGATAATATGAAATAAGAGAAGAAAATTCTATTCTCCCCCAGATGTTTATCTAAAATAAGTATTTTCATCACTTTTTCATCTCAAATAAGTTTTTCATCACTTTGATGTTTAATCCTTTGAATAGTTTAGTTTGAAATTGTACACATTTGAAAAGATGCGGTATCATAACACATTATCCACACTGAACACATAACCTGTTCATGTCAGCCTACACAAAACATAAGAAGCAGATTTTTACTGTGTAGCTGTGTTGCATATGCATTTCTTGCATTTTATAGACGTATACTGTGTCTTCCTGTCCATCTTATGTCCACACACACACTGCAGTACAATGTGTTGCTTTTGGCTACAACCTAAAATGATGAAAATGCTTGGATATGAAATTTTACTTTCCCTATTTCTCACTCTCTCACACACACTCATACACACTCATACACACACAAACACACACATTCTGGTTTCCATGTTTTGTGGGGACATTCCATAGACGTAATGCATTTTATACCATACAAACTGTATATTCTATTCCCCTTACCTGCCCCATTCCCTAACCCCAACCATCACAGAAAACTTTCTTGTACCTTAGATTTTCAATAAACATCATCTTGTTTGATTTATAAGCTTGTTTCCTCATGGGGACATCAAAATGTCCCCACAAGGTCACAAAAACACTGGTATTCCTATCTTTGTGGGGACAATTGGTCCCCACAACGTGATAATTACCAGGTACACACACACACACACACACACACACACACACACACACACACACACACACACACACACACACACACACACACACACACACACACCATAGGTTTTGTGGTAACTCATGGTTTTACAAATAGTAATCAATACACCAATTTACCATGATTACTACACTTTTACTATAATACAACCATGGTTATTTTTTGTAAGGGATATAATGGTAAAATGTAGAATGGTTCCTGTTAGACAAAAGGTAAAGTTTTTGGGACATTGGGGGCAGACAAGTGTTCATGCATGATATATAACATGTTGTATCTTTGCGCTGTTACAGCAAATGCAGAAGGACAAAACTCTGACATGCATCCATCACATATGTACAGAAATATATACAAACACACTCATGCACTCACAGGAGTCCCAGATAGGAGAAAAACAAAGTGAAGTTACATAGCACATTCAATTTTCACTCTCTTATTACCTCCAGGTCCAGTGCACCCGAACACCACATATGTAATATAAATGTGTAGGGGGGGTGTACAGTGTACAGTCATTATAAAGTTGTTTATTTTTATGTTCTTTATAGAAAATGAGCCAAGGCCAATGAATCTGAGGTTGAAACAACAATTAATTGCATAATGTTTCTTTTAGTAAACATTAAAAACGGGTCCCACAGACCCGAACACCACACAAGGGTTAACTTAATAGTTCCCCATCGAGGAAACTCACTCTGCGTCGCCGTAGTGATGCATTGGGAACTCCTACAGCGTGACTACGTCTGAGTATGTATATCAAATTCGACCACTGGTTGGGCATGACGTCTTTGGCGGAAGCCAGAGAGCATAAATAAGGCTGAACGGAATGCCCAATTTATCTTTTTATGCCTCAGCTATGTGTGTATCAGAGTGACCTTGCTGCCGGGAGGGATTCAAGGGCCCCCATGCGGTTTCTTCCACCTCGATTGGTTGCCCATGTGTCATTGTTTGACGAGTCCCACCTCAACCAGTCTATTGAATGAGTAGTTGATAGAGGTTGTAACTTGTGACACTGCTAGATTTAATATTTATACCAGCAGATAAGAAAGAAACGAAATACAAATTAGATGAGAGATTTCTTGTAAAATGAGTGCAATCTCAACACCAGGGGCTTCCTTTCCTGATCTCCATTCTTACTGTGGGTTCACATCAGCCGTGTTTGCAAGTATGCAAGTCATGGAAAAGACCATACCCATGTTTACACAAGCACTTCATTTAGCTTTTAACATAATAGGCTATATTTTGAGAATGTTTTTAGTATGTTGCCATGAGTGGCCAGTGGCGTGTTAACCATTTTGGGGGCCCTATGCAAAGTCCAAGCACCAAGGCCCCCCATGTCCCAGCATTGCCCAAGGTTTTTCAATTGAATTGCACAACAATAATATTCAGTATATAGAATTAAGTGAGATAGTATATATATATATATAAACCGGGTTTATTTTGTTTTACACTGCTTAAAATAACACTAAATTGTTACAGTTTGGTATGACACAAATTATTGGTTTAAAAAAAATGTGTTGCGCCCCTCTCAGATATATTATTTGCTTACAAATGTATTATATGTATTTAAAACAATGTAATTAATACGGCAACTTCAGTGTCTTACATCTTACAAAAAAACTAAATGAGGAAAAAGAGGATGCATTAGATTATGATTCAGACTGATTTAACAAACTGAACTAACAAACACCAGCAAACAACATTGTAAGTTGGTTATTGCTTGAATTTGACAATGATGAGATACAGAATATGATTTATGTATTTTAGACATTATTTAAACCCCTGCGTGGTGTCTTTATCATGTTTATACCTGTACGAGTGTGGAACAAAAGATGCGTGTCACCGATCAAACCAAACCACCAATCACAAGTGTGAAGCCCAAAGTCTTTAAAGTAAACTTGACCATCGAGTGAATGTTGTGCAGTTACGAGAGAACACCGAGACTCGAGCGAGCGCTCATTCCAGCACTTGTGTGGCTGCTTTTGTGCGCGCTGTGCAGAGGTGCGTTGTCCCGTGGAGTTCGCTCATCTGCACGCTCGCGAGGACGCTTGTGGTTTTTGTGCGCGCGACTTTTGGGTCTGATTAAACACCATAGCCGCGCATATAATTGGTTCGCGCAGAGCAGATTGCTCGAGTGGCGCAGTTTCGTCCTTCTTTTGATGAGTTCGGCTTCCCATACTATATGTGCCCTCACGAGGATGCGCGCATATATTATAATGCGCATATATTATTCTGTGTGTATACTTGCACATCTCTCGCTCGCGCGTGCTTTATTCGTGCCTTAGATTTGGGTATGAATAAACCTTGTGGTCAGTAGGGGGCCCCCCAAGCCCGCGAGGCCCTACGTAATTGCGTAATTTGCGTGGTGGGTAGACACTCCACTGTGAGTGGCTTCATTTCTGAAGCCTCCAACATCAAAAGAAGCGTGCAATATCAGCCTTGCCTAAGCCTTCGGCCTAGCTCTATCCCCTCGCACATTTACAAAATGTGTAAGTGCTGCCCTGGTGCCATTGCATCTTCAGGGCATTTGCATACAAATTTTTATTGATGATTGGCTAATATTAGCCCAGTCAGCACAAATGGCAGCACAGCACCGAGATGTTGTGCTTGCACATCTAAGACACCCAGGAAGTAACCACAAGCATAACTTTAAAACGAGTAACTTATTACAGCATTTGAAGACGCATCACCCTGAAAAACATGATGGTTACACTCAAGTCTCTTATTTCACTTAGGTTTTTTAAAGGAGTTTTATTTTGCTTTTGTATTTAAAAACTGAAATGCCTTTTGTTTAACAAAATTGTTTCTGGACTTTTAATTTGAATTTTTTATTCCTTATTTGTTGCACTGTTTATACAGTTATATTCTAAAACTAAAATACCCTTTCCATTTACAGTGTTGGGTTTGTGGCTCTTTTTCACTTAGGAAAAGTAAATATTACTGTCAAATGTCTTTCAGATAATAAAAATACTCTAGTTCACTGTATGTATTTGTTCATGTTTTATACAGGAATATGTCTAAAGCACACCATAAAATAGTTATATCCATTCATACAGTGCTAGTAGTATGTACAGCTGTATATTATACAGATATACACCTTGGATCACTCTGTATAGGCTGATACCCCAAGCCAAGGTATCGGAATCGGGAAGAGAAAAATGGTATCGAAACATCTCTAGTTCTAGCTAACACTTGCTCGCACATGTTATAAAATGGTGTTATGTTTTAAGAAACAAAACAGTCATTAAAATAATAGTAGGTTGGATTTGGTGACTTGATTAAGAAATTTACTTTCATACCCCAAAACATTGCAAAAACAAACAAACAAACATCAAAACTTTTTACAAATTTGCAGGAGATCGACTTCTGACAGCAAGAGATAAAGACCAAAAGCACAGATTGCTTGGCCCAGTGTAATTATGAAGTCTGCATTGCAATTAACCCCATGTTAGCTTGTGCCCTGCTCACCCCTAATAATAGCTGACTGCCTCAAGATGAAAACAAAATCATTTAAAGTAATTTGGAAAAGCACTTATAAAGAGAAAGTATAAAATGTCATCCTTTCCAGCATCATCTTCACATACAGTCTATCAGCAATAGAAAATGGCTTTCAGATCTTCACCGAATGTTATCATGCTGTCAGACACAATGTGTAAGTGACCGTAGGGATAATTAAAGCAAAATCTACATTCCATCTTTTTTTAGAGGCTATATATGTATATATAGGTAGTGGTTCCTTTCTGAACAGAAGTGAAAAGGACAACACAGAAATAACTCTTGAATTCCTGCTAATTTTGTTGTAACCCTAATGGCATTTCCTCTTGGAGGTGAACCTCCCATGAAAATTTTAATTAACACAGTTGTCTGTGTGCCTGGCCTTCCTACTCCTGTGCTTTGTTCGCTCTTATGAACTGACAACCTGAGAACAAGAACCAACCGCACAAAAAGGTGTTAAGATAAAAAATGAATAAATGTGGTGGTTCCTGCCTTAAAATACCTTGGGCTTAAAATGAAAATAAATTATACATGCAAAACGAGAAAGAAAATAGTGATTTTATTACATTTATTTATAATCTTAATGCATGTCTCTGAAAGTGGTGATTAAAATTTGACACTAACTTTCCATTGCTTTGAAAGTAAAGGAAAAGATATTTCTCTTTTAAAGTAATTATGCTGCTATCAAACATAGTTATAGTGACACTGTGTATTATTTATAGGTTGTGCATATTGCCAGGGTTTAGTGCTCTATGATTAAGACAGAACAGAATTAAGCTAGATGACAAAGCAAATCTGAATTAAGAAATAAGATTGGACTTTATTTAAATCAGTTTGAAAAAAATAAGCATTTTATGGGGATGTTTATGTTCTCAGAGGTTAAAATAGACAAACAATTCCCAGTATATTGATGTAAAATATTTCTGACAGTGACAAATACTGCAGAAGATCCAACTGCACTAAACAGTAAATTAATCTTTAGATTTTAAATGATGGAAAAGCAGAACATGTCTCCAATGATGTTTTCCCTTAACATCACCAGCGTTTCTGCCAGAACTTTAGTCCTGTTTCTCATGGGCTATTTGTTTGGCTGGATAAAGTCATGGTATAAGTTGAGAGGCCAATCAAATAGCAGAGAGACTCTGGGCCTGTGATGAGTTTTTCCTGGCAGGCCTATCTGACAGCTGTCCTATCAATCCAACTTTGTGTATCCTAATTTGAAGTTGGTGCAGAGCCCAAAAGCAGATGTGCTGGGAAAATGTAACTTGGAATACTATCTTTCCAAAACATGAACAACAATTTTTCCAATCTTTTTTACTTTTACAATAATGTCTGATTGTCCAAGTTTTTTAAAGCTCACATAACACACACGGTTTCTACTTATCTCATATTGAGTACCCGTAGAGAAGTATTGCATCCTTCATATATCCAAAGAGTTTTTCGTTTTATCAGATTTATAAAACACAGATCATCTGTACAGATTATTTTTGAATAAACCCTAGCACCTGGAGGCATATCATGGGTGGAGCTAATCATGAGCAAGCAACACACATAAAACATTATCCCACTATCTCTAGATAGCTTATGATTCACTACATATTCATGTCATTTACATTAAAGGCCCTTTATGTGCCGATTGAAAACAAAACATAGACATTTGAAGCAGTTTTACTTTTTGCTTTCCACTGTATTTCCTTCACTAAAATAAATTTTAAGCAAGATTGTTACGTATGAGTCTTTCATGTTCGAAATAAACTTCCTTAAATTTGTACAAACCAGGGGCGGAGTGAGGGGGTGGCTTCTGGGGCTCAAGCCCCGAATGTTTTGTCAAAACCCCTGAATCTTTTCAGTTCTGTAAAATGAATTCATCCAGTAAGCTAGGGGGCGGCATTCAGCTTTGACTCTCCAGTCCCACACTCAAGTGAAAACGAATGAGAGATTGAAGTTGAAGGCAAATTAATATGTTGAAACTCCCCACAGTAAAGTAATTTTTCAAAGTGTTTTATTACAGTGCCTTTGTTATTACTATAAAAGTGTATATTTATAGTTGTGTGATGTAAATACTGTTAAATAGTGTCAACTGATGTATTATCTGCATGGCTAACGGCTAATGTTAGCGCTCTGATCTAGTCTGCCTGCTCTGCTCGTTGTATTTAAAGTACATTTAATCACAGTGAATTAAAACTTTGAAAAAACCTCGCTGTTAGATATCTCCTGCCAAATAACTAGAAAATATCAGAAATGCTTAGGACAGCAAACTAAGACATGCAGTCTCATGGTAATCCATAAGATTTATCTTTCCCATCACACCCCCCTCTTGAGATACTGATATTGAATGACAGACTTTTATACGCTGTTCTGTCTCAACAACTTCACGTGGGGGAGAAACACAGAGCCAGTGATGCGTTGGGCTTTGGGACAAAAGTGGTCCTAAAGTGATCGCAGCTAATCGGAGTGGGACTCATTAGATGTACAGAGGTGAGCATCAGCGTGGAGCTCGGGGGCTGTGCGGGGACGAAGGTCCGCCGAGCGCTGGGACACAGTGGCTGCAGGCAGGGGTATTAATTGAGAGAGATTAAGTTGCTCTCGCCCTTGCCTTGACAAGATCATCAATAAGGGCTCTCGAAATCGTCCCCAGACTGATGTTCTCGTTGTTTCATAAGGAACTGTGCGACTGGGAGAGCAGCTGGCAGAGGACCTGTCCATGGAAACACATGGCCGGCTAAATTGAATATGGAACAAGGTCACCTGGGCCGCGTGTATTCTCACCGCACCGCTGAGATCACATCAGTTTGCGGGAAAGTGGATGCACTTGATGCTTAGATTACTTCTTGAAGATTTGCTTAGACAGGTGAGGCCAAGAGAATATTGACATGGAGGACAATATAGTGAAATATGAAGACAGGGGGTCTGGGATTTTCAGTTTTATTAAATTGAGTCTTGCATGGTACCAAGGGGTCTAGTGTGTCATACCGGTATAGCATGTAAAGCAAGACTTATGGCTTAGACTAACATACCGACACTGGAGTCTGGCCTACAAAATCGGTTCATATTTGCTTACAATCTATACAAAAGATATACAGTACTGTGCAAAAGTCTTAGGCCACCACCCCCAGACTTGTTGTTTTAGAAGTTTAATGTCCATCCGTATTTATTTTTTAATCTATTTTATTAAGATACAAACAGAAAATACAGGAAATACGTACAAAAATATTTAAAATTAAATTTTCAAGACTAAATGTCTTCTTTAGACATCGTCTGTGTTTAGTGTGACCTCTCTTGGCACTAAACACATCTTGAGTGTTTTTGAGCAGAATGAAGTAAAAAGACTAATTTCTTTAGAATAAGATTTAATTTCATTTTATTTAGGTTTAAGAGATCCTGCAGTGGAAGGGGACTTTACCCTAAAAACTTGACAGATCAGTTTACATTTTATACAGTTTTTAATGCTACAGTATATACATTTCCTGTATTTTCTGGATGTATTTTGTTAAAGAGATGAGAATGAGAAACAATTATATATGATCACTATAACATTGCAAAAAAAAACATCTAATTCTGGCATGGTGGCCTAAGACTTTTGCACAGTACTGTATATAATGGGAAAAGGTTGTAGCAATTGTAACATTTACAGTAAAATGCATGGAACATGGAATTTCTATTCCCAAAAATGTGTCAGTTTGCAACATGAAATATAATAAATGTCATTTATATATGTCATATATGATTTTCTAATTGACATGTGGATAGCAAACAAAAATTGTAATTTAATGGTTTTAAACTGGGTATTTATGAACTGGGTGTTCACCAGCATACTGCCGAAGAAACATCTATGTTCATGGTGACTTAGTGGGGAATCCATTGTATTTGAATTTGTTGATACAACAATCTTAAGTTTAAATGGTCAAATAAGCAAATAGAAAATAAAGCATCAGCCCTATTTCTGTAATTAAACCATAAATTTCAGAATTCCTGTCTTGTTTGCTCTTCACATCTCACTTGTCTGTGTTAGTGAACCAATTGAACATGTGGGTAACTTTGTTTTTTCAGTCTTACAGTTAATGATGTGTGCTGCAAAAATGCCAGATAAGAAGGCAGTGTCAATAATTCATCTCAGTACTGAATTATTTAGTAGAAAATAAAATTCACATTGGCAGAATGCTTCAGGACCAGAATCCCTCAGTATTTTGCTATATCTTTGATTATGAGGACAGTAAAAATAATTAGGACTGACGAGAACAGCATTTCTAATTGTTCGACTATTTAGGATAGGGATAAAGTGATTGTGTATCCGAATGAAACAGCTGTATTTGAGGGGTGGTGTACTCTGGCTCTTTTCACATCTATAATTACAGCTCAAATCCATGTAATTGTTTCTTTTGTTTGCATGCCAGTGTATCAAAATTGTTCCAAATGCAAAGTGCTGAACCAGTAAATTACTTAGACTGTATCTGAATAATGACTAGTGACACAGAATATCCCCTTTCCTAATTGCGCTATTAGAAATATCCCAGATATTAACAGCTCATTTTTGAAGACATTAGCCTCTTTCACACAGTAAGTTTGGTAAATTACCATGAATTTACCAGAATGAATTTATCAGTAAATACAAAAATGTGCTATTAACATACGCAGTGACCAGTAAGATATCATTCACACATCGGTACCAAAATACCGGTAAACTCAGTAAGAATCTGAAGTTACCTCTAAACTGCCGCATGACAAGCTCAGTGTTGTATTTGTAAACAATGGCGGGTTTTGACCACGGTCTGCATTTTTTACTTCTGTGGCAAACGCTGACAGTCACACAGTGACCAAACAACATTGCATTAGGTGACTTCAAATGGAACTTAACTAGGGAAGAGTCCTATGGTGGCTGGTGACTTTTTTGAAGCGCACGATGTGAAGTTCGTCACAACATGTCTGTTGCCCGTCATGTGTGTGTTTCATCATTTCAAAATATGTGTTCTGCGCTTTGAGAGATCGTGTGTGCATCACGTGTCTTGCCAAAATAAGTGCCTGCTGCAGACGCATCTAAAGGGTTTATGATAAAAGAGACGCTCGTGTTTGCCAGATACTCGCATAATCTCATACGTAATCAGAGTTTATTGTTAAGGGAGTGTCTAGCGTGTATTTTGGGAACGTGAGCGTCACTTTTATCATAAACGGTTTTGACACGTGTGCAGCAGGCACTTATTTTGACAAAACACATGATGCACACAGGCTCTCTCGACACGCAGGACACATATTATGGAAAAGGGAACCACACATGTGACAATCCGAACACTTATTTTGAATTAGCGCATCCTCGGAAGAGCAGTCACGAGCCGCCACTGGAAGAGTCCCAACATGTGTTTTGAACAGCAGTAATGTTTACACATTATGCTTCACAGAGGGTGTACTAAGGATGTGGGCAATTCGGCAAATAGATGGTAAGCTGTTTAAAAAAAAATTGGTAAAGAAATGTGGACGTCATGGTGTGCTCGACTTTAAGCGGCATGTGTGTGGAAACGTTCTGTAAACAGTTTGGCGGTAAACACGTCATCTGTATCAAAATGTTATGATTGGCCCGTACCTGTCAGCACGTTCTGACATTGTTGTTTTAAATGCTGGTAATAATTTTTTTTTCATTCACACATAGCGCTTACCGGTAAATTACTGGTAATCTTAAAACCTCTCTTACTGGTCACACATGATCTGTTAACCTAAATTTACCAGTAATTTACCAGTAAAGACTGAATGTGTAAAATACACTATTGTTTATTGTACATCTCTATTTTTATGTTTCTCCTGTTTTTCTCCATTGCATAACAGCCGAAGAAACAGCACATGCTGCATAAAAATCACATAGATTTAAATTATGCCTTGAGCATATTTGTAAGTATAACAGCTGTGGTTACCAGATATAGTCATCAAATATTCAATCTGTCATATTGCACAGACTTGTGGGTTGATTATTTGATATAAATTTCCATTCCTGTTCAATTGGCAAGTAATTAATATTAATCAGCATGAGAGATTTCTAAAAACGAATGCAACTTCAATCATGTGATTAATGAATTTGAGAAAAAATGCATGGGGGAAACTGAAATTTCAGTATATCATCTCCATCTATGCAAAACTACTTGAATTCCAGATTTTACATGCATGACAATTGTCAGCGTAGATACTGGAAATTTTTTGACATCACAGATTTGACCTCTTTTCTTCAGTTGAACACAAATTAGCTCCATAAAGGGCCCTATTTTAACTATCTAAGTGCATTGTCTAAAGCATACTAAATGGGCGTGTCCAATGCCACTTTTGCTAATTTAACGACGGGAAAAATGGTTTGTGCGCCGAGTGCACGGTCAAAAAGGGTTGTTCCTATTCTTTTAATGAGTAATGGGAGTGTTTTGGGCGTAACGTGCAATAAACCAATGAGAGTCTTATCTCTCATTCCCTTTAAAAGCCAGTTGCGCTGGCGCTATGTCCAATCCCTATTTAGATTACATATTTTATAAACTAAAAAACTAAGCGGAGGAAGAAGAACACCAGTTTAAGAATAATGTTAAAAAAATGTGTTGTTTTCATTTTATTGAAATTTTATTTTTTTGGATTAAAACCTTTAAAAGCTTTTTTCTTTCAGTCATAGAAGTACAAATAGCAGGCTTTTCATTGCTGTAAATGTATTGATATCCTACATTATCCTTGTAATCTCATAAAATAATTTACAAGTATGTAAGAAAAGGTTTGTACTCTAAAAATACTTTTTTTGTAACAAACAGTAGATAAAGAATTTACAAACGTGCGGAGAGCCGTTTCAGCACTCAGACAGCGCAATGTGATTTTTAAAAAGCATTACTTAAAATGTTTCTCATCTCATCATATCCACAGGTACAGAGTCATCATATACAATAAATCCGTAGGGTAGCATTTAAAAAACATTTAAAAATAGATGCATTTGTTTTAAGAAAAGCATTTATTTACTTACCAGGCTGCAGGTGAAGCAGCTCTTTACGCCTTCTAACGTCTCATAATTGAGACTCAGTAATAATTTTTCATATTTAAAAGCGTTTTTGTGCTGTGCATTCATGTATGTGATAAGCAAACCTGCGTTGTCATCCCGTTTATAGGCGCATATTTCTAACGCGCTCATTAAATAACAAAAACACCATTGCGCCATTGACTTTAGACTATTAAGTCGCAATGAAATTGAAATTAAAAACAATATATATATATTTTTTTTATATTGTGGTATTATTAACAAATGACTTATCTGTGAGCTTCATTATTTTAAAAAAAAATTGTGTGTGCTCATAATCTTTAATCAAAAATGCAAATCTCCTCCCCTCCTCAAAACAATCTCTCTTCACTTCCGGTCATAAGTATGGCAGGTGGGCGGTGTTCGGGAGAAGATCGCAGCGATTAGCAATTAGCAACACGACCCAACTTCAAACGATCCAATCAGATCTCGATGGATAAATTCAAATCCAGGCCTGCCTTATTTCATCTCAAAAGCCGTTTCATTCGGATATACGTCACCACGGGGAAAATAAGGCAATCGCTACATCCGTTTCATGGCGACTTTAAACCAGGTTTTTGTTGGCCAATGGCGTAGTCTATTTTAGTTGCCTCGAAATAGCAACGCTCCAAAAATGTGCCTGAACACACCTCGTTTTCAGACCAGAACGCCCATGGGCGCAAAATTGGGCCAAATGCATTTGCTTTTTAAACAACGTGGCACTAAACGTGAAAATTTCATTGGGTTGAAACTAGCAAAAGACACTTGCGCCGCGCATTGCGGGCTGCATTGCGCGCTGCATTGCGCCGGGTGTATTGTAGAGCCCATACTGTACATTAATTATTAAAGTAATCAAAATGAAACCAGTAATGTTTTGAGCTTTTTAGTAAATGATGCATTGCATATCCATTGCAAATAAGGTGGCACTCTGATAATGTTGAATCTCATTGGTTCTTTTGTTGCAAAACTCACACATGGCAACTAGTTACAAGACACACAAGAACCAATGAGATTCGACATTATTGATGTTCTGCCATATTCGATTTTTGGTCAATTGATACACAACGTATTAATTATAATAACGCTCACACAAATGTATTTACATCAGAGTACACTTCTGCCATTATTATGTTGTTTAAGCAACTGAAAAAAAGGACAAATGTCAGTACAGGTCAAAACTTCCCCAGGGCCCCCAAAAACCCTTCAGACCTCAGAGAGGGAACCCACTGGATTATTTTAATGATGAATGTACAGTATGTGCTTTTTTGGGCTTCAAGCAGTGCTGACCCCAAATACTGTAAGAATATAACATTAAGTAATTTTAAGTAATTTTACCGTTTAATATAAAATTAATCGTGTTCAGCTGAAGAAAGTAGGTCGTATACATGCGGGATGCCATGAGGAAGAGTTAACTACGAGATAATTTTCATATTTTCGCAAGTCACAAAAACAGCAACTGATTCCAGTTTCTTCAGGTTAGCTCTAAATGATTCATTAGCTCAGACTTTTCAAGAGCCCTTGTAGTTATGGGGACTTTGGGAAAATATTCCCTTCATGCTGTGCTGCAGAGCAATGTTCCACATGACAGCTCTTCCAAGCCCTCTGTGCCCATCTGACAGCCTCTGGAGGCGGGCACTGCTTCTGAAGAAGTTTGCTGATTATGTTTGTGATGTGAGCTGTCATTCCAGTTGTTCCCCACCTGTGGAGCCCAGGTGCAGCCATACATTCATTTACAGCACACTGAGAAGGAGTCCAACAGCTCTGGCCGGGAGAGGACAGACACAACAAGACACCGGCAGGCCAGAGTGAAATAAATTACCATTTTCACACAGAAGAATTGAGATGGAGCACACGAGTCAGTCCCTAGCACATGCCTCCTCAAATTAGGTGCCACCTGTAATTCAGATACCTACAAATCTTCCTCCCATACCGATGCCTTTAAGGCTACTGTGGTATTAGTTATTAACCACAGGAGCTCTCTGAGGACTGTGCTGGATATAGGAGGAGGGCATATGTCAAGTGCCAGGGGAATGGGTCTGATCATTGGAAGTGATGCATGTCAGTTATGAAGACAATGCTGGAAACTAGGTCTTTTCTTGACCATGACCACACACACAAATGAAAAATGTCATACAGCTCAGGAAACTTTAGTGAGCTTGCAGTTATATTTCATAAAATGAAAGATAATAATATGCTTTACTTAAAAAAATGACATAGATGGAGGTAAGATTGGCATGAACATAAAACCAGCTACAAAATGAACCACTGAGTCAGTGATTGGATTGACAGGCAATTAATATAAAGTCAGTCACAGTCGCTTTGTTGTCATTTCTGTGTGGTGAGAGAAGATATGAAATAAATTGTCTCCTAGAACCTTGTGCTGAGCATGTAACATAAATTTACAAGACAATCGTTTTCACAAATTACAAGAAATATAGTCTCAGTTAGCCAGACATTTCAGGACTAGCTAGGGAAAGTCACATCACTTGTCAACATCGCTATTTTAGTCAAGCAAGACTAATGTCCTAATGTATGATGTATGTATGAAGGTAAATTAGCGCCAAAAAGATTTGCATGTGCAAGATACATTTTTTTAAAAGTGTACGTGACATTGCAAGCGTAAAATTAAGGTGTAATGGTGTTAATCAAGTAGCAAGCGTAAGAAAGCAAGTTTTGAAACTTTATATTTACGCTAAATAATATGAATTGTATTCATCTGACCTCGCTTACACTTACACTTTCGGCACAGTTTTTACGCTGAAATACTGCCAAAAGCATTGCATTGCAAGTCTGCAATCAGTCGAATCAAAAACACATACGTGCAATCAAAAACACAGTTTAGTAAACAACAAATACAAATGTGACCCGTCACGGAAACTAGGGGCACAAGTCGGCAGCACAAGTTTCGAGAAAATGAGAATAAAATGTTTTTTTTCAAAATTTGTGATTTTCGTTTTATTGCAGAATCTGTTAGTTGAGATCATGAAGAAGCCTCTCCATGTTTGAGATAGCAGTTTATGTATATTTAAAAGCGTACATTTTGCGGTTGAAATAGGCTTGTTTTTCCAGAGATTCTAGCGTGCAACGGGGGGCGTCATTGTCTGTGTGTATATTTAAATACTGTATAAGCTTGTGTTTTCGCCTCCGCCCCCACAGGGAACAGCGTGACTACTGAATAAGGATAGTTCGCCCAAAAATGAAAATAATGTCATTAATGACTTACCCGTATGTCGTTCTAAACTCGGAGGACCTCCGTTCATCTTCGGAACACAGTTTAAGATGTTTTAACGTTAGATTTAGTCTGAGAGCTTTCTGTCCCCTTCATTGAAAATTTATGTACGGTTTCCTTGTCCAGAAAGGTAATAAAAACATAATCAAAGTAGTCCATGTGACATCAGTGGGTCAGTGAGATTGTGGTGAAGCATCGACAATACAGTTTGGTCCAAAAATAGCAAGAATTACGACTTTATTCAGCATTGTCTTCTCTTCCGGCTCGAGCGTGAAGTCACGTGACTTGTAGTGACGCGGCTGCCCTGTTCCTCAGACATGTTTGCTTAGTTTTATTTTTTTTTTTCAAACTTATAGTGTGCTTCTCCCCAGACTGTAGCTCGGGCGATCAAAACAAAAGAAAGATAAAAGAATCTGGGGCGGAACAAATAACAGTCAGCCGCATCGTACGTCAGCCGCGTCACTGACCGCGTCGGATGACGTCAAAGTACCGCGAGAGCTCTTCAAGAAATCTTACGGAGTAGTTTAATTTCGACTCGCTCTCGCGGTACTTTGACGTCTTGCAGCGCAGCATGAAGTCAAACTCATAAGTTACACAGAGACCCTATTTTAAATACAAAATTTGAAGGCGGGTTCATGTGTTTAACGGAACGCAAATACCGGACTGTAATCTGATATACCTTACATGTTACGATGTAAATAGTCCAAATTGTATATTATATTGTATTACCAGAAGTTCATGCGAAATCTGATGTACTAATAGACTATATATTTCACGGATTATACGCATTTGTGGACAAAAATCATTGGATGATTCACACATCTGAAACAGACTGGATTCGACTTGTGATCCCCACAAAGGTAAAAGTCCTGTTTATTTTTGCATGTTGTTCATTCGGACTTCTGTAATAAAATACTACATATGATGCTAGAACATCTGTAGCCTATCTCAAAACGGCTTTACAGGGGGTATGGCTTAGCTAAATGAGATGTAAATGAGCCCTATTGTCTCTCCAGCCAGGGAAAAGGGAAAGTGTTAACTTTTTTCTTTCTCAAATTTCTCAGCATTCTCCTTCTTGAATGTGTTACATTCAAATGGCCACAACTTCTCCAAATCTTATCAGATTTCCATGTGTTACACATCGTTAGAAAGCTTAGAAACTGCCCTTTCAGAATATGTGAATAACTCAAAATGCCCCAGATCCGACTTGTGTCCCTACTTTCCGTGACTGGTCACAAATTAATCGCACATAATCTGTTTTGTGTGTTAAATAACCAGTTTTAAATGTGTCAATGACTTGTCCCTTCGCACTTACAGTTTTGTCATGATTTTAAGATCAAGTTCTTTGGTTTTCAAATAGAGTCGAGTCCATGTCAAGACCGAGTCTTTGAGGAAGCAAGTCTGAGTCGAGACCGAGTACTTTAGGAGTCAAAACCGAGTCATGTCAGTTTTCATATTCATGATTTAATATCACTCCAGTTAATAATCAACAGTTAGGCCTACAGACTAAGCTAGATTGGGAATTGTTTAGAGGAGCAGTCTAATAATGCCCGACAACATTGCATTTTATTATTATTGTTATGTGCTTTTTTTAAATGAACATTAAATAATGCGTTGGTCTCGAGGACTCGGTCTGAAATTACGAGTCCTTCTCCTCCCACTGTGGTCAGAGACCGAGTCTTTGAAGGAACAAGTCGGAGACGAGTCAGAGAAAGCAGAAATCAGTCTCGAGACCAGTCTCAGACACAACATTACTTAACTGTACCATAACTTTTATTTCTTACGCTAAAATTGCACTAAAAACACCTTTATTTAAAGTCAATTTCAGCTGGTTTACAGCATGCGCACTAGTTGAAAAGCCCCTCCCCCAGAGAATCTTCAGTCTATCATTTGATGATTGGTTCTTTTAACTGGAAGGCGGGACTTTTGTCACCAGAGTGGCCGAATTGAGGGTTGCATTGTCCTCTATTCATGGCAAAATGAGTGCTCAATCTTGTTATATCTAGTATATTTGACGTGTTACACATATTTCTAGGAAATCCTGTAGTATACAGATGAAGACCTCAAAAATCCGGAAGTGTTTTCAATTATGTGTACCTCATTCATCAGACGTTCAGCCAATGATCCATGCATTCAAATGCAAGGGTTCAGTTCAAATAAATAATAATAACAACACTTATATAAACCCATTATGTAAGTGGTGGCATTAAAAAACATTTTCCTGCTTGTGCAATTCCACTGAAATCTTATAACAAACAGCCTAATATGATTGGTTTCATCTTTGACATCCTCCAGGGTAAACCCAGGTTAAACAGTTCATATTATTTACCCTACTGGGACTTAGCTTTGTGGCTCTGGGCTCACCTGGGGCCTAAATACTCTGATTAGACTTTAACTGGGGCATGAGCTGCACTCATGCACACCACCTGCGCTGCACATTCAGTCACGTTTGCGTAGACGTGTAGCACACATTACTGCATGAAGTGCTTAGATGCAAAACCCTCTAAGTGCATCTGACATGTTATCTGGTAAATTAATGTTTTTTATTAGACTTGCTGGATTCTGCACTATTTCTGAATGGCCTGAGGCTGGGATTAAGTGGATTTGAAGCAAAAGTATTTGATACGTACTGAGAGCATTCGGTTAACATCGTTATATTAATCTCATTTAACGAGCAAGTCTCCCTCTATCAATCTTCACCACATTTTACAGGGGCACTATTAAAAGTGTGCTGAGCAGCTGCATTGTCTGGTATGGGAACTGCAGCGCCACAGACCCTACAGTGGATAGTAAGCACAGCAGGAAAGATCATTGGTGTCCCTCTCCCCTCCATTCTGGACATTTCCCTCTTACAATACTCACTTCTCTGAAACCATCACCCAAACCTCAAACTCTAGATTTACTCTACATTTCTCCCTTTTTTCCCCTGAAACTGTTTACAACCCCTTACGTGCAGTTTCAGGTTAGTGCATTTAGTAGCTTTTGCATCTGAGCTCATCAAATAGTTAACATTAGCTATTAGCCACATCAATACTTGTTTAAAATTGCCATTAGATCACCTATTTTCATTTTTGTCTAATTCAAACCCTCTCGAGAAGATCTGAGATCGCTGTTCCAGGGATTGGCTGTGAACTGTAAATCGTCAAGTGCACAAAAGCACACCAGAGAGCAGAAAATGTGAGCACCTAATCAAGCTCAGCGCTCCAAAAATCGTGACAAAGTGAAACAATATCAGATCTAAAATGAGTGGAGAATTAAGTGGGCTTATGGGAGCTAAATGTTTCATCATTTAATTCCCAGTACTAAAATACTGAACGAGCACACAGCACAGATGACTGGGCTTTTCTCACTTAAAAATTGTGAAAACCAAGGGCCATTATAAACCCTGGGTAAACATATACTGAGTAATCCTGTTTTATGCTTTACATTGTTTATACTTTATCATGGGTTATTATTAATAAATCATGGTTATTTAAGTATAATAACCAGGGTTAAAATACTCCGTATTGATGAGGTTGATAACAACATGACTTATTTTTTATAAATGTTTGTACCTCTGTGAAAATGTAAACATGTGTGTTAGCTATGGCTGTTTAATGGATGACAAAACATACAGCACAAAAATAAAATACAAAAACAAACATATTTCAGTTACCACATTCACTCACAGTCATTGTTCGATGTTATTTTTTTCCAGATGCAGAAACAATTGGATTAGGTGAAAGTTTCTTACATGAATTTATACGGTAAGCTCTACTTGACTTTTTGTGTCAATTACTATTTACATTTATACCAGAGTCCTGCACGAGTAAGTATCCACGGCTCTGCAAGAATCCTTAAAGACATCTGCGACCACTGAAAGGTATATAACGCTCAAATACCTATCCCTGATCCTGAGTGTTTTGTGTCAAAACTCTTCATATTCATAATGTTATAAAATTAGATACTTTAGACGGGTAGTGTATGTTTTAACAGTTAATTAAATGGACTTTGTTTGTACACTTTTTGATTATCCAATTAAAGGACATGAAAATGTTGACGTTATTGATATCTGCTAGATGGCCCTGGTCTCGCCAACACAAAATCTTATTGACCCAACTGCATATAGGTTATTTTTTTACTATTCCCTGGGAGGGTGCATTTAAATTTAAGTCAAGTATTTTGGAGAAGTAACGTTATTTCGTGGAATTCTATGGAAGCCGAGAGAGGACATGCACTATTATTATTTGTGCTTGCTTGTTTTCTCGTGATCACAACTTAATTTCTTGTTATCTCGAGATAACAAAAGTTGTTTTCTCGTGATCTCGAGATAACGAAAGTTGTTTTCTTGTGATCACGACTTAATTTTCTCATGTTATCCTGACATGATAATCCAAATTTCATAATGTAATTTCCTGTCCATAATATTTAGTCTATTTTGAAGTGGACTGCTAATGTATATGAGTTGGTGTCTTTGCCGTTACCACACGTGTAGCTAATGTGTAGATAGACTTAATAAATAAATAAATTTGGACGGTTCATGTTTGTGAATTTAGAGACCATCTCTAAAGTATTACTGTACACATTTCTTTCTTCAATATAATTTAACAGTTTATTTAAATAAATATCAACAATCTAAAAAGTGTGCATTATAGCTGACAACCACATAAACACGTTGGTTATGTGATTGTTTGTTGACTTTCAGTCATTTCATTTAAATGCTGTTAAAAGTAGAAACATGTATATTATTAAGTAACTTAAAGACGGTCCCTAAATTCACCACTGTAAAATTGTAAATATTGACAAATCTATTTCAGCTTGAGCGAATCTTTGATCCAAGTAAAATCTCATTTGTCCATCCATGCTAATTTAGCAAAATATGCTTTTGCTGTTTACAAACAAAACAACACGTTCTATCGAGTACACGTACGCTTTAATCACATCTCAAGAATGCAACTTTTGTTATGTCGAGATCATGAGAAAACAACTTTTGTTATCTCGAGATAACGAGAAATTAAGTCGTGATCACGAGAAACAAGCAAGCAAAAATAATAATAGTGCATGGCCTCTCTCGGCTTCCGTAGAATTCAGATGGGAGACAGATTTATTTCCAATGTGGGAGCTGTGGAAAATGGAGTTTGTGAAACAACACATCACGGTCACTGCTGCCATACACACAAATAGCATTGCACACAAATAATTCTGCTTTTTAATGTTAATTATTGTGTCTGTCAGATTCTCCGCTACAAACAATTGCCACCTCTTAAAGCGGAATTGAGCCCTAGACATTCTAGCCTGTTATCACGGGTAATTTATTTCTATTTT
This sequence comes from Paramisgurnus dabryanus, assembly GCF_030506205.2. Classification (NCBI taxonomy): domain Eukaryota; kingdom Metazoa; phylum Chordata; class Actinopteri; order Cypriniformes; family Cobitidae; genus Paramisgurnus; species Paramisgurnus dabryanus. Next base: position 23,533,766 of record NC_133351.1, read on the forward strand.
GCATTGTTCTTGAGAAAAAAAAAATTGCACAATTTCGATCATTTAGATTGATAGTGTGTTGAAGCGGAATTTCCGTAACGGTTTTGATGGACTCATTTAACCAGAATGCACTGCGCGAAACTGAATCATTAGCTCCACCCACTTACCACTCATTGATGCAGCCTTCATGCTTGTTCGACTTCATGTGGTGGCGCAAGAAAAAAAAAAAAGATGACTAGAACCTATGTAAGCAGTATGTGGATGTAAGGACAACAAATTCAGGCCCCTGGGAGTTAGTTTTTATTGTTTACCTCAACGCGACCCTCAGTTGACACACAACACTAACAGATTACTCGAAAATTTGAATATGCAGCCAGCACTTTCGTAAGGAGGACTTCGAGTACTGTTTTTCAGCCCAGTTCTCCTGTGGACTCAGGTAATGTAAAATGGTCAAAATATCTAAACCATCATTTGGCTTAGTTGTTACTTGTTTTGTGCAACTAAGTTAAACATACTACGTAAAAAGTTATTATCATGTTATTATTATAAACACGATCAAAGCAGGCTAACGTTAGCTCATCCTGTGCAGCTGTCAATCAAAAAAACGATATCATCTACTTTCAATCATCTCGTCTCAAGACCTGCCCCCATTTAGTTAGTACATTTGATGGCAGCACAGTCAACTACATATCTGTTTATGATGATATATAGTGTTGGAGCATAATGTTGTTTTAGGGTGGAGTTTCGCTTTAAATAGTCAGTGTGTAGTGACCTTTATATCATCCAATAAAAATAGAAAAACGCAAAATTGTGGTCTCTTGTTCCCGCCTTTAATAAAAAAGTCATAATAGAATTATGTTTTAATAATGTGTTTGACTAAATACTGATTGGGTGGGCAAGACAGACATGTGGATAGGCTCCCCTCCCCATGCCTAGTTTCGGCACTGTTCTGTGATCCTTTGGATCTGAGCTCCAGGAACATTAAACACAGCGTGAAAAGCCCTAACACTGCCATATAAAACTTATTCACTACCTTTTTGCATTCTTACTGTGGTTTCTCTGAGGGTATAACATAAAAAGCTTATGACGATAGGCTGTCAATTTTGAAAACTAAAGCAGTACATCCAGTTTAAGTTCCTTTTTTCTCCCCCTCAGTATTCTAGTGGTGTCCATTAACCCATGGGGTTGATCATCAAAAGGGTTTCCTGCATCAAGCAATGCAGCAAAGGACCGGAGCTGAACAAAATGACATCCTATGGAGCCTGCGTGATCTGCCCAAGGACTGGCATATTCCACGCATCAATCTTTCCCTCAATCAATTGCCTTAATGAAGAATGGGCTGGAATTAAATCTAAACCTCTAATAACACTAATGGTGGCTCTTTTTTCCACAGTCGGAGGCCAAGTGGCTGTGTCCTCAGGGGAAATACTCTCCTCTCTAACCATTTATAATCAATGATTAACCACTGATCAGTGATTAGCTAGTCCAACTTTAGACTCAAAGCAGAGGAGCCCGCAACCTTAACATTCAGATGTGTCTCGAGGACATGGACTCAAATTCCTGGTTTAATTTCTATTCCTTTGAAAGTCTTTTAATACTGTACCTTCCTCCTGTCGGAAATGAAGAAGCAGCTGGATAGCGGAAATTCGTAGTACACTGCACACAGGCAGTCAAAGCGCTAATGCAATTTTTTCTAAGCTAATGGACTTGGATATTGCTTTATGCTTTGACAGAGAAAGACAAGAAGTCAAAAGATGCTGCTAAGAATAACCCCAAGGGCTAGGAGGAGGGTCGTATCAATCAACAATTCACACGTGTCACTGAACTGATCCATGGATTGAAATAAGATGCCTTTTAGTGTCCTCCCATTCATTAGGAGAGGCTTGTTAATGCAGACCCCCAGGTAGGACATCTATTTCTCCTAACATCTGCATCTTCAACCCATTAATGTGACAGATGAACAAGCTTCAACGGAGGCTGCAGCATTCGTGTCATGACATCTCGAGCATTAGCGTATAAAAAACAGGAAGTCATAACATTGTACCACCCTGCCAGGCACGTCAATCAAATCATCTTTCTTGTGCTTTTAAACTTTCCTGTGCACAAATGGAATATGGATCCCAAGTATCCCTATTCCTAATTTTAAAGTCTCTCTGAAGAGCAAGGATTCAAACCTTGCTTTGCTTTTATGTCATAAAAACACTGCAGAGAAAAGTTTATGGCTTCAGAAGTGTCAAACCTCCACCCACCATTAATTAAAGCAAGAAGGTTTTCTTTTGAGGTATAGATTTAATCTTTATTCCTTAACAGCACAACTATTTGGAGAATCGTGCTTAGGCCACTATCATCTGTGAAAATGTGTCAGAATTAGCAACACAACTTCTTCATAACAAGCCTAGTGTGAGATGAATTCAAAACCGTGAAGACATCAAAGGAGGGGAAGTCCTGCCTAAGGGAACTTTCTGAATCTTTAAGAGATAATAAAGCAAAAACACGAAGCAAGATAACATCCTTTATTTAAGAGACACCCACATCGCTGATCTCTGGTCCACAGTGACCGTCCATACACCACTGCATAATATCGCAGTTACAGATGCTATGCTGAAGGCTCTCTGTGATTATGGTAACAGAAGCAAATGTTCTTATCTCACCAAAACCGAGATAATAGATTAAAAATGACACTCAATATGGAGATGCCATGATTCATTCTGATGAAAGTCTGATTGTGGATTGAGTTGGTGATTTTCTGTAATGACAATACATTTGATTTCCTGAACAGCTGTCAGGTCACAGAGACAGGTTGCTAGGCAGTGTCAAGTGCACTTTGGCGAGTGAAATAATGAAAACATTATCCACTAGATGGATATTTCTCAGAGGAAATTGATATCTGTATTTCCAAATGGAATTCATTATAACATTATAACAATCCACTTAGTTCATCACACAATGAAAGTGTATCAATGCTAACGGAATATCATGGAAACAAAATAATTTAGTTTACCAGAAAATGAAAATGCACTCATAATTTACTCACCCTTGCTTCATCCCAGATGTATGTACCAGATGTTGCTTTTCTGCATTTGAACACAAAATGAGAAAAATATCTTAACATGCCATCATGACATTATCTTATGTGGGAGCCAGCATGTTGAAGCTTCAAAAAGCATATACATCCATCATTGAAGTAATCCAAATCACTCCAGCGGGTAAAAATATGTCTGTAGAAGTAAAAAAAAACATTTGTGAGAGAAAAACATCAACATTTCTGTGCTCTTTTTAATGACAAGATACGCAAAAAGCAATGAGGTTTAATGTTATTATATGCCACCATATTTGACCATACAGCTGATGTTTACAATAATGCACAACATATAGAGTTGGGGACAAGCCTAACCCATTGGGTGTGGGTTGTTTTAACCCATTCTTGGGTCAAATATAAACATTTTCTAGGTTAATTTAACCCAACGGCTGGGCTCGTCCCATTTAAAAAAATTTTTTATAATTATTTTTTGGGCCATTTTTTGCCTTTTTTGATAGACAGTAGTTGTAGGAGACGACAGGAAAGTAGAGGGTGGAGAGAGGGGTATGGGGTCGGCAAAGGACCTCGAGCCGGGATTCGAACTCGGGTCGTCGGAAGTGCGTTTGCACCATATGTCGGAGCGCTGCCCACTACGCCAATGGCTCCAACTGGGCTCGTCCCATTTTGACCATTTAGAAAATAACCTAGTATTTTTTTGAGTATACTGTATATATCAAGTGTGGAAAGAGTAACAAAAAATCATACTCAAGTAAAAGTACTGTTACTTCCCAAAAAATGTAGTAGACAGAGACATGGTGTAGTCACACTATGAGCGCACACTGAAGATATGCATAATGCTCTGCTCCTTTAGCAAGATTAGATAGCACAACCTTTCACATCTCACAAATGTCAAACATTTTATACACTGTCTAATGAAAACATTTAAATTAAAAGTGATCTCTTCCCTCATACCTCCCTCATAAAATATACTGTAAGCTTTTTACCGCAGGCTGAGGTGCTACTCATGCCATCAAATGAATAAACAGGATATTTGGATTGTAACAAAAATGCTTATTTTTTTACTATATGTAACGTCAGGGGCGTCAGTTTGTGTTGAAAAGTGATGGGGACAAAAGATCAAATGAAAAAACATTACAGCAAGATGGGAAAAATATTGAAGAATGGCGCATCAAAAATGGGCATAACGTAGGCCACACTGCAAAAAATATTACTTAGTATTTTTGTCTTGTTTTCAGTAAAAATATCTAAACATTCTTAAATCAAGATGCATTTTATTGATGAGCAGAATGACCTAAGAAAAGGAAAGTCCTGTTTTTAGACCAAAAATATCAAATTTAAGTGATTTTGTGCATAAAACAAGCAAAAAATCATTTTCAATATTTTTTGCTTACCCCAGTGGCAGATTTTTTTGCTTGTTTTATGCACAAAATCACTTAAATTTGATATTTTTGGTATATTTTCTCGTGTAGTTTTGCTCATCAAGAAAAAGCATCTTAATTTAAGAATTTTTTGATATTTTGCTGAAAACAAGACAAAAATACTAAGAATTTCTTTCTTGAATTTTTTCTTTGCAGTGCAGGATAAAACTTTATAACTTTATTTATAAAAAAATTTTTTCAAGAAAAAAATCTTAGTATTTTTGTCTTGTTTTCAGTAAAAATATCTAAAAATTCTTAAATTTAAAGCATTGCATGTTTTATTTTTTTTGCAAATAAACTTTTAACATTTCTTGGTTCACTTGATTTATCAGAACATTTTAACCAAATGCTTCCAAAAAGTGGTGGGGACTTAATCAGCCATTTCAAAAAGTGGTGGGGACATGTCCCCAGCGTCCCCAGTGTAAATGACACCTATGTGTAACGTATGGGTGCATGGGCCGGTTACGATTTTATACAAAATCCATTAAATCATTAAGTCATGTGATTGATTTGATGTATACATTACGAAAATATTATTTATTTTGTTGAAAGCAAATTATAATGTAAAGACTTTATTTTTACCTGGCATTTGAAAATAACACATTTAGTGTTGCAATGGCAATACCGCAACACAGTGAAACCGTGATATTTTTGCTAAAGGTTATCATACCGCCAGAATCTTATACCGGCCCATGCCTAGTTAATATATTAAATTCTGGGTGCATTTGTTTTATTTTTGGTGACATTAAAACCCGGCATGACACTTTTTAAGCTAGACGATGAAGTGCTGTCTGTTTTGTCAACTATATGCATCTACATGTCGATGAGATGAACTTTTGTGGTAAACGGAGAAAGATTGTGAGGAGCGAGTGCGTAATAGAAAGTGTGGAGCGGAATCAGCAAATTTCTAGTATATATATATATGAAGAGCTCTTTTCCAAAACGCGATAAACGCCATTTTTTAAAAAAATGAGTTTGTCATGTCATTTGGCTGTGTACTGAACCTATTCACTGCTCCATGAATGTTTTATGTCAAATCATTACATTTCCTTGTTAAAATGTAGGTACAAGATGCCGTTCTTTTCCAAAACGCGATAAGCGCCGAGCCTATTTTTAGCCTAAACGCGATTTATCCTCTCGACCAATCAGAACTCGATGAGCGTTCGACGCAATCCAATGGCGGCGCTCTGAGCAGTTGTTTGTTTATGTTCATTCATTACTCAAAAAGGATTAATGTCATGTTATGCACCCGGAGAAGGTACCCGTTTGCAAGGCGATCTTCATCAAAGTGTTTGGTATGTACAACTTTCGTTTCAGAACTGGCTCGTTTAATACCGTTTTGTACGTTCGCGATAAAGTTTTTTTCCTGTGAAGAAGCCTGCTAACGTAACATGAAAAGTACTGAATAGTTCGATAGCCTGCTGATAGACAGACATGGCGTTTGATACATTGACCAATGTTGTGCAAAAGTACAAAATGTGGGTAGTGAACAAAGCAGGGACATCTGTAAAGAGAGAGAGAGAGAGAGAGAGAGAGAGAGAGAGAGAGAGAGAGAGAGAGAGAGAGAGAGGTGAAATATATTAAGCAAAAGGGGTTCCTAACGCCCTGCTAAGGAGAAAACTGAAATGGTGGAGGGAGTAATAGCAAGTAAGTTATGTGTAATTCTGTTTATTTCATACTGGCTCCAATGTATATCACAATCTGAATAATTTACTTATTCATTTATAGTATGAAGAGTCCCTGAGTATATGTTGCATATTCTCTTATTTGTTTTTTTGTTTTTTAAAGAAAAAACATACATTTATGGAAAAAATATATGGATTTGTAGCGTTTTGAAAAAAAATTAAATTAACTTTGAATTTATAATCAACAATATTGTTGTTTGATTTAATAATCATTATTCAACATGTTCAGATTGAGCAAAAAAAAACATTTTAAAAGAATAAATTGAATAATCACAAAATGTGTGGGTCTAGGTAAAAAATGTACTTTTTCTGGAAACTATTGAAATGGATTTATAGCGTTTTGGAAAAGAGCTCTTCATATATATATATATATATATATTGTGTATAGCACATTGGTCGGTTCACAATTATTACCGCAGCAAACCATGACATTGAAATGTAGATGGAGAACAATCTACTGACATGTCCAACAACATCAGGCTCTCATGTCAGATTAATACATAAAAAGAATCACAAATGAGATGTGTCTCCTGTCTCTGACCAGCGGAAAATATTTCCATACAAAACCATTGTGTTATCGTCTCATTATTTGACTTTTTCAGTAACTCTATGCATAATAATGCTGTCTTTAAAGCAAAATATGCAAGCTGCCACAATCGTTCAGAGATGATGCCAGTTTGATGTGTTAAAAGGCAAATGGGAACACAAACGACGGCTATATTCTTTATATTGTAATGATATAGAATAAATTATGGAACATTAATGTAATAATTGTTAATGTTAATTTGATAATGAATGCTACTCAATTAGCTACTGGTGTTATTATTGGAAAATTTAATATCCAGAAACAGGCTAGTTCTTTGTTTTATGTACTGTATATATTTGTAGTTTTACTTTACAAAATTAAAATCTGTGGACCACTTTATCCTCTCTTAAAAAATACCTCTTTGGGTTAACACAACACTTTTGCCATGTTCGAGTCTCACACTTAGGGAAACATAACAAGATCTCACATCATTATCACTTCATTTATGCCAAAGAAAAGTGAAGTAGCTTTTTCACCTCTGATTGTGTTGAGTAGGAGGAGGCATTCAAAAACAGGAATAATTGAACAAGAGCATATGCAGGGCACAAATATATATCCATATGCTTCAGAACGGCTGGGGTCATCCAATGATGAATATGTAAATCAGCATCTTCCACCAGTCATTTTCTTGGAACTTCACAGCATTTAGGTAATACTTGCATACTTTAAATATCAAACTTAGATCAATTATATTCAAGCAAACTTTTCAAAACTTTATCCTAGCCTAATTTCATTTTTACATAAACTGTTAAAATGAATTTTGAAGGTGAACTTGTCATCTCACCATATGCTCAATATTCCTTGCAAAAAAATTGCTTGTGTCCCTTCAGACACAGACCCGCTGAGGTCAGCAATCTCAAAATATGCCTTCGAGAAGACATTGGATATTGTTTTCCTAACAGTCAGGAGAAACCCGATTGCACAAAATGGCATTGAAAAGCAATCTGCAGATATATAGCTTTTGCAGAGAAATTACTTTTTAAAGGTATATGCAGCATAAAAATGATAAGTTAGAATATTCTTTATCATCACATACACAATTCACAACACAAGCTATATTGAAACCTACTGTAGAGTGTGATGTTAAAAAGTTAGTTCAACTTAAAAAAGTAATTTACCTGGTTGCCTTAAATATTAAACTTTGAAATATTAGTTGAGTTAACAAATATTTTTTGAAACTAAAAATTTAAAGGATACCAGGTAACTTTTTTAAGTTAAACCAACATTTTTTTACAGTGCAATAATGCACAGTTAGTAAAGTAGCCTATTAGGATACTGTATAGTTTTTGTGGTTTTAATTGGAACCAGCAGTCCGATTTTAAGAGTTGAGAAATAAGGGTTCTGGGTGAGAACATTACCATTTGACACATGCTTAAATTGAGATGGTTATGGGCAATTGAGTGCTGCTAAGAATAAGATTTAGTTTATTTTTTGATGAATCACTGCCTGAGCTTATGCCTTAACAATTGCCTTTTAAAAAGGAGATGTATAGTTAAACTCTCCCCAAAACAAACTTGAGCAATATCATTCTTGTTAAAGCAACAAAAGGGCAGGACACATTTCATTACTTTTGAATCCTTGCCCTATACCAAAAAGCATTTCTTACTATTTGTTCTCTTACGTACCTTGAAAATAATTGAAAGAATAATGGGGTCAGTGCTTTAGGTTGTGCAAACAATACAGTATATGTTTCAAGTGACGGTTGGTTGTCAAAGAGTGCTTTTGTTTATAAAGCCAGGATTTCGTTAAATTTATTTACAGTGTAGTCTTAACAGAATCGAAAATGTCTTATGTTTTTATCATACGTTTATTAGGAAATCAGCTGCACCTGTGCCATCCTTAAAAGCCTGCCTCGTGACACCTGAGGACGAGGATGTTACCGGTGTCCTGAAGGCAGAAAGTTAGCTGTGTTTTTCTTTTCCTGACCTTTTTCTCCTCTCAATAATACCCCTGTTCTGATGGTAACTATGTCCAGTGAAAATAAATATTTTAAAGTAATACTTTATATAAACCTAATATATACATATATTTGTTTAATTCAAATATAGTTATATGATTGTGATAATAATATTATTAATAATTAATAATATAGTTAAATAACATATCCCTGTATTGTATTGTTCTTTAAAGGTAACAATGGATACTGTTAATTATAATTAATTTTTAAAATATAATTACCTATGTTAGATTACACGATTCTGCCATGTTGAATTTTTTTTATTAAGATTGATGTTATGGCACCAAAAATGAACAAAAGTGGTCTGAACATTCACTCACAGTTTTTAAATGTTGCAGGACATCATTGCTAAAGCTCTCTTGCGTCTTACATTTCTACGTTGTCACAATGTTGCAAGCACGTACATTGCAACTTTGCTAGAGTAAAAATAGAGACTATCCTCCAAAAATAACAACCTCATAGGTCGTTTGGGCAAGCACCTTATTACGACGTAAAGTGATGTATTAAGGGATTAGTGTCCTCTAGCTAGGTTTTTGCCTTATACATCAGATTAGACACAATTAGTTTTATGAATTTGTAACGGTTTCATAAATATTTATGGTTTTAAAGATATTTTGGAGCATCTAACCCCACCCTCACCCTTACCCTTAACCCAAACACTTCTCAACCATGTAACACGCAAGTAAAAGTACAATCACATGTATTTATTGCATAAAACTGTATAAAAGTATTACACACCATTCGCGTTGCAAACCTTGTGAACTGAAGCCATATGATTACTTTATATGAAGAATTATGTGATCAAAACGCACAGCCAATGCCTTTTTACAATCACGTATCATCGCTTCTTCTGGTGGCAGTTTTTGAATCAGTGTACACCGGATCTGATATTTACAATGGATTGTCATCACTTTTGCATCTTTACTTCAAATAAATCAATTGTTTGACCTCGGTACACTTGGAATATTTTAAGTACATTTTAAAAAAAGTTGTGACTGTTTTGTATGATTTGTTTATATCTTATAATAAATAAATGGGTACGTTTTTGCCCTAAATGCCTGGTGTAATGTGTAATAAAATAAAAATTATCCTGGTGGTTTAAATTTAAAATCTTATCCCAGTACATATCATCATAGCAAAATTATACCCCCAAATATAATTTTATACCCCTAGTAAAATATTAAGTTTCACCAGCTGCGGGTAGAGGCGCTAATTTAGTAAATCTATTGGTCGCATTTGGTGAAATGGACTAATGACCAAAGCAATCGTATTGGTTGAAGAATAGGTTGTAAAAAGAATGTGTCACAACAACGTTTGTGCCACCAATGTGTTTGCCAGGAACTCCATTGAGATTGATTTATTCCGAAATTTAAGTCCAAGCCAAGCAGACTAAATTAAAGTGTAGCACTTTGCTTTGACATAGTACATTTTAAGCACGGTATCAATTTTATTGTTTGTTTTTAAGCATAAATGCTGCACCCCCATTTGCTTTAATTCCCTTGATTCCCTCACACCTGCCAAGCAATCAGGCATTAATCATCAGCATTATGTGCTCAGTGCATCTGCAGTGCAGTGCTGCAGCAGCTTCAGCCTCATCAGATCGAGTCAAGAGAGTCTGACTGTGGGAGTTCAGTGAGCAGAGACTAATGGAGATTCTTCTGCCCTACACCTATAAAGCGCTTTATATAACAGTCTCTTCTTCAGTCACAGGTGAAAATTCTCTTCCCACTCTTCCAGTCTGATGCATAGCTAATTTCAGGTGACAATCCAATAAATTATCCCATTTTACCTAATCTGTCTTTCAATAACTAGGTATGTATGTTTCAGTCCAGTTAAATTTTTAATAAAAAGGCAGATTGTTATTGCCAAGATGTTTATCATCTTTTCAGTGGCGGCGGGAAATCCTCTTCAAAATCTGTGTTCGGCGTGTCGTGTGTTGCTTGTCATTTCAAAATATGTGTTGCTTAATGTTTGCCTCTTGGCAAAATACAAGCTTGCTGCACACGCGTCGAAAGGATTCATGATAAAAGAGAAGCTCACGTTTACAAAATACTCGCAAGACACTCCCTTAACACTAAACTCTGATTAAACATGAGATTAGCCGAGTATTTGGCAAACGCGATCTCTTTTATCATGAACCATTTAGACTCGTCTGCACCAGACATCACACGTGATACACATAAGTTTAAATGACACGCCGAACATATATTTTGAAATGATGAGCCACACATATGACAGGCTAAATACATGTTGTGATGAGCTTTGCATTGTGCTCCCTTGAAAAAGAAGTCACCGGTCGTCACTGCATCTTTTCACACAACTTTTAGTTAATGGTCTGGGGTTCGGTTGCATCAGATAAGTTGGGTGTACTGTAAACCCTATACTCTGGGCTTATATCTATACCCATCCTTCTGATATTTGTACATTTTCAGCACCATAAACAAACCATAGTAGCAAATAAATGAGAAATGACTGATGAACCAAAAACTGAATAAAAAAAAACAGAAAGCTTAATTATATGCTTAATTATATTTTTGACCCAATGTTGAAAATAACCCAGCATTTTTAGAGTGAAGGACTGGCGCGGTCGCTCATAAGGCTTTCACGCCTGAAAGCTTGTTGATCCTCAATGCTATATTAGACCAGCCATTGTCTTTAGGATACTTTTTAGGATACTATATTTTTCTCCATGGACACAAATTAAGACTTTTAACTTGCACCTATCAAGACCTTTAACTTGCACCTACCTTTGACTAGGTGTGACGTGCTCAGACATGTGCTATACAGTTTTCCTAGATGGTGTAACAGGGATAAATTCTAGAACTTAAAGGGATACTTCACCGATTTAGCATTCAGCTTTGTATCTGTAGAAACCCGGCAGTATTACTGAATGACCATGTTTCCCTCCATCATTTCTCCCTGAGAGGAGAGATATCTGCATTTTGGTTCTGCAAAAAAGTCCTCCGATGATGCAAAAATCGTCATATTACATCATCGGAGGACTTTTTTGCAGAACCAAAATGCAGATATCTCTCCTCTCAGGGGGAAATGATGGAGGGAAACATGGTCATTCAGTAATACTGCCGGGTTTCTACACACTAAAAACTCCTGGGTCAAAAACAACCCATAATGGGTTATTTTTGACCCAACTCCTGGGTTAAAAAGGGACCAACTAATTTCTGGGTTATTTCAACCCAGAAAAATGGGTTATTCTTTTTGACCCAACTTCTGGGTTAAATACCTGACCCAACTTCTGGGTTAAAATAACCCAAAATTGTAGTTAATATAACCCAACTTCTGGGTCAAAAGAACAACCCGAATATCTGGGTGGAAAAACCCAGAAATTAGTAGATCCTTTTTAACCAAAGGTCAAAGATAACCTAAATTGTGTAACTATGCCTTATTTCAGAAAAGAAAAATTCAGACACTTACACACTTCAAGCAGTTTTAAATTTTTATTGGATTCAATTAAATTCTATATAAAAATGCACACTTGGACCTATTTATTTTAGGTCACACTGTAATAACATTAGAAAGGAAAAATAGAATAATAAACAACTCTCAAACATTTGACAACATTCAATAATTGGATTGAACTTGAGGCTTTAAGTCTTCAAACATTGGTTGTGTGCAGCTTGAGATCTCCCAGAGGGGAACGGCTGGGATTGCTGAAGGTATTCCACCAGTGCTGGCCGGTTGACCTCTTTATTCGAGGATGCTCGATGCAAAGTTCGTCACAACATGTATGTAGCTTGTCATGTGTGTGGTTTGTAATTTTAAAATATGTGTTCTGCCCATCGAGAGATCCTGTGTGCATCACGTGTCATGTCAAAATAAGTTCCTGCTGCAGACGCGTTTAAAGGGTTTATGATAAAACGGATGCTCGCGTTTGCCAGATACTCCATAATCTCATGCGTAGTAAGAGTTTACTGTTAAGGAAGTGTCTGGCGTGTATTTTAGAAACATGAGCATCTCTTTTATCATAAACGGTTTTGACGCGTGTGCAGCAGGCACTTATTTTGACAAAACACGTGATGCACACAGGATCTCTCGACACGCAGGACACATATTTTGGAAAAGGGAACCACACACGTGACAATCTGAACACTTATTTTGAATTAGCGCATCCTCTGATGAGCAGTCACGAGCCGCCACTGTATTCCACCATATTTGTTCCAACCTAAAACAGACAGAGACAGAAAGATATAAAGTGAATATTGTGTAGAACGTAAATTGTAAGCAAGATAATAGACTACCAGTTTGTGTTATAATGCTGATACTAACTGTACAAGGAAGCCAAATGAGCTGTGGTTCTTAATTGGTGTCTTCATTTTGAGTGGGTACAAGAAAATGTGGGTTGAGAACCACTGAGTAATAAAACTTAACATCTTTAACTTAACTTTTTAGTCAGATTGCTACCCTAGATGGCATCGCCCAAAACTGAAATACAACTGCGAGGAACCTTGAAGTTGTTTTTTTAAACCAGGATTCACCCTTTAGCTTCCACATGAAACATGTCCCTTGTATAGCCTTCTTTCACATGAACAGTATAGTTATAGAATTAAGAATATTCTCTCTCAGAGTAGTGCTGAGAAACTGGTCCATTGTACTTACAGACATTTGGTGTATGAACGCTGTCAGGGACTCTTCAGTGGAATGCCGGATAGTCTTCTTCTCAACCCTGTAGATGGCCTGTAAATGATGACAGAATTTTCATTTTTGGGTGAACTATCCCTTTAAGCCCTATTAAATAAAAAGTATTTCAATATTTTACTATGTTCTTACCTTAACTTAGACGAAATAATACATCCTTTTTTTCTATGCATGCAGTTCATCTTTGTACAGCGCGTTATTAATGCATTTAGTCTAGCCCCATTCATTCCTTAGGATCCAAACAGGGGTGAATTTAGAAGCCACCAAGCACTTCCATGTGTTCCCTATTTAAAGACTGTTACATGAGTAGTTACACCAGTAAATCTAGTGGCACTAAATAATTTTTTAAGCTGATAAAAATGAGAACTATATTGTATGGCGGAAGATCACTTAGTTTGCAGCACTTTGACCTCTGGTGCAGTAACATCATCACTCATCACACTGATTTTGAAAAAGATGAGAGAGTTCACAGGAGTGATGTTACTGCACCAGAGGTCAAAGTGCTGCAAACTAAGTGCTCTTCTGCCATACAATATAGTTCATAGATCATTTTTTAATCCGCTTAAAATATCGTCACCTCTTATTTTGTGCCACCATACTCGTGTAAATACTCATGTAACAGTCTTTAAATAGGGAAAACATGGAAGTGTTTTGTTGCTTCTAAATTCATTCCTGTTTGGATCCTAAGGAATGAATGGGGCTAGACTAAATGCTAACACATTCACGACATGCTGTACACGATGTACTGCACGCATTAAAAAGACAGGGATGTATTATTTTGTCTAAGTTGATGTAAAAACATAGTAAAATATTGAAAAACGGTGTAGTTTTCCTTTAAAGAAAAATGTTTAAAATGTTTAGGTATAGAGAGATGATATGAGGGCAATAAGAGTAAAAAGCTCACCTCAAAAATGTCTCTGTCAGCTCAAACAGCCGCCACTCAGTTAGCTTATCAGTGACAAAGCTGTCCATTTAAACAGACCTGGAGAAAACATATAGAGGTTAGCAACAATTTGAAGACTTGACCTGCTTCTTTAAATCTCACTACTTCAGCCAGTAGAGCACTGTATAATATTATAAGCATGGTGCAGCTGGTAAACATAACTCAAAGCAACGCAACGGTTGGTTTTGCCGGTTGTTGATGAGTAACAGCTGTGAGTGATCACAACACGCTTAAGCAGCCACATCACAGGATAATAAGTGAACAGTGTCCCAATGTCAAGTGAGCTAAAGTCCTTACCAGTGCCCGAACCTGTGTACATGATAAACTGATTCACGACCTCGGGAGCTAGGGAACGAAGAGACAGGGTACAGTATGTGTGTGTACCGGCGGCGCCATTTTGCGTCTGTCTGCGGCGCCGAGCGCCATGTACATAGTTTTAAATTTACACTTATTTGTCTCAAATTCGTCGTTAATGTATATACAGACTTCACCATGTGCTGTAATGTACATTAAATTTTACATTCATTTACAGAAATGAGCTACTTTCATGAAAATTGGTTGATATTGGATTTTCAGGTGATATCCTAAATTCATTCAGTTTACGGACGCTCAGAGGTAAAGTGTTCAGACTGCAGACTCAGCAACGATTGTATTTAATTATACAGTACAATCATAACATAGTACTGGTATATCTTAATTCCATAATGTCCTTAAACATAACAATATTGCTGGCCATAATCTGAGAAAGTGCGGGATAACGTTACCTCGAGTGGTCTTATATACGGCGCGGCGCTTCTCGTCCGGTGTTCCCCGTCCGGTGTTCCCCCTTAACCCCCTTAACGTCGCACGAAGTCATAGCTGCCCTGTACTTATCGTATTTTTACCGGTATTATAACAATGAGATAAGCAACGGGGACATGGACACAGAAAGTTTACGTTACATTGACACTTAAAATACTTGCTTACCTTGAATACACAACGAAGAAGCCCAGGCCAAAACGGATCGAGCGCGCCGCGAACTCCGGTGGCAGTTATTTCAATCGACTGTTGTGAGAAAATTCCAGAACAGCGGGGGGCGGGGCGTTAACCCAGAACATGGGTTAACCTTTGAAAAATAACCCAGAAACCCAAACAACCCAGGAATTGGGTCAAAATATTAGCCCTATAACCCAGAAAATGGTTACTCTCTGAAAAAATAACCCATCATTTTAACCCAACACAAATAACCCAGAATATGGGTTGAAGAAATAACCCAGGAGTTTTTAGAGTGTACAGATACAAAGCTGAATGCTAAATCGGTGAAGTATCCCTTTAAGATCAATTTTATGTCGAGACTTTTGCAACTCATCAAGCTGATGCAGCTGGCCCTTGGGCTTCATGTCAAAAAAGGTGTTATGGATCTGCTTATGCACTATGTTAAATACACTGGTTTAAACAAAATCAAGTAAGGTGTACAGGTATGCATAAAGCATGAACCACCAATGAAAAATAAACATGTTTTTCCTTTTGAATTCATAAAAACTTAACTAAATTCGGTTAGATTTCAATCATTGATTTCACATTCATTTTGATCTTTGACATGACATTAGTCAATATTAAAGATATCAAGGTTATAGTTTCACAGAATTAAGCTGGGTTTTTACAGTTACAGTAGATGTGTTTCCATTAGATTTGCGATATTTTCTAAATGTCAAAAACTTGTGAAATGATGGCATTTCCACTAACCATGTGATAAGTCATTCCAAACATCACATTGACTGATGTTGGTACTGTAGGTTTACCAATATCACATCCATAGCACTAGACATTATTTTTAACCGAATGAGACGTAGGAATATCCAAACATTAATGCCAAGGAAAGCCCCTTATTCTTAGGAGTGGCAATATATGAGGTGTTTCTTAGAGGTAATAGTACATTATTTTAAATCAAAAGAAATGGTGGAGTGTCATCCAAACATAACTGGCAAGAAAAGCATCTTAGACTACATTCACACTGCCATCAAAATCCAATCTGCTCATATGTGACCCATGTCTGTCTCTAGTACCTTGTTCACACTGTCAGTCCAAATCCGATTTTGGCATACCTGTCAAGTATCCCGTTTTGGCCGGGAAAGTCCCGTATTTTACCCTCCTTTCCCGCCGTCCTCCCGTATTAGTTTTTTCCCGTAAATCTCCCGTATTTTAACCTCCGTTTTTACAAAAATAATAATGCCCGGGCGGAGTAATAAAAACATTCCCAATCTGAGCTCTGTCACTAGCCTCACGCAAAAAATCCACAGATTCCGCTAATCCACTTCGTGTTTTCCCGCCCGCTCCGCAGCATCTCTGCGTCCACTCTCTGCCTGGAGAGCGAAGACGACAGTTTCTGAAGTTTGTTGCATTAACAGGTGGATTTATTACATTATATCAGTTGTTAAACCGCAGAATTACAATTTTGGAAGTATTTCGTCCTGTAATGATTTGCTGTCGGTGTTCTAAAAGTGCTTACAACTTAGCAAGCAAACTACAACAAAATAACCACATTCTAACGCTTGTCTAATGGATTTAATGTTCCCGATCAGATCTAAGTTAATATAAACACGAAATATGCTGTTGTTGGCACACTTTGTAGACAAAAAAAAACAAAAACACAAATGCCTTCACAAAATAAAGACAGAGAACGGAAAGGGAGGCTGCTATAGGCATTTCAACATTGCAAACATGGATTCAAAGCTTTATCAAGCCAGCATAAATCATAAATATTTATTGTCACACTTTAATTCTTGTTATTTATTATATATCCCATTATAATCACTTGTAACCACTTGTCTAAGTTAATGCTATAACACATATAATACTTTATTAAAACCATACTAATAGTACCATCCCCCTTAGTGCCCTTTTTGGTTTGGGCCACTGCTCCATCTAGCATTTTAATTTTCTAAATGACTGTTCTCATTACAAAGAAAAGTGAATGGTTTATAAATAATTTTGCCATTAAGGTATAATGCAAAATAAGTTAAATTAAGGCTTTTCAACCTAATGTCAGTGAGTTTTGTACAGATGCAAATTTGTGTGTATAGTATGTACAGTATGAGTGTGACTTATGAAATGTAGTTTTCACAGAGCTGTGTGTTTCACTAGTTTTCTTGCTAATAAATTAGTTTTAATTTTAACACAAATATCGGCACACTATGGTTTAAAAAAATTATCCGGCCCTCACACATCGTGCCGTTATTTACCATCCGGCCCTCAGCGTAAAATGAGTTTGACACCCCTTATATATACCATTTTGTGTTGTCATTTAGGCTATAGCACCAGTCTTAAAATGTAAGGGATACTGGAGCTTGTTGCGTTGGTAGGACTGCTCGCGGTGGGCACCGGGAAAATTTCCCTTATTTTCATATCCAAAACTTGACAGGTATGGATTTTGGTCCATATCCAACTGAAATCAAATCACATTTAGAACATGTGAATGGCCAAAAACTGCATGATTTTTTTTTTCAAATATATTTCAAACTACATACAAAGGTGGTTTGAAATCCGTTTCAAATCGAAATCCATTTCAGTCTGACCACTCTGATCACATTTGTGTAGCTCTCTGGTTACCTCATGTTGTCACATCACGTAAACGCAACCCCAGCATGAACTTTGGAACGGTCCATTTTTGACGAAATGATCGGGTTGTTTGGGAAAGTCCATATTTTGCGGAATACAGTTTCTACAAATGATGTTTTATAAACGTAGTTCGGGAGGAACACGTCAAATAAACTACTCAAGTGCCTCCAGCTGTCTACAATCAGTAATCAAAATATCTACCTAATCAGCATGAAGGCAAGCCCATATATAATCACAGTCAAACTCACCTAAGGATTCTCTACAGTCTTTAGAATCCCTCCCCCACCCCATCTCCTCTCACTCACCAGGTTACTCCCTAAACCTGGGGGGGGGGGGTACTCTGTGTTCGGGCCCATTTCTGAGCTCAGAGCCCTCTCCCAAAACAGCACGCCAAATATGTTTACAAATTTAATCTATCCAACTTATTTGTAAGTGTGAACTCGTGAATGTCAGACGTCTAGGCAGATTGTCATGCCAGTACGACGTCATTGCCATAGAAACAGTTCACACAGCTGTCTGATTTTAGCCACGTAATGTGAACAGTCAAACAAAGCATCGGATCTGAGCAAAAAATCTGAATTTAGCATTAATGTTTGCAGTCTGAACAAATTCTTATACCTTTGAGCAGACACGTATGAGGTGTTTCTGTGAGATTTTAGTACATCTTCAAATAATGATTGTGTGACTTGGGTACATCAGGTGACCTGAAACTATGAATTTTCATTAAAGCTTTACGAAATACACCTTTTCCGAATTGCCTGAAAAACGCAGGCGTAAAAACTTTTTTGCGATATATGGGAGATTTTGTGAAATTGACGTGTATTTTCACTTCGTAATGTCAGTTTGCATTAATTGAAAGGTAGTGGAAGGGCAGCTATTGACGTGGCAGACATTTTTATACAATGTGACTTACAATGCATCGTATACAGTAGACTATTTACATTATATCAGTTGGTGTGTTCCCTGGGATTAAAACTCATGAGCTTTGAACCACAAACTCAATGCTCTGCGATTTGAATACAACTTTGACTGAAAACAAGACAAAAATACTTGCAGTGTATAGTTTAATATTTTTTTGCTACAGTATCTCTTCTTCAAATTGTAGCTTGTAGAGTTTCTCCACACCCTGTCTGGGGGCCTTAGGCACATTTCTGAATGAAGAGGTCATATTTTAAGCTTCTCCCGGAGGACATTTCTCCACAGTATTTTGACACTGATTTCAATATTCAGGCTCCAAGCTGTTCTACAAGATCAAAAATGTCCATCATGCTCTCCAACACCCCTGTGCCTCTAAAGGTGAGAAAACAATTTGCTTTTGTGTTTACAAAAGCCTGTCCTTTGCCTACAATATCTCTTACCTATGCCTTACCTCATTCCCACATTTCATTTGTTTGGAATCTGTTGGGACATGAGTAGCTTTTATGGAAAAAAATAATGTAAATATAAAGCAAAATAATCAAGGGTCCAGGAATACCTTTGGGATTGATGGTACTCTTGTCAGAGGTGACAAAAGGTTTGTAGAGGAAAGTGAGTAAAGACGGTCTTTACTTTGTGTCAGCCTGGACATAGACCTCAAAAACATCTCCTGCATGTCATGATTTGAAGTGTGAGATCATCCATTAACTCCCACACTACTTTATCCACCTACTACTCATCCAAAGTTATTTTAAAAAGTAACCTTCATATTCTGTCATATTTCTCCAACTCCACTTTGATTTTCTTATCAACACAGCTACCCTTAGGTTCACCCTTACACTAACATTCAGCCCTACAGCCATCTTCTCACACTGAGAACCTGAAGAACTTGACACCCTATGAAAATGTGGTTAATCTGTACTGTAACTTGTACAATTCTCACACAATTTTGTCTGAATTGAGTAAATGTTTTTTTCTCCTCTTCCCTCTCCCCCAATATGTTTCTAGACACTTTCTAAACAACCTGTTGGAAACATCAATCTGGCTGCACGTCTGTTATCCAAGGCTTCCTTGTTTTACTTCTTATTAGTTTCTATGGATTATTTGTCTGCTACTGTACATTCAACCTGATCAAACACAGAGTGTTGATGTTGATGTTGAAGAGATGACTGTGGCTCAAAGAGATTTGAAAAGCATATTCTGAAGCCCAATCCTCAAAAGAGGGTTTTCATGGGGATAATACTACTAGGGGCGGTTTCCTGGACAGGGATTAAGACTAGTCCTAGACTAAAATAAATGTAAAAGCTGTCCAAACTAAAAAAAACTTGCACTGACATATCTTAAAATACATCAGTGTCCTTTGTATTACCTCAAAATGCACACATGTAATGTTTTTAGTAAGGCATGTTTGTTAAAACTAGTTATATTTCCTAATTAAACTAAGATCTAGTCCTGGTTTAAGCTAATCCCTGTCCGGGAAACCACCACATAATGTTCAAATAACTTCTAGCATTACTTTCACAATACTGTTGCCCAGGGCCATCGCCAGAACATACAGAACGGGGGGCATTCTGTTTTCACGGGGGGCAAACTTCATAAAGTGAAAAACTGGACGTTTCTCAATCCGAAGGCCGCCTCTGGAGGTCGCATTTGCAGGTTTCATTCGTAAACAAGCCTGGTTTATTTAAGTTAACTGAGCATTACATTTGCAAGTAATAAGCATATTACATCAATTTACGAATAACTAAGAATAATAGTCAAGTTTATACTTGTTAATATTCTGAATTAAGACCGTCTTGATGACGTATGCAGCCTACAAATACCACCTTTGGAGGCTGCAGCCTTCGGATTAAAATAAACGGCCACAGTCTGAACAAACTCATTTAAAAAAGACCAATACAAGTCCAGTCAAGGTCAAGGACAACATAACACATAAGTTACCTCACGCCTATACACGATGTAACGAGTCTTCGTTACATCGTAATAACAACAATACATACCGGGGTGCAAAACAAACGTGATCTGTAGCATATAAAGGGATACTCACCTTAAAGCAAGTCACAGGAGTAAAATCTCATAAGAACTCAATCTTTCCTCTAATGTTGATTTTTGCGCGTGAGTTTTTCTCAGACATGAACTCATGATGGCACAATACCCAGCAATAACCAGCTGCCCCTTACGAAAAATTAACCATGGTTTTACTACAGTTAAAACAAAACAAAACAAAAAAAGGCTAAAGGAATAACTAGTGACATATAAACCTAAAATACGGTATGCTTATGTAACAGGTCGGAGAAGCGGACCGCCCCTGTCGGGGGTCACGCTCCTCCTAGTTCCACCCCAAGGAGGTCCCAAAACACCCCAATGACAAGACAAACAAAGGAATAAAAATTAACACATTTTATTAAATATTAAAAACACTTAGGGGGAATTAAATACTTAAAAAAAGGGGATCTCAGTCCTTGGCTGTGGGCAAAGGTAAGTACATGATGGGCAGCAGCCTCAACGATCTCTTGTTTCCCCACGACTCATCCAGTCTAGAGTGGCTACTGACGACACGAACACAGCATAGCACTGCAAGATTTCAAGTGTACACACTCACGGCAAAGACAAGGACTCACCCACTGCACTCCATACACTCTAAGTGAAAAAGGGTCAAAAACCACAGTATTCTGGAACTTGTCCTGGGACTCGTCGGGCGTTGTAGTTAGTAGACGACCAGATGATGGACGTTGCCGTCGCGGTTGCTTACGTCTTCCTGTATTCGTGCTTCCCGGCTCACCCAAAACTCTGCTCCGTAATGGGGCCGCTGACCTGTTTACCAGGGGCTCACAACACACGCTGAATAATGCACCTTCCACAATAATACACGGTACAATGTCCAGAGTCACTCACAAATGATGATAACACTCTTCCTGTGTCTCCTTCTCCTTATAGTTGGCCAATCCTCTTCATACCATCGATTTTCCATTGCTGGAGATCGCCCTTGACGATACTTCCGGTGAATAATCCTTAAGACTGTTACTCAAACACATCGATGATGCACATATGCTGTCTCCTCCAAACATCAGTAAAAGTCATATACTGTCTCCTTCTTCACCCAGTCAATATTATTCTCCACCTTCTCCAAAGCTGGCTCTGCCCAGACCTGTATGCTGCTTTTCGGATCGGCCTGAAGGAAATGAACTCCGAACTCAACTCGAACTCCTCTTGTTCCGTGGTGCTCCTTTAATACAGCAGCTACACTCCTTTCTTTCGCCTCCTTCGGCTCCGCACTCTTTCCGCTCGCATCTTAGCGATCCCCGGATCAATGGAGCCTTCAGACTCTTCAAAAGGTGTGTGTGCGCATGTTTGGCCCACCCTTGGCAGAAAGGAGCTCGCACCGAAATCAACCGCCTCCTCTTGTGTTTCTACAGATCTATTTATATCTGATTTATGTCTCATCTTCAACACATTCTCCAATCATAAGTTGCCACATTAAATCTTTACACCTGTTGCTCATAAAGCCCGATTGTGTTGCCCCAGAGAACCAGGAAGTAAGGGTGTTTGTAAAATTTGGTCCGGGCGGAAACCATCTTTGGGCGGAACCAATCTTTGCTTTTAGTTCCGCCCTATAAAGGCACTCTGTGACACTTAAGGGCGATTTATCCGTAGCCTGTGCGTAGCTCTGCGTAGCCTGACGCGCACCTCACAAAATTTCTAACAGCGCGTCGGCTCTACGCGGACCGCAAACGCTGTGATTGGTCCACCAGAACCCCTCCCATCAGGTAAAAAAACTGCGTCATAGGTTTTTCCGTTTGAGACGGTGAAAACAAAGATGAGCCAAGTTGAGGAGTGATTTAACTCAAACTGCAACATAAGTCACTGTTTATTTAATTCCATCATTGCTGGTCTTCTCAAATTATACACAACAAGTTGCTATTTCTTCTTCGTTTGTGGGTTAACTTGCTTAGCTTCTTCTTCTGTGACGACTTCTGGTGCTACTGTGGTTACACGTGTGATTACTGCCAACCAGCGTTTTCGCGTGTGTTTGCACGTCGACGCGGCAACTGCAGGCCCCCTAATGCCCCCCTGTGGCAACGGGCCTGCAGTTGCCATCAGAGACGTTCAGTAACGTTTTTTTTGTACATCTTTTGTACCTTTAAAGGGGTCATATGACGTCATTATAAAAACATTATTTTGTGTATTTATTGTAATGCAATCTGTTTATGCGATTTAATGTCACACATATACATTATTGTTCTGAAAATCACGGTGTGCCCTTATTGGCCAGATATCCAGTGCGTTATGATTGGCTAAATACCATAATAGTGTGAAGGAAATGCTACGCCCCTTACCAAAACACAGCGTCTACACGGCATGGCAGCGGCGGCAAAAATACTACAGCACAGATAATAGTTCTACCTTCTTTCTTTGTGTATATTTGGGTGGTGGTATGCAAACCTTAGGTATGTGGGGGCATTTTAGGAAGGCGTGGATAAGCCTTTACTTTTAGAATATCTCTTTGGACTTAATCTTTGTGACTTAACATATCTTCTAAATACACAGCTTTTAACACTCCAAAAGACAAAACATGAAATCGCATCATATGACTGCTTTTAATTCTTTTGGATGTTTTTTTATGTATTTTTAGTACCCTTATTTTGAAATTCTAAAAATAACCACCACAAAATCAGTACTTTATGAAACCCCAAAACTAAGTATAATAATAATCATGAAATCCTTGTGGGATGTCAGTACTTTGGGTCATATTTCCAAACCTGTCTGACCTAGCCTTCTTTTTAAATTTATTTTTTTAGGTTTAAAATGCAGCCTTGTGTATGATGAATAATTTAACAAAGGTTAACACAGCAAAACCCAGATAGCACACGTACGTCTCAGATACGTATCTGCGAGGTAATCACTCAGATTTCCATTCCGTCTGGAAAACGTATTATAAAGGTCGTTTGCCCATATGAATTACGTATCTGAGACGTACGAGCCCAGCCGTTTTGAAGACGCTTTTAAGATCTTTTCAAGACGCTTGATATTTAGAATGATGGTTGGTAGATGTTTCTAAGATATTTCCAAGATGTTTCTTAGATCTTTAAAAGATCTTTATAAGAGCTTTAATCGAGCTCTTTCTAAGATGTTTCTGAGAGCATTAAAAGATCATTAAAAATAAATTGCTCTAAACTACGTCTACACAGTTATACACACATATTATTACAATATATCATTGACAACAATTAAAACAGTATTTTCAATAAAACAGGCAGTTGATTGCGTAACATTTATTAAAATTAGACAAAAGAAAACATTCATAAGATGCATATTTACACGAGTGTATGCAAAAAAAGCAACGTTTTTCTATAACATACAAAGAAACACAATATCTTTAAATTAATCAAATGCTTCCTCGGGCAAAGAACATCTTGGAAGGAATTTCCGCGTCTCCTTCAGTTGTAGACGGACGGATTCTTCATCTGCAGCAGCTGCATTCTAAAAGAAACCATTAAAAAAATAAGGAAAAATTAATTTTACAAACTATGTCATATGTTTTCTTTGTTTCCTCAATATAACTCTGATTAGAATGTCAAACAAAGATAAAATCATCCGTATTAATCGTCAATATCGTGTATATTATTAATATGAGCGTCTTTGCGTTAAATTCGTGCTACACCACACCATGCACTTATATCGACGTCGCAATGCAAAAGAAGAAGGGCAAGAAAGAAACCTGTCCTGGTCTGGCGATTTAAGGGAACATTTGTTTAAGGTATGTAGTAATAATACATTTTAATAATGCTGAGTGTGGGATCAGTTAACTAGAAATTTCGTTGATAATAAGCAATGTATGTAGCCTACAGTAACTAGCTAGTTCACGTTAAATATTTTATGCACGTGTCTGTGGTTATTTTAGGTTTTTGATAGTTAATTTCACTGA
The DNA here is from genome assembly GCF_030506205.2 of Paramisgurnus dabryanus. Classification (NCBI taxonomy): domain Eukaryota; kingdom Metazoa; phylum Chordata; class Actinopteri; order Cypriniformes; family Cobitidae; genus Paramisgurnus; species Paramisgurnus dabryanus. Next base: position 23,558,465 of record NC_133351.1, read on the forward strand.
TAGTTTGAGCCCGTGTAAATTTCTTAAAAAGCTGTAATTATTATTTTATTTAACATTATTATGTTTGCTGTCAAGACTGATATTTATTTATATATATTTATTGACGTTGATATGTAAACTTAACCTACTCAGTTGTACTTGACTAATGCAATAATGACAGGTCCACCTGTTTAAGTATATTGTAAAACATTTGAACATAACAACATTTGGACATAACATACACACATTGTTTCCGCCTGCATCAATTTAGTTGTATAGCTGCATTGCTGGTTAACAACTCTGGGCAGATTATCCATGTTCTTCTTTTATGTGTAGCTGCTCACCTTAAACAGATACAGTACATTGAAGTAATGTTTAAAACAAATTAAGCCCTATAATATTGTTTATGTTTACAATAATTGGTAAAAAGTTTGACGGATAAAATGGTTCTTACCATTCTCTATATAAGCCCCTCTGTCTGTTAACTTTTGTTTGAGCCTGTCTAGATCTTTTATCAGTCTAGAAAGATGTTGGAGAAAAGACATCATCCTCTTCTATAATCTCCATCTGTAATTGGACTAACAACTGGACCAGTGAAGGCAGGTGACTCCAAGATTGTCTTGTTTACAGCTGCAATATCAAAAAAATAATTGAATTGAGGCTTTTTATATACATTTAGTATTTTTTATTAAAATTCATAATGAGCATATGTATACATTGATTTAAAACAGTACTCAAGACTGTAGATTTACTGTGAGGTTTTGAATGTTGGACGGATTATCAGACCTGCATCTGCCTCAGACATGTTGATGTTTAGCTAATGACGATTTTAAATACATTTATTTTTATTTTTTTTAGGCAACTTACTCTCCATTCGACCTTGCAGGTCACACCATGGTCTCAAGAGTGAAAATGAGTGCTCTATGGATTGAACAGAAAAGGTAGTATTAAACAGTGTTATGTTGTATTTAAATGCCATGAACAATGCGTTTATGTTTTCTTCCTAATTATGTCAACAAATGCTCTTTTACCTTGCATGGTACTTTAGGTGTATCAAAACTCCAACCATCTGTATGAGGGTCTGGATGGATAAAGGATGCCCACTGGAGCTGGAAATGATGGATCAGGTCATTTTCATTTGTCACATTTACAAAGAAGCACACTCTAAGGAATGCGTTACCCTGTCTGTGGCAAATACACTAGACACAAGTATTGGGAGGCCTCATTCTAATAAACATGTTTATTTATTCCAGTATGTCCAATCAAAACAAATATGCTATATGCTACACCATATAATACCACTACAAAGAGTTTTGTTTTGATTTTTGTTGCAACAGTTTTGTAAGTGCCTTTTTCTGTTCCGAAATGACTACAGCTTCTTGTACAAGTCATTGATAGGTTTAGGTGATGAGTTGTTGGCTAAAAACCTTTGAGTCATATCAAAGGTGTTAGCTGAGTTAAGGTCTGGGGTTTATTCAGACCAGTCAAAGTTCTTCCACACCAGACTGAATCACTAATTTTCTGTTTGAACCTTACTTTGTTTGTAGGGTCATTCTTAAGTTGGTATTGAAAAAGGGCCCTGCCAAAACTCTTGCTATAAATTTAGCATCAAAGTTTTTTTCTAGAATATCATATGCTGTAGCATTAAGATTTGTGCTCATGGAAATAAGTAAAGTATTTAAACCTGTTTATTAGAAGGAGGCGTCACAATAGTTATGTTTATATAGTTTATGTTTAACAAGCCAAAATAACTAGGGCTGCTTCTTTTTAAGAACTTTTGGGTATTTTTTAATCAGCCAGAGGAATAACAGTCCTTAAATGTGTAATGTACTGCCATAATTTGTAATGATCAAACGTGACGTCAGATTCTTGTTAACCTACTGTGTTCTTTCTTGATGGTTAGCCGAGTGTCCCAGGACAGAAAATCTGTTTCGTATGGATCAGAGTCAGACATTAACATCTAATATGTAATATCTAGTGATATGTTTTCTTAGATAATGCTGTGAACAAATGCTCTTTTACCTTGAATATTAGGTGGATCCACACTTGAACCATCTGTATGATGATCTGCACCCACTGGATCTGTAAATGGTGGAGCAGGTAAGTTTCACAAGTAAACAAACTCAAATCCTATTCAGACCATTCATGATTCCAGCAATAACCAAGTTTTCTCGTCACAATAAGACTGCATATACATTGCAAATCTTAATGCACAGATCATATTTTTTTTGACTATATTCATTTTTTGTTCTGCTCTTTTTATATTTACATAAGACACTATTCATATCTGATATCTGTGTTACAATAATTTCCAAAACTACAGTTAATATGAGTGTCATGATTTGCACTTGAGTTTTGTATCGACTTAAGCCAGGGTCACTGCCAATTTAGGAATGTTTTAATTATGACACTTAAACAATTGCATATGTACTTCGATAAAAGTTTTTGCAATCATGGAAACATAAGTGAATCGCAGACAGCATTCTTCTTTTACGAATGTAAAATGGCTGGAGTAGTGATGTCACTAGCTAGATTAATTTTCATTTGACCTCCCCCACAGAAAGACACAGCACATCATTATATCGTTGGCTCCGCCCACTGGTGTTCAGTCTAAAGTACTAGTTGTTGACAATCATAAAGTTGTAATAACAGTAAGATTGTGATGTCAGACAAACATTGTGCTGTTGCTGGCTGTGGGAAATTAGTGTCTTTGTAAGGGTCGCAAATAATTTGAAAATATTTATGTTTCAAAATATTGCCCCCCTACCATGAACTAAACTGGACTGTTGCAGAGAACAAGTGTAGTAGGGTACGGAGCGCTCACACTAGTCACACCAAACTTTGGAGGTAAAACATACTTTGGTATGGTACAGTATGCATAGTGTGAATACCCCATAATTTTACTGTAAACCATGCCGCTCCTTAGAGCTTATTTCTTTGTATATTTAAAACATTCTTCATTCTCTTGTGATTATTTTTGCAGGTTTCTGAATTGATGTCAGATGCAAAGCAGAAGCTTATTTTCTTCCAGTTTGGCTTCATTGTGGAAAAATGCTGGAAACTAAAATGCAGGTGACATTCTTTTGTTTATTGAAGCTATGACAAATAATTTGTCTGTTTAGTTAATGTTTTATAGAGTGTAACTGTTCCTAAACATTGTTCCTCGAGGTCCTCTGCTATTCACATTTTGTATGTCTTCCTTATTTAACACACCTTATTCAAATCATCAGCTCATTAGTAGAGATCTTCATGAACTGAACTGAGGCTGTGACCAAATGTTCACACTTGTTGTCTTTGCACTAGACTACTTACATTACGTTTTTTTTTTGTATTTGGCCTAAGTATTCTAGTGGGCGTGAAGATCCCAAGCGTGCATGTATAATTATTCATCCAATGGGACACACTTAGCATGTGTAAAAATTTCAATCCAGGTAGTGCCAGCAATTTGCACAAAAACGTATTTGTGTTTTATTTACTACTTTTAATTTATATTTAACATTTTTAAGTTTTTCTGTAAATAAAATGAACACTCTGAAATGAACATTTGCTTATATCTAACTTTTAGATGCAGAATTCTTTGCTCCTGTAAAAAAGCTCTTTGTTTTGAGTATGTAGCTTTATTAAAGTGTATTATTTATTCAGTAGTCCCTAAATAAACGACACAATGTTGCAGATGTTTCACAAAATGCATAACAATAATGCAGTGAACACCATAGAAATGTTAACATACAATTAAAAGTCTCATGCTTTACATCCAGAACATGATGCACGATAGGATGCACAAAGTGATATTTGGACGCAGCCTTAGTCTTCAAATCAAAGAGACATACAGAATGCACAGAGCAGTGGGACTCCATGAACAGAGTTGAGAACCACTGCTGTAACTCATTATATGCTTACCTGACTCATGCAGAATTCTGGCCTGGTGTTTGGTCCCCACTTTCTCTGGCTTGTGTCTCCATCATCATTACACTCTTGTCAGTGTAATAGTATCGTCGTCTACGCAGACTAACCAGGACTTTGTTACTCAGCTGTCCCTTCTCCTTCAAGCTACATTTTTGTCAAGCTGCAACAAGTTGGAATACATAATTATTAACGTTTAATGATTTTGATGTATGAAATATGTAACAAAAGCAAAAAATGTATAGACATTCTATTAAGAAATTACCTTTTTGTTGTTTGTTTACTGACCTTTCAACCATATTGCATTTATAATTGATCATCATACCTTTGGTCTACTGTTAACAGGCTACTGTAGAAAACAAAGTCAAACAAAAAAAGAGAAAAAATTATAAATGCTGAATGTGTCTCATCTTAAATACATTGTTGTTGTTTTTGTTTCATTGAATTTGGATGTTTTGATGATTTAAGGAAAATTTACGTAGCATATATATTGATGTTTTAAATCAGAGTTTGTTAATGACACTTAATCATTAACAAACATTTAAAAAGGTTTATTACAATACTAATTGATAATATTAATGTAATAATCTTGTTTTGTTACACCCTAAATCACTGAGCGCACAAACGCTACCCCAGTTACAAGCATGAGTGGTTGACTTCATGCAGACATGCGCAGACATTGAAGTACCGCGAGAGTGATTCAAATGCCCACGAAACAGTGTAATCACGCGGTACTGTGATGTCATACTGGTTAACCTAAGCCACGTGAAGCCGGACACAAGGGCTGCACTCATCTTTGGGCTGGAGTAGCCTGTTTTTTTTAAGGCTCCGGTGTCTCGTCGCGTTAAACGATCGCAGAACGATTTATTTCTCTTTTTCACCTCGATCTTTGGCCTCGTGTGATTTACCAAAACCAACATGTGAAGTTACAACGCTGACGAAGTAGTTTCATCAGTAGAGGTAAGTAATCAACATTATGTTATGCATGTAGTGGATCTACAGATTGATTGTCGTATATGATCATTCTTTTTTTGGTTTGTTTGTTTGTAACGTTTATCAATGCAAGCCAAAATCGAGCTGCAAATCCTGAAGGCAACGCACGTTGAACATGTAACCGTTTTCTCAGCGGTGGTGGGGTAAACATTTGCTAAGTTAGCCTAGACCAGCCCCTGTTTAACTTAAAGTTACTTGAGTTATAAAATGAATCTTCCCGCCCGACTTGCTTGGAGTAAGTTAACGTTATGTAAACGACCGGTATTCAGTAGAAGCCTTAAAGTTTTATAGCGAAGTGGTTTGATAATTATGTTAATATATTTTATCACTTGTATTAGCTATAAAGTTATTTATATCTGTGAATTAATTCGTATTTTTATCAGTTTCTAACAACACATACATGACAAAAGGCTAACGTAACGTTAATAACGTACGTTAAGTTACTTACCAACACGAACAAACTGACAGACAAATTAACTTAAAGCCAACAATTACAAAAAAAAAAAAACATATTATAAATGAATATAAACGTTATGTTTACGAATTATATTATTTACATGTTAATAATGATGTTAAATGCGAAGAAAATGTTGAAGTGTGCCTGAGGAAAAACGGTCATATGATGAAAATGGCGCTCACGTGACGTACGAATGGCCTCGCGACCACTGCTATATGCTCGCGACCAGCTCGCTTGCTCGACAGAAGGGTCAACTTCCTGCTCCAACCTGCAATTTGAATGCAGGGATAATAACAAATAACCAAAGTTTAATAATATTGCTGGATTTTTTATAATGCTTAATAAATGATGCGTGTAAATTTACACATATTTATTACGTCACTGACATTGTTTTTTATTGCGTTTATTTCTTTTATATTGATTTGAAGATGAAAACCTTATTTAATTTACCTAAAATTTGTTTGTGTTTAACACTGATTTATGTTGTTTTTCTGTTTAATATTAGTGTGTCCTGGTAAACGTGTGCTCGGAAACATGCAGATTACAGTATTTACAGAGCCGACCTTGAGGCACCCACTGATGGATAATCTGTTTACCTAAAAACAGGTAATGTATAAACATTGCAAATATAATGAATTCACAAGTATATAATTTCACAAATATTAAATATTATTAACAATTATTATTAATGATGTACATATTAAATTACATATTATACATGTTCAGTTGTTCTGTTAAGTTATTTGAAGGATATGCATGGTAGATCAATTAGATTATCTTTCTCACTAGCTATAAGCAGCATATAAAGCAACTTATTGCTCATCTGCTTGAGAGAAAGTTACTGCTGGGGCTCTCCTGCTAAGGTTGTCTTAATTCTAAAAAGAAATTAAGTCATTTAGGCTTAGGTCATAGCAAGTTTTGAATGAATGACTTCACAATCTGTTTTAATAATGTTTATTTACAATGTATTTTATTCCACTTACCTGAATCGTGCAGAGGCTTGATGTTTAGTCCACCGGTTGTCTTCTCCAACCTCTGAGTGAAGCCACCACGAGTGGTCGTGTTAACCAATTTTTTTTATCTTAGTGCACAGTGAGTGTGTCTACATAGTCTAAACGCTTAATAAACTGATAACGTGTAAGGTCATTTAAATGCATAAAACGTTTTTCTTTTATAGGGTAAAGCCCATAAATGGCAAAAACTGATTGGCACAGGTAGTTTTTTGCTCTTAAACCAGATTTTAACGTCTTTTTTGCCGTTTCGTATGTGCGTATGTCTCCACCTGTGATAGATAAACTTCACAAATAAAAGTAAATTAAAGCGCTTGAAACATGTTAATGTAGTAAGCTGATTTTTATAATATCATAATAAGATAATTGTCCTCTTATTATGTGCATGTAAACATAATCAATGTCTTTGTTTATCCTTTGTCTCAAGTCACACTGAGTGTGAGAAGTCATTTGTCCAGTGCTGTCGGGAAATCTATTGATAACTGCAATTCCTTCAGTCTAACATGATGGTTGAATTACACACAGATAAACTCCCACTTTATAGACCACAAGATTTGAGTTCAGGCAGATTAAGATAGTTGATTGAGTTTAGTTGTAATTGTTTGGCTGTTGGCTCACATTATTATTGATTTTGACAATTTTCTTACAGCCCTTGTCTGTCAAAATAATGCAACCTCTGGTTGTAAAGCAAATTTTAAACTGATCTTCTTCATTCTGTCACTAGCCCACCACAATCCATGTTTACCAGCTGTGGAAGTGCAGGCCAAAAATCTTCCTTCACCTGTGGGCCTCTTCCCACATGTAGATAAGGTAATTAATTATTTGGTCACTGTTTCTGTCACTGGGGCAAAATAACTGCCCTAGAGAACATGAAGAATAGCCAAAACTGTGGTATTGCGCTAGCCCTAAAAATTTGTGAATCTTGATGTTTCTAACACATGGTACAACCGCTTAGTAGGCATGGGCCAGTATAAGATTCTGGCGGTATGATTACCTTTAGCAAAAATACCATGGTTTTACAGTGTTGCGGTATTCCCATTGCTACACTAAATTTTTTTATTTTTAAATGGCAGGTAAAAATAAAGCCTTTAAATTATATTATATATTATATTTTCAAAATGTATATTACATGTAAACATCAAATCAATCACATGACTTAATGATTTAATGAATTTTGTATAAATACAGTTCATACCTTGGAGACGGTTTCACAGACCATTTTAGTGGTTTTGTAACCTTGACTGTTTAAAACCTCGGTATACCTTGAAACTGGTAACCAGCCCATGCCTACTGCGTAAATCTATTATTAAAGGGGACAGAGAATGGAAAACCAATTTTACCTTGTCTTTGTTGAATAATGGTAGTCTACCCACATTCACAAACATACAAAAAGTGCTAGACATGCTAAACATCTCAGTCTCATAGAAATTCCTCTTTTAGAAATGTCAGTCAGAAAATGACCCAATCTGAAAAACTGATGCTTATGACATCACAGGCATCTAACTGCCCCTCCACTTTAAAATAATTGGCTGTATTTTTTGAGTGGCAGCAAAGTCAGCCAATCACTAATGAGATCGCAATGAAAACCAGTAGGGGGAGCCAAATAGGTGCTAAACCACTTGTTTAAAATCCGCCACCCTAATAGAGCTATCTGAGAGAGGTTTTTAGGAAGCTTCTAAGGCATTACAGACCCAAACAAAAAAAAATTGTATACATGTCACATCACAGAACAAGGATAAATACCCCGTTCAATCATTCTATGTCACCTTTAAGGTGGTTGACAGGTCTGTTTGCATGTTATTGCATTGGTAATAATTTATTGTTTATAGTCCAATATTGATTGTGAGAATTATTTCAATTTCCTTAAAAATGTTCTAACATCTTTTTCCTTTCTTTTCTTAATGCAGCACTTCAGGGGAAACCTGCCTGTGATCTGCTAAGATGCACAGATTCAACTCTGGCCCATTGTCATCCCAACACCTCATCTGCCATCAGTTTCGTTTAGTGTCGGTCTATTGCAAAAGTTCTTATAAACTTTAAATGAGACTTTGTGTTAAGCAGGGGTTTCCAAACTTTTCATTCCACAACATATTAAGCCCAGGATACACAGCAGGATTTTTGCAATCCAATAAGACCTTATCACACTGTGTGACAAGGATTGTTTAAACTTCAGCAGTAGACTGTCGATGAAGACACCTATTGCATCTGAGGCTGCGACATCCGTTATCAGCATGCGCTAGTGGTAAACAAATACAGGTATGCAGGTCGAGGAAGCAAACACGTTGTTGATGTGCGTTGATCATGCTGAACTTCTTACACTGTCATAAAACTATCGTAGGTGTCTTTGGTCCCAGGACTGGGAAAACAGACGTCTTTAAACCTCTCACACTGTACGAGATAGGACCACCAATTAAGAGCCACGATCACAGAAATCTCCACGATGGTTTCACGATTGGTAATCTTTCATCTGGGACAGCCAAAAATCGTGCCGTGTATTATGGGCTTTAGACAGGTGTAATCTTATAGTATATCAAAACCATTGCTAATAATTAATTGGACAAACCATCACTACAATGCAACACTCACTATCTTACAGTGCGACCCACAAGTGGGTCTTCACCCACAGTTTAAAAACCCTGAGTATGAGTAAGTTGTATTGTAATTAAAGTCACATCTAAGTGTTATGGAACAGTTTGTCATTATATTCACAGTATTACATGGTTCTTTCAGCAGTTACTACGTTACAGTGCTCTTAAAGTGTCCTGATCAGCTTTGGGTCTTGTGAAGTAATGTAATGAGAATGTGATCAATATCTTTGCAGTATTTTTGTTACACTGTGGCTGTAATCATATTAACACATAGGTTAAACATTTTATTCAAATTTTGTAAACAAACTAGTCAATATAATTCATGCTGTGATGCTGGATTAAACTTGGTCAAATGATTGTGTATTGTGTTTTCACTTTTTTATGAGGTTACTTCATCTATATAAACATTCTCAATATCACCTTTGGTTTGCTCAGAGTTTGTTCAGATGATTTTTAAAATTAAATGTGAAAATGCAAGGTGTGTTACACAATTTCAATGGATGGCGTGGGGTCAAAAACTATCAAAAGTTTCAACCTTAGATATATAACTGTTGACAAACACACTTAATGTAAGTCACACCCAGTAATTATAATAAGCAGGAATTGCAGTAAGCAGGGTCACCTTAAGATAATCAGCTTGTTGGCAATTGTTTTATTTAATTAAATGTATAACTTTATTCATTTCAGACTGATAAAACAGTCAGAGGGGCAGTGGCTGTTGGCAATGATGTTCCTGTGTGTTTTGTATTTGTTAATATTTTGTAGTCAGAAAGAGTATGAGATCACCTTTTCTTGTGCATGGTGCTTTATCTACGGTAAGTGCCTTTTTAACGTTTTGGACTAAACGCAAAATGTCTATATTGTTTTTTTTTATTATACGTGATATGGGCTTTTATTAATTATATTTAATTATATTTTTGCTTCAAAATTAATGCCAACCCTTAAAAACCTGTTGACTATATTTTTAAAACAATTAAACAAGAAATTTATTTAAAAAATGAAATCAGTTGGAGGTCTTTGCTGATTCGTCTGCGTTTGATCGGATTCAAGACCAAACGGAGATGCAATGCAGGCAGGTAGGATTTATAATTTTTTTAAGATCTTAAATACGTCTTGTAGAGATATGGAAGACGTATTATTCAAAGACGATCGTCAGCAGATGTAAAGATCTTTACAAGACGTATCTGAGACGTACGTGTGCTATCTGGGAACCTATACTTTTATATGACTTTGAAAACGGCATTAATACAAAGAGTTTACCCTTTCATCATATATCGACAGCTCTCCTTGATATTTTCTCCATTGCGCACAACAGGTATTGATGATCTCCTCAATGTCACAATGAAAATCCATTTCTCTGTGTGTGTTGTTTGAAATTGTGACTGCCTTGTTGTTGTCCCCCCATGAGTGCTGTTGATGCTGTGTTTCTGTTGTTGAAGTTGGCAGGGGTTCTGTCACTATGAAAAGGCTTCACACCGCCTCTCAGTCTGACCTGCACACAGCACCAGTCCCCTCACAGTCTCAGCCATTGATCTTCTCTGCAGCCCTGCTCACCATGACTAAAACCTAGAAACAAAAGACTTTTCCCTTCTGACAGACGAACCTTAGTCACAAAATGACTATGACCTCTAAAGAGGTGCGACACTGACATTAAGTGTGGCGTCTGTAAGTGAGATTCTGTTTTGTATATAAATGATGTTGCAAATGTGAATGGAAAGGACATTGTTTTGATCTGACAAAAGTGAATAAAAAGTGTTTTGAGTGGCAAAATAATAATTAAAAGTAGAAAATTATAAAAATGAAATTGTAATGATTTGTGAATTTTATTAAAATTGTTAAGTATGAGAGTAGCCTACTTTATTTTACACATCTTCTGTCTTTAACTGCATCACCACATAGCCATCAGTGTGCAAGCTTAGCAAACAGTTAGCCGATAAGCCTTCTAGCTTAGCATAGATCGTTTCAACGGACACACGCTTTTCACACCTGGAAACAAAGTTAACTTCCGGTCTATGCATCTGAAATCGCATATTGTGACAGTAGGTACTGAATTAGATGAAGTAGAAACAGTAGGTACTATAGTATGAAAATAAAAGATGATGTTTGCTAAAGACTAGGAAAGACGCCGAGCATGGATTACTGCTGTATGGAGAAGTTTGGCAACCAGGTAAGAGTTAATTAACATTGTATACACTAATTTTACACAGTAACGTTAGCTCAGTGTAGTATTTGAAACATATGAATGGAGATAATACTTTTTTTGCTTGTTATCAGAAATTAACAACTGTTAAATTACTGTTGTTATTGATTCTATGTGGTAGTTTACCTGAAGTGGCATTTTGTCCATGAAAGCTGCTTGTTTGTTTTGCTGCTGAACCCATCTAAACAGAAGTGGACGCATGCTGCTTTCACACACTTTTGGGGATTTGACAATTCCCATTTCTGAAGTTGGGATCACAAGGTTGTTGTGTTCAGGTCCTTTGTTGTCGGAAAGAATGGAGGACGTCAGGTTCATTCTTGAGTTTGTCATGGTAAAATTTTATTTAAACACAATATGTACAGTAGAGGTCTTCACGGGTCCACTTAGATCCAAAAACCCAACGTCCGACCCTAGACCAGATCGGGTTTAGGTCTTAAAGTTTCACGTATGCCTCGGACACGGGTCCGTAGCAGCATCGGTTCTCAGGTAATTTAAAATGAAAGTGTTTTTGCCGAACGGACCCGAATTCTCTCGCGTATGTGCGTCAATGTCCTTTTCAAACCTCTCCTCTGTTTGCCAGGAGCGCTTGCGACATTGTGTGGCTGGTGGTTAATTTTCGTTAAGACAGACATGACAGTCCGTTTTAAATGTACATTTTAGTGGTTATCTTGGTGTCGTCGTCAGATAACAAAGTAAAACAAATGGAGCAGCCTGCCAAATTGGTTGCAAGACCAGCAGGGTTTCTTTCTTCACTGACTGCTGTGTGCGGGGCTGCAGACTGCACACACGCTGGTGCCGTTTACATTTGGGTCCAGTCAGGTTAAAAAAATTGCCACTTGTTCGGGTTGGACTTGGGTCTAATTTTCTTCGGGTATAAAGTGATTCAGGTCATTTCGGGTTGGGTACATTTCTTTGGACCCGAGAAGACCTCTAATGTGGGGCGGCAGTGGTTGAGTGGTTCATGTAGGTTGTCTACAAATCGGAAGGTTGGTGGTTCAATCCCCGGCTCCACCTGACCAAGTGTTGAGGTGTCCTTGAGCAAGACACCTAACCCCAGCTGCTCCCAACGAGCTGGATGGCGCCTTGCATGGCTGACACCGCCGTCGGTGTATGAATGTGTGAGTGAATGGGGGAATGTGAGGCAAAAATTGTAAAGCGCTTTGGATGGCCATTGGTCTATGAAAGCGCTATATAAATGCAGTCCATTTACCATGCAGTCCATTTAATGTACAGTACTACTTGATCAACAAGACTAGGCAATAAAGCTGTTGTGGATATTGTATACCTACCACTAACCTAACAAATTAAAGGCACCATAGCCCATCTGCCATTTTTTTTTTTTTTTTTTTTGAGGCCTATCCATCTCTGGAAATTGGGTTTTAAAATGGTTTCCGAACTTCCCAGAGGTAAAGACGACATAAAAGGGCGTTCATGTGCATTTTTTAGGAATCTTGAATTTATGATAATTCCATTAGCACATGGGTCTTCAACAGGGGGTCCGGGGCCCCTTGGGGGTCCGTGATGGTATTGCTAGGGGTCCTCCAAGTACTGTTTAAATGAATTATCATTTTGAATGAAATTAGGCATCCAACAAAAATACATTAAAAGTCTAATAATAGAAATGATCAAACTTGATTGAAATGATGGTTCCCATATAACAGGGATGGGCAACTTCGGTCCTGGAGGGCCGGTGTCCTGCATAGTTTAGCTCCAACCATAATTTAACACACCTGAAGCAGCAAATTAAGGTCTTACTAGGCATACTAGAAACTTATAGGGCAGGTGTGCTGAGGCAAGTTAGACCTAAACTCTGCAGGACACCGGCCCTCCAGGACCGAAGTTGCCCATTCCTGCCATATAAAATGATATAAAACTTGATAAAATGTGGGAACCTTCATTTTAATATAGTCAGTTAATTTAAAAAAAATTTGTATGTTAAGTAAGTATTTGTGTATTCAAAAAATCTACAAATTTTAGTATTTTTGGAATGTAACTGTCATAAAAAGTATGTAAATCTATAATTTTCTTTGATACATGTACTTGGGGTCCCTGCGCCTCCTCTCTATCCATTAAGGGGTCTTTGGCCTAAAAAAGGTTGACCTCTGCATTAGCAAGTGAAGACAGCATTTTTTGACAGACACAATTGTTCATGAAACCTGATTTCATTAGCATGAAAGCCCATATTTAATGCATTTTGTTTAAAGATGCTACCACATTTCTTATTTATTACTCTGCCACTGTTGTTATGTAGACTAATCCCAGACTGACTCAATAATGGTTCAATCAGATCTTTCAGCCCAGCAATCACGATCATCTCAGACCTCACAGGAATTATACACATTATGAGGTGGCTAATTTGTATGATTTCGCACAATATTAATCGTACAAAACATATTGGAGAAAAAAACAATAAAGTAGATCACACCCCTGAACTCGATGTCACTGACAGTGTTAGTCTTAAACTCAGGGAGACGTGTCTTTTGACAGCAAGGAGGCTTCCAGTGAGATTAGTGCAGTGCTACTTCATGTAAAACGTAAAAACGAAATGATACGAAATTCTCTTCTGTACGTTTTTTCTAAATTCAAAGAATAATTCACGTTTTGGCACTATTTAATGTGCCATGACGCGTGATTGACTGGAATGCCTTGAGGTCAGAGGATTTTAAAATGGGATATTCCCACTTCTGATTTTGTCTCAAATATCGCATAATTTATACAAATGAGGCACCTCATAAAATTGCTATGAATTTTTGCCACAACTACACTATGATGCCTTTTACTTGACAATCCCCATTGATATTTTACTTTTTTAATGTTTAATAATAATCATTTTATTTAAAATAAATGTCTTTTAAATATCTTTTCCGACAGAACACTCACTGTGTTGTTCCTCACCCCACGGTTCTGCTTGACTGTCAATCATTTTGAACGACTAGCGCCTTTCCATTACAGAAGGAGGTAATGCTACATAAATTCTATAATAAACTGGCTCCTTCCCTAAGAATACACCCCAGAAAATATATATGGCTCTAGATTTCGCCTATATACCAAAAAGAACTATGTTCAATGGACCCTGGAAACAAGAGCCATTACATACCATTTTTATGTCTTTACCAAGGGAGCCGCCACACAATAGGCCCTGTGCACTGGGAGTTTTAGACAGTACACAATAATAAAAGGTATTTGGTACACCAGGCACTACTCCCACTATACGATAAATTCAAAGAGACAACACATAGCAGCAGTCCCCCAGTATTCATGAGTGCTAGCGGAGGAAAACATTTGGAGCTGAAATAGACTCCCAGTTTGTGTGAGGAACCGATAGTGAAAACAGAGGTTGGTGTAATGAGCACGGTTTGGTTTACGGAGCGTCTGAAACCCCTTGGGAGTCTGACAGTTTGGAGGTGCACAGCTCATAAGAGTTCGTGAATGCCTGTTTACACGCTCATCTCAAATTGCAAGCCTTCGTCTCTCTTTGTTATTGTCAAACTCCCCTTTGTTTGTAAGAATGAATATGAGAGACTTGAGATCTCGACAAGTGCGTGGATGCGCGCGTATGTGCAGTCAGATTTGTCAGAGACGATTTTCTCAGTGCATAAAGATCATTTTCATATTCAGTGTTTTGAATCCATGACTCATGGCTCTGAATACTGCAGCAGACGGGAGCTCCTAAACCACTTTGCTAATTATCACAGATTGAATCATTTTTTAACAACCAATCATAAAATGCAGTAAGCGACGAGACTGATCTCTCTAAATCATCTGCACCATGCAGGGGAAATGGCATTTGAAATTTTCTCGGTTAATTATTAACCTTTCCCCGTCAAGCGCATTTTAGAATCGTTTTCTGTTCGAATGAATCTACGTGGCTTTGTGAAAGAAGATTCTGATGAAGCCAAAACGCTTGACAATAAAAATAGTTCCCTATCCGTTCGGTCCGCCAGGGATGAAAGAAACATTTGAAAGGATGGAAAATAGACTGACATTAGCTATAATCTGTAAACGTTTAAAAATACACTTTGAATAAGCACATTGGATATGGCCTTTTGAAGTCGGGCCTCGTGAATTATCTGGTAGCAGTGAACAGAAAAGAAAATGACAACGAAGGAGAATTTGCCCTTGTTGTTGTCAGCTCAATCAGGTTCCTTTGGAGGGCACTGTTTTGTGGCACAAACATATGCTTGCTATCTCAACTGACCACATGTCCAGGCCTTAATAATAACTGACAGTAAATATATAACCTTGCCATCTGCTCATATAATGGTGCAGTGCAAATCAAGAGTGCTAGTATAACTTACACCATTACAGGCTGGCACCCCATATGAAAGAGCAATAAATCACCGGAGCCCAAGGGTCAGCACGCAATCTTCATTACTTGGATTAGTTTATAGAGCTAATAGAACTCTTCAAGGCAACATTTTTTTGGTTTTATGTTGATAACGTGTACAAAACATAAAGCAATGTCGGATTTATGGGCCGTGGATCCAAATGTGCCCATGATTGTTATGAACTCCAATAAATGTTCTGCTTCCTGTAGGTACAAATCAAGTTCCAAAAACAATCTCTGGAGAACAATCCTGAAATTAATAGCAAATAATACGTCTAAATGTGTTTATTGTGTAATTAAATCTTACTCCCTCTAGGTTACCATCATAACAATTTACATCTTCGCATTGCCACCGACAACCATAGCATGTGCATTCCGAAACAACAGCTAACACAGTCAAAGATTTAATTGTCGAGGTTGATGCGCAGCTGTTCTTTAAAACTCACATGCCGTCCCCTGTGCAAATCTAAAGTAAAAATAAAGTTTCATATGCTAATTCCCTTAAAGAAATGAGATGAGTCCTTGCTTATATTTACATATATTAAATGTATTTGCTGACATGATGGGAAAAAACAAGTCGTTGACAGTGAGCAGGTGCAGCATGAGAACAGCCAAGCGCTTCGTTGCCATCCTAAACACAGCAATCAACACATCACACTATTTGCATTTAGACTCTATAATGAAGCTCGGCGTAACAAAAGGGATTTCATCCAGACTTGGAGACATCATCACAGAGCTCAATCTGAAAGCAACGAAACACAAGGAGCCCGGAGCTCATCGGGAATAAACACATAATACAGCATCATTAGCCCCTTAGCGGGTCAGGTGGACCAGATGCTCATGCGTAAGTGCTGAATAATAATTGGGCGCTGTTGTCTTTTCAATGTTCTGCTCTTCAGAAAATGATTTAAAGCAATCCAAACTAAAACCAACAGACACCTGCACCAGAGCAACAACCTCAGCACATCCACCTGTTACTGTAATGTAGTGTCTCGGTACCTATAGGTTCGGCTCCTTAATGAAATGAAATGCATCTCTGTTATCCGACATATCACTGAAATGTCTTGGAATATCACACTTGTGCTCTGTGACATCCCTAGACTATATTGCTACAAATAACCTATGCTATCGTGCTTTCTTGTGGTCCATGATATCATTTTATTTGTAATGTTTTCTCTTAAAATCACATTCTGTCTTCTTGATTGAACATTGTTTCATTTTTGAGTACTTGCTGTAAGTACACTTGTGTGTCTGTTCGTGCAGGGTAATTTAAACTTAGGTAACACTTTATTTTACGACCCGCAAAGTACCGCGTAATTAAACCGAATTTACAGCGTACCTATTTGTAACAACAGAGTACCTCTACAGTAAGTACTTGTAGTTATAAGGGAACAATATTTTAAGTTTGGGGTAATAAGGGGGTAAGAATATATGGAAAATTATTCTCTAAGTATTTCATAACTACAGGGTACCTATTGTAATATTACGTGGTATGTATGACTTACGTCTATGGGTAATATGGTCTATGTGTAATATGTTTTTTTTCATATTTGCTACTTACCTGATGAAGTGTTTTGTATAGCCTACAGTTGATGTCTACAAGCCACGTCGGAAAATAAAATATAACACACAATAAAAATAATAGCAACTTGTACCTCTTTGATCTGTATATGTATACAGGAGTTACCAGGTAACTCTTATATTTGCGGGCTGTAAATTAAAGTGGGACTTATTCCCCGATTG
Source organism: Paramisgurnus dabryanus (assembly GCF_030506205.2). Taxonomy (NCBI): domain Eukaryota; kingdom Metazoa; phylum Chordata; class Actinopteri; order Cypriniformes; family Cobitidae; genus Paramisgurnus; species Paramisgurnus dabryanus. The sequence continues at coordinate 23,575,665 of NC_133351.1, forward strand.
TTCTGTGTATGTACCAGGTAACTCTCATATTTGCGGGCTGTAAACTAAAGTGGTGCCCATCTTTAAAACACTATAATTAAGCCAACACTTAATGTTTATTATCACATAACTTTTATTTAAAATAAAAGGTCATGACAATTTTTCACTGTTTTTGCGGCTTGGCTTCCTCTGTTGGTGTTCTTGTCCACTCGGATGATGAGTTGATGTCGTCTCACAAATGCTGTTCTGCATTACATATAAAAAACATAAATGAAAGCCTTCAGTAAATGTTTCTTCACTGTGCCTTGACAGAAACAGAGTTTTCTGAGCCAGTTACGTTAATAACTTTAGGCTAACTTATGTGCTAGCTAGCTGGCAACTTTCTTGAAAAACATTGTTTGAAATGCGTTAGTCATGTATTAACAAAACCAGTCACCTTATCCAACATGCGGATCCTGCTGACATCACTCGCAGCCGTACTCCACAGTGTAGAACGTTTTTAAAACCTCTTAAAGAAATTTCACCTCAGGATCGCGTTCCAGCAAACCTCCTGCAGACGGCCGCGCGCTCTACACCTGCGCAGTAGCCTACGCATGTAGTCGTCTTTTGCTTTAGCGTGAGCTGCTGTTGTTTCATTCTGGTTTTCCATTGCATAAATTATATTTGGCTAAAATACTTGTGTTTACAGTAAATAAATTGCAAAGCACCACTTCAAATATGTCCGCAAATGTAGGAGTTTCCTGGTAAATAGGGAATAAGTTGCTATTTTTATTGTACTTACCTTAAAAAAAAGATAACCACATTAAATCAGCTGGACTTTTGTTATTAAAAGCAAGTAATATAGGCTACTAAAATAAAAGTGATGTGCTGTTATATTTATTTGCCGATGTGGCTCGTAGACATTGACTGTATACAACATTCAGTAGTCAATATGAAAAATTCACAATAAAAAAAATAAAACATAATTTCCCCATAGACTTGACTAAGTCATACATACCACGTAATATTACAATAGGTACCCTGTTGTTAAAAAATACTTAGAGTATAAATAATTTATAATTCTTCATATTCTTACCCCCTTCTTACCCCAAACTTAAAATATTATTCCCTTATACCTACAAGTACGTACTGTAGAAGTACCCTGTTGTTACAAATAGGTACACTGTAAATTCGGTTTAATTACGCGGTACTTTGCGGGTTGTAAAATAAAGTGTTACCTAAACGTATTATCACAAATCTACGAATTCTCTAGCACTCAGGGCATCATTCTGCACCTCATATCGTTAAATGCAGAAAATTTGAAAATAAAACACAGATATATAGATCGGTATGATGTACACTGTCAGAAAAAAAAATCCTAAGCTGTCACTGGGGCAATATATATATACACACTCACCTAAAGGATTATTAGGAACACCATACTAATACTGTGTTTGAACCCCTTTCGCCTTCAGAACTGCCTTAATTCTACGTGGCATTGATTCAACAAGGTGCTGAAAGCATTCTTTAGAAATGTTGGCCCATATTGATAGGATAGCATCTTGCAATTGATGGAGATTCGTGGGATGCACATCCAGGGCATGAAGCTCCCGTTCCACCACATCAAAAGATGCTCTATGGGGTTGAGATCTGGTGACTGTGGGGGCCATTTTAGTACAGTGAACTCATTGTCATGTTCAAGAAACAAATTTGAAATGATTTGACCTTTGTGACATGGTGCATTATCCTGCTGGAAGTAACCATCAGAGGATGGGTACATGGTGGTCATAAAGGGATAGACATGGTCAGAAACAATGCTCAGGTAGGCCGTGGCATTTAAAGGATGCAAAATTGGCACTAAGGGGTCTAAAGTGTACCAGGAAAACATCCCCCACACCATTACACCACCAGCAGCAGCCTGCACAGTGGTAACAAGGCATGATGGATCCATGTTCTCATTCTGTTTACGCCAAATTCTGACTTTCCCATCTGAATGTCTCAACAGAAATCGAGACTCATCAGACCAGGCAACATTTTTCATTCTTCAACTGTCCAATTTTGATGAGCTTGTGCACATTGTAGCCTCTTTTTCCTATTTGTAGTGGAGATGAGTGGTACCCGGTGGGGTCTTCTGCTGTTGTAGCCCAGCCGCCTCAAGGTTTTGCGTGTTGTGGCTTCACAAATGTTTTGCTGCATACCTCGGTTGTAACAAGTTGTTATTTTAGTCAAACTTGCTCTTCTATCAGCTTGAATCTGTGGGCCCATTCTCCTCTGACCTCTAGCATCAACAAGGCATTTTCGCCCACAGGACTGCCGCATATTGGATGTTTTTCCTTTTTCACACCATTCTTTGTAAACCCTAGAAATGGTTGTGCGTGAAAATCCCAGTAACTGAGCAGATTGTGAAATACTCAGACTGGCCCGTCTGGCAACAACAACCATGCCTCAAAATTGCTTAAATCACCTTTCTTTCCCAATCTAACATTCAGTTTGGAGTTCAGGAGATTGTCTTGACCAGGACCACACCCCTAAATGCGTTGAAGCCATATCCATGTGATTGGTTGATTAGATAATTGCATTAATGAGAAATTGAACAGGTGTTCCTAATAATCCTTTAGGTGAGTGTGTGTATATGTGTATATATATGTATGTATATAATTTGGTACCAGTGTGCATGTTTAAGGTTCTATTATGTACTCTTGAGGTACAATACTTGTTAACAATATTTACCTCTGAAGTACAGTACTATTATGAGCTCTTTAGGTCCAGAGGTGTAGTAACAACTAGGGACCAATTTTTTTCTGACAGTATATATAACAAATGAAGTGATTTACAAAAGCAGGACTTATTCCTAGATCAATATATTTTTTTGTTTTTGGAACAACGCTTGTTAATCAATCACAGTCCTAACCCCATCTGACTTTAAGATCAGAGGAAATGATTGATAGACTTGTTATTATGGGAACAACACAAGATATTTATCCATGAACATCTCATTTAAAGCATAAGAATAGCAGGCATTGTTAGACTTAGACATCCTTTTGGATATAGTTGTTTTGCAGTGATTTAATATAAAGACTTCCCTCATCACAGGGGTCTTGGGGGGAGACCTGGAAAGGAAGAACAAATCAGAAATAGATCAAAGCGACTCAAAAGTCAAAATGTTTAAATTAAAGTCACTCTCTGTAACGCTGCCTCCTTCACTAGGTTGCAGGGATAGAAAAAAACATCAAGTGCAATTTTTTGAGTGGGTGCTGTTGCTTGTTATCTGGCCCTTTTAACTCGGGCTCTTGAGGAAAGTGCAACCTTTATCAGATAGCACAGCAGATGGTGATGTTTAGTGCCTGGGTTTTGGAGATAGCGTTTATATGTCAGTTTTTTTTCCACGTGCGGTCCTTACAATCTTCAGCCAATGGCATTCACAATGGATGCCCTAAGCATCTCTGAAGATCTCACCCATGCATTAGCTTGATGAGAGCCTGTGCGAGTGGGGCAGGCCATGTATCCGTCCAATCACAGAGAAATGTAAAATCATGTGAGACCCTGCAAGGGAAGATTCACCACCTTGGAAAATGTGAGTTGGGAATTGATCTGTGTTCTGGCCCAGAGCATGATCGTGTGCAGTGAACAGTGCTGGCTTTTTATGGTCAGTGAATAGGGAAAGATCCATCTCCGGGGCATGGCCGACCAGGGTGGAGAAACGTGCCGCTCTGAACAGACATTTCCATAATGGAAGCTGTCTGTGTGATCTCGGCAAATCGACTGTGGTAGTGTGTGTGTGTGTATGCGTGCGTGGAAGGGTAACGCTGCAAGGACCCACACGACCGGCACTGCGGCAATTGTAATATTAAGATGCATTGAACAATACTCTCTAATTCTCTTCTCAGCTGATCTCAAGTGTTTGGTTTCCTTTCCATATCCCGCAAGCAAACAATTACAGTACCTACTGAACTGCATTAACATGTTATAATGTGCCTGATGCAATTACCAATTCTAATAACCTTGCCCATTTAAATAGAGATAGGGAGGAGATTGCCGCATGGAACGGGAAGTTGATCTCTGAGTTTTATTGCTTTAATGAAAATGTAGTGGGCTGATTTGCTATTATAGGTCCATTGGTGTATGACTTTCAGGGATTAGAAAAGTAATTTTTAATGACACAGATGGTAGGCCATTATTCATTCTTCTGGTCGTACACTTTGGGCTCAAGTGCCCCTGCAGTATGCGAAGGAAATGTGCTAGACTTTAAAGTGACCAGTTTTTAAGACATTTTAACAGTAACTGGAGAAATATTTCACACAACATAGTTTGACCGAAAGCCATGTCTTAATGCCGTTAAATCATCTGCAAGAATAACACATCTAAGCTCTTTAAACAAAGGCAAAGGAGGGCAAAACAATTGGGATTGCTATCTACTGGCATACAAGATTATGCCTTGTCTTTATCTTATTTGGACTGCAATACATACAGAAGCATCTTTACCCAGCATTGAACTAATTACACCATTAGACAATTATACTAGCCGCTTGAATCTTGTATCTGTAACTCACGTAATCTGATTATTAGGCCATTAGCTACCATGCAGATGATGGAGATTCTGTGAAAGTCCTATTAGCTGTAGATCACCGCTGCGTGTCATATGCAAACATTAAGACTAAAACATTGTGTTTTATAGAGATTGCTGAGAGACATATTCATGCCTCATCTGGTCCTTCTTTACAAATGTCAATTAATATTGACCTTCAGCGATACGCCAGTGACAAAAACGGATCCAAAATATTTTCTGTGCAATTTATGCTCCAATTCCCAGAACCAACATTAGTTTTGAGACTATTAATTTAGTGCTAAGTAATAAACTCAATTTTTGATAGATATTGCTGTAATCTCTAAACGAAACGACCAATATAATGTAGCTTTGAAGACTGCCAGGGATTTTTCTTGTTCTATTATTTTGCTCAAGGTCATAATTTATTAGACAACGTACGAGTAAAACTGAATATAAAATCACAGCTGACCCAAAACGAGAAAGAGATATTTGATATGCTTCAACTATTCATAGTTAAATGTGACAGGGCCATTCAGTCTGTGTCAGATTTGATTACTACAGAAATATAAACCAGTGGAAAAATATATGAGAAATAAAGGAAGTCTTAGGCACTGGTTTCCGTAGCAATTAGGTCATAGTAGTATTGGCAAATCCTAAAAATATTGCCATGTCTGCAGTGCTTCTAAAAGCTGAGATTACTCTGTCACAGGGCAATGGGTCTGAAAGCGTCCAGTGATAATGCTGGATTTACACGGAGAACTCCTCACTGATTAGAGCTCAACATCTCGGGTGCCCTTCTTCAGGTGTAATTTGCTGAAGTCTTATTTTATCTACCGCTTCAGGCAGTCTGAAAGAGCATTACCATTATCAGTTAGAATTGGTATGTCAATAAAATCATCATCAACAAAAACAACTTGAGTATGTCACATGCAGACCAATCGGCTGAGAATTGGCTGGTTACCATGAGCAGAGAGCTGGAACTAAAATAGGCTACTAAAGGGGCAAATAGCTCCCAATATCTAACTCCATAGACAGGCTTTCAAAAATATATGTTTACTGAGGAAATCGTTTTTCTGGCCTCCCTCTTCTTCTTCACCGGCAAAAACTACTGCACAAAGTCCTCAACTGCATATATGAAAAAAAGACCTTACACAAAAAATTCTAACAAAACGTTTCTGAGATGTGTTTTTGTAGTATTAGGTGTCCTTAATAACATACTAAAAGTTAACCAAAGTTTGACCACTAGAAAGGTGTAATTTTCAAGATGGCTTCCAAGAAAATATCCTAACTCCATCATTTTACCTAGCCAAGTAATCTTGGTGTCTAACCCCATAATTTCTGGGTTTATGAATCCATTTAACTTGTCTAACTTATTAACATACTTATGAAATACATGATTTTTGCAACATGATCTCACAAAGTTCCGTGGGATAGTCACGGAATTTTGTGCTCACTTTTCCGTGGCATTCTCACGGATCTCCGCATTTTTCCGTGGCCCTGCTATGGACTGTCTTTTTCCGTGGCATTCTCACGGATTGGTTACTCAACTGCTTTTTCCTATTTTCAAACCATTTTTGCTTCGGTTTAGGGTTAGATTTGGTGTTTGCGTTAGTATGTCACTTTAACTATTGGTTTATACTATTTTTTCTGATTTATTCTTTTATATTTTCTAAACTTTAAACAATTGTCGCCTGGCGTTGGGGTTAGAGTTGGGTTTGGGTAGCGATGTCATTTCATGTAAATCTAACCCTAAACCGAAACGAAAATGGTAAGAAAATAGGACAAAACAGTTGAGTAACCAATCCGTGAGAATGCCACGGAAAAAGACAGTCCGCAGCAGGGCCACGGAAAAATGCGGAGATCCGTGAGAATGCCGCGAAAAAATTAGCACAAAATTCCGTGACTATGCCACGGAAATTCGTGAGATCAGGTTGGATTTTTAACATTACAGTAAGGTTTTATCTTTGTTTGGGGTGAACCAGAGATGTAGTAGTAGTAGTAGTACACAATACCAAGCAAGTAAAGCATAAAGTAACCTACTGTATGTTTTCCTAAACACATTACTGATTTTAACATCATTGATTTCTGGATAATTTCACATAATTACTTTTACCTAAGCAGTCCCGACAGAAGGACACTTTTCGACTGGGACTTTCCTCCCTGGGGCGAGGGGGTCAGGCTCCCTGAATGCTTCCATTTTTTTCTATAATTAATTAAATGCAATTAAATGTTTTTAGAGAAACTCACAATACACAACACACTAACCCACACTCACCCCGACGGTGACTCTCACAACGGTCACGCTCAATCAAAACGTATTTCTGCATAATCTAGCCAAACACTTGTAATGCAGTCATTCAAGCTAAACTCTGTTATTAGCCTACTGAAAGGACAACATGCTTGTGGAAATCATGGCTTTGCAATTATGATTGCTCTTTCAAATGAAGCATAATGGCAGACACAACTCAACAGATCTTCCTGAAGTTGCCATGTCAATGTCGATGCAGAGTTAATTTTCCATTTCTCTACGCGTGATTCGTTTCATTAAAACGTGACAGTACCATTGAGCAATCAAACCGCCTGCCGATTGTCATTCCTGCGGTTGCTCGTTCGAAATAAAAACACCCCTTAAGCGAAAATCTATCTTGAAGTTTATGTTATTGAGTTGCAACAGCATTTTTATCTCTGCAGCTGTCAGGAGCAATTGGACTAAATGAAGGCCATTAGCAAGGCATGCGGAAAGACTGACTCATACTGTTCTGATATTGTAAACCTGCACCTGTCACTTCTACCTGTTTCCATCACACATTAGCACAAAACATCCACAGGCTTATCTGAGACCATTTAGATCAAAATGCTTTTACTGAAATAGAGAGATTGGTGAAAGGCACCCTTACGGCATTAGTTGTAAATGCAACAAAGAATTTCTTAAAGCCTGGAAGATCTTCACATTGCATTTTGAGAGACCTTGTCATTTAGCTACTTTTCAACTATATAAATGCTTAATGTAATACCTGAGCATCAAGGGCAGTTATATTGACCTGTATAGTTAAACACTGTGTTATGTTAGGAAATAGAATAAATACTTTATAAGTCATTAATAAAAAAATACCTCGGCAGTTCTGTTCTCCAGACAGAATATGACCCCTACATAACCTGTAAATAATCAATACGACCCCCTTGCTGTAAGGTAGCATCGCTGTAAGATTAAAGATATTTGCTGCATATGTGAATTTCATTCGACGTGGTGCTTAAGATTGCCATCATCTTATAAGATGTGATTTACAAGCAGCGGGAGCCTATTTCCTATATAGGACAATAAAGGAAATAGCTGTCAATCCCCAGAAATGTCTCTATTAAGGTTCAATTGGCCCTATTAGAGGACATTAAGCATATTCAGTCTTCTCTGAGTCTGCGTTTATGACACATGCATTCAGCCACTTCCATTTTCGCTGAGCCTGTTTTGCAGGGGAGGGAGATAACAGCCAATCCCCAGTTAATAGCTACCTCTTGCCCTTTCCCTCATCATACAATGGTGAACGATGCTTGATCTTGGTCCGCTGAGTGAATATATTAAAGCACTGGAAAGCAGTCGTTTTTGTTTTCGTCTCAATTACAAGGGTAAAGGTTAATTGTATAATGCACTTTTTTTAAAGCATTTGTGCTTTGTTTCGGATGAATACTGTGGACACATTAGCATGCATGTTTTTTTTGTGGATCATTTACTGTAACACAGTCATGTGACTTGCACTTTATCGGGGCAGCAGTGGTTTTCACTCCAGTAAAAATATATGACAATATGCTGCTTTGTGAGAGCATTATGTTAAGGATAATTTGGCCTGCCTACAATTCAATATAATATATGCATTAAGCACCTGCATGCAATTGAGTACCTACTGTACCATAATAAATTACTTTTAATTATAAGAGCTTCAACTGAAACTTGCCAAATACTGTTAGTAATTATATTTGCATATCCTTGCATGCAAATATCTTTGGGAGAATTTTATGTACAGTAAACTGCATAACTATAACTGATGACAATGCATTATGTTAAATACACACATGAAGAGTTCACATATGTGTCTCTGACATGCTTTCTGTTTTCTTGCTATTAAATTAGGGTTCATTAATTTAACTTTAATGACAATGAAAATGTTATTAATCAGTAATTGAATTGCCTTATTTTCACAAATGTCACTTTGGTATGTTTCGCTACAAAACCCTATAAGTGCATGCAAGGAGCTGTGATGCATGTGGCTGCCACATTCGGGTTGTATTCACGTCCAAGGACTAAGCGAATTTGAAGCAAAAATATTTGATGAATATATAATACGTGCCGAGAGCATTCAGTCAATATCATAATCCAATTTTTGATGGAATTGGCGTTTAGCGGCATTTGCATCTTATTTTAGAATATTAAATTGCCACTATTATCCAATTCATGATTTTACATTTTCTTCGGTGTGTGTGTTAGTACACTAACGATATGCAAAGTGACAAATCCTCAAGTATATGTGACCCGTCACGAAAACCAGTGACACAAGTCGGCAGCACAAGTTTCGAGAAATTGAGAAACAAAGTTTTTTTTTCAAAATTTGTGATTTTCGTTTTATTGCAGAATCTGTTAGTTGAGATCACGAAGAAGCCTCTCCATGTTTGAGATAGCAGTTTTTGTATATTTAAAAGCGTACATTTTGCGGTTGAAATAGGCTTGTTTTTCTGGAGATTATAGCGTGCAGCGGGGGGCGTCATTGTCTGTGTGTATATTTACATACTGGATAAGCTTGTGTTTTCGCCTCCGTCCCCAAAGGGAACAGCGTGACTACTAAATAAGGATAGTTCGCCCAAAAATGAAAATAATGTCATTAATGACTTACCCTTATGTCGTTCTAAACTCGGAAGACCTCCGTTCATTTTCAGAACACAGTTTAAGATGTTTTAACGTTAGATTTAGTCCGAGAGCTTTCTGTCCCCTTCATTGAAAATCTATGTATGGTTTCCATGTCCAGAAAGGTAATAAAAACATCATCAAAGTAGTCCATGTGACATCAGTGGGTCAGTAAGATTGTGTTGAAGCATCGAAAATACAGTTTGGTCCAAAAATAGCAGAATTACGACTTTATTCAGCATTGTCTTCTCTTCCAGCTCGAGCGTGAAGTCACGTGACTGTATAGTGACGCGGCTGCCCTGTTCCTCAGACAAGTTTTTTTTTCGGATGACATCAAAGTACCGCGAGAGCTCTTCAAGAAATCTTATGGAGTAGTTTAATTTCAACTCGCTCTCGCTGTACTTTGACGTCATCTCTGTGTCAGTTCTTGCAGCACAGCATGAGTCCAAACACACAGAAGTTACACAGATATCGTTGTATTCTTCATATAATTGGCTACATGTTTTGTCTATCAATATTTTCCATGAAGTCATTGGCTGATGGAGGAACGAGCGAGCGATTGGTAACATCTCTAAAGGAAGTCACGTCTTCGACGGCGCTGTTTTGATGATCTATTATACTACCTCCCTATTTTAAATACAAACTTTGAAGGCGGGTTCATGTGTTTAACGGAACGTAATCTGATATACCCTTACATGTTATGATGTAAATAGTCCTCAGATTGTATATTATATTGTATTACCAGACATTCAGGCGAAATCTGATGTAAACAATAGACTATATATCTATATTTCACGGATTATATGCATTTGTGGACAAAAATGGTCATTGGATGATTCACACATCTGAAACAGACTGGATTCAACTTGTGATCCCCACAAAGGTAAAAAGAGTCATGTTTATTTTTGCATGTTGTCATTTGGACTTCTGTCACAAAATACTACATATGATGCTATAACATCTGTATCTCAAAACTACTTTATATGGAGGTATGGCTTAGCTAAATGAGATGTAAATGAGCCCTATTTTCTCCCTCAGTTGGAAAGAAGAGTCCCTTTCGTCTCGATTTTCTCGGCTTGAGTATTTCTGAGTTCCTATATTCAAATGGCCAAAACTTCTCAAAATCTTATCAGATTTCCATGTTTTCATCATTGGAAAGCTTAGCAACTGCACTTTCAGAATCTGTGAATAACTCAAAATGGCCCAGATCCGACTTGTGTCACTACTTTCCGTGACTGGTCACATATGATGATATCGTCTCCAACTGAAATCTCTTTTCTTGGACTACAATGAACGCAAGGATTTTAGGCAACAGTTTACTTCCGCAGCGAGTTGATGTGAACTCAATGCACATAACCATAACTCCACCGGCCTCTGACTCACAGCCTGATAGTCACCTATGTATTCATATTTAAAGAATTTACTATTCAAAACATGATTTAAATGCAAGTTTTGTGCAGTGCAGAGTTGCGCTTGTTTGTCGTTTTTAAGAACACAAATGCAGACATGGTTTTATGTTTTAGTATCATTCCCTTACCAATCTGTTACTTCCAATCAGCTTGGTTATCTGCATTTTTTGGAACAGATTCAGACTCAGATTAATAAAATAGTAAAGATGATATTATAAAACGGGCAGTTCTGGTTCTTCATTCTGATTGGTTGAAACGCGTTCTAAGCCGTGATAAAATACACTGGTAACCTCACGGTTCAGACCACATTACATTAGTATCACTGCGCCACTGTTGCTGCGTACTGATTTATTAAAATAAAAACCACAGTCTATAATCATATTTTTAATTTGTCTACAATAGCACAATTAATGGCGATATCCAGATAAATGTCAATAAATATTGTTGAGTCATCTCGTCGATAAAGAGAAAACGTTGTCTGAGGAGTTTATATGTCAAGTTCATACGTCCGCTATTATCCACTGGGTGGCGATCTTACCCAACTTAAACAGTGACGCATTCATTCAACACTGAAAACACAGCGTGTAAGTTTTGATGGCTTTGAATCTGATCTCTTACTAAAGTTCTTCACAAATATGGAATTATCTCCGCTTTTAGCTAAAAAAAAATTGAGAGGTGATAAGAGAACAATGAAGGTAGGATGAATGAAAGTTTTTTTTGTTTGTTTTTTGTTTGAAAGCGGATGGTCTGTTCTTTCATTTGATATTTTGTGTTTATTTAAGAAGATAATTTTTCTGCAAGGCATTAAACTAAAACTGGGTGGCAACTTAAAAAAAAAACGCTGACGGGGAAAGAGTTCAGCATGCTTCCAAACATATTTGATCATCACTTCAACAGTTGCACGATATAAATGTTAATGTATAAATTAGATGAATGTTGATTTATAAAATAAACACCACAGTCTTAAATCATATTTTCATTGTGTCTTTGCTGCATCTCTGTTGGTTGGGAACTGCGCTCTGTTTCACTCACACTTGATTCTGAGGAACTACTTTGTTTGGCGGAAGAGTAATATTTGTTCTAATATAATTACAACTTATTTGTGTTTTATTTTATAAAATCCCGCTAACGTTATGCATATGAAGTAACCGTTTTATAAACGTAATAAACCCCTTGAAGCGTTGGGTTACCAGTGCATTTTATAACAGCTAAGGGGGTTTTAGGCACTCCGCTTCGCGTCGTGCCTAACAACGCCCCTTAGCTGTTATAAAATGCACTGGTAACCCACTGCTTCTCGGGGTTTATTGCTTTATTATATCCTGGATAGCTGACCAATCTGAGCACCCCACAACTTTCAGAACAATGAGCTTTACAAAATTGATGCATTGCAAAACGGCGGGGCATAGAGGAGCAACAACAATGTATGGTACAGGTATGTGGAAAATAATGTGTTTATTAATCATAAACCACACAAACACATTGCATTACACCGAATACCTAAAGTATGTTTATTTTAGCAAATGAATAGGGGCTTCTAATACAAAAAAACATAAGTAAGTGACTTTATTTAAAAAAAAAAAGCTTTTTGATCTTTAAAGTAAAATTATGAGACATAATTTTCAGCTAGAGAAGGGGTAGCCTCACAACTCTTGTACATTGTTAAGAGTTGCTGCCATGGCCTGTCATTGGCACATTTGTAAATGAGTCATAGTATTACTTAAGGCAACACTATTTGGAGAATGCTTGCATATTTCATCTCACAGTTAGGTATTATTGTGGCATTTAATTAAATGTAGCCTGAGGTACAAAGTCAACTGTCATGCCACTGTATCCTTAGTTAGTGACATCAGGTTGTTAATGTAAATATCTTAAAATTAATTGAGTAGATTGTCGTTGTAATCTGAAATTCATAAAGATATGTGTATTTTATGCACACATAGATGCACAAAAAGAGTATGTTAAATTGGTAAACAATTAAATGTTGTGTTTACATTATAATGAAGTACTGCATTTTACGGTGAAATAAGCCAATAACAGGTTTATGGGTCATTTGAAAAGTCATTTGAATTTAATAATATAATCAATTAGGGTCTGAAACTGAATTCTAAATGTGAATATTTTTAAGAAGACATTTCACAATTTGTAGGTGTGAGCAAAAATGTGCCATTTTGCGTGTGTCCTTTTAAATGCAAATGAGCTGATCCTTGCACTAAATGGGAGTGCCATATTTGGATGGTGTACATTAAGGGGCGGTATTATTATAATAATGCTGCGTTCCAGGCAGGTTTTTAAACCCGTGAGTTACGACTTCAAAAGCACGACTCACGGCCTTATGCGTTCCAGGCAGACTGTAACTCGTGTTTTTGCATCCTTCTACCGGTGAAAGTGCACTGGAACGGCAGTCAAACCCGTGACTTCCCACCCGTGAACTCGTACTAGATCGATGTACTCCCAGTTCAGAGTCGTGAGTCGTGGTTTTGAAGTCGTGAGTTACGGGTTACAGGTTGCCTGGAACGCAGCATAAGATTCCCTTCTGACATCACAAGGGGAGCCAAATTTCAATGACCCAAAAAGTTACTGGGTTGTTCTTTTTTACATTTTCTAGGTTGATGCAGGCACTGTTATAGCACTTGAACATGAAAAAAGTATTTTCATGATACATCCCCTTTAAAGATTGCATTATTTGGGCCAGCATATGAAAATGTGTTTAGCACTAGATACATAAGGGAAAGGTAAATAAGTTAAAACAACCAGTATCTGTGCTCCTAGCTCAGTGGTAAAGCTTTGTATTAGCAGTGCAAAAGGCCATGGGTTTGAACCCAAGGAAAACGTATGCTGATAAAAAAATTTATAGTCACGTTGGATAAAAGCGTCTGCCAGATGCATACATGCATATATTATGTTTCAATTCACACAGCTCTGTTACTTTAATATTCTGTCTGTTTTTTAGATAATCACGGGCAATCAAATTTGGGTGGTGAACATTTCAGCAATTGATTGATATCAAAGCGTTATACTGTTAAACCCATACAAATGGAAATCAGATGACTGTCCTTAATGGAAATTAATTCAGAGAAAACTACATTTAGAGGAAACCTTTGACTGTTAATAAACTGTCACTTTTTCACCCATCAATGACAAAATGCAGCTGTATTTTTGACGTTTTGAATGAGGAAATTAACATTTGGCAGTGCTGTAAAATGCTCAATATTCAAATGAAACAGGCAGGTGACACAAGCGATTACAGATCTGAATTGAATTTGGCTGCTTGTGTTCTGCATGCTAATAATTTGTACACCATTCGATTATTTACAATATCTGCAAAATCTGAAAGAAAATCACCTCATGTTTGATATACAAATAATAAAAGCTGCATGATATCCAAAAAGTATAGTTATCAACAGCAGAATGCTAGTTTGAGGTATCTCTGTTGAAAAGCTTAGTGAAATTACTGGCCCCTGACCTCTGTTTTGACAGAAATCATCTCAATAGCCAGAAGAGTGCATTTAGATCAGTGACAGCAGGATCAATAAGTGATCTAAGAGGACAGTCATTGGGGCCAGTATGAAGATAGCCTGTGTCGTGAGAGCAATGAGGCAATTCATAGCTATCACAAACCATTCAGAGTGTTAAGACACTGTGACCTCTTTCGGCTCACAGGGGAGACTGTCACCGATCCTCTTATATGACTATTTGACTAAATACTCATAAAACTTTAATATGTGACCTTGTAAGTTAAAAGATAAAAGAAGGTGCTCATATATTTCAATAAAAAAAAGGTTTATAGTACAGTATCTATTTTTGATAAGAGAGGGGTGAGTTGGAAAACTGCTACTGCCTGATTTTGATTTTTTTTTCTTTTTTGATAATTTTTTGTGTGCTTATTTTAAAAGCTGTGTTTTTATTTGAAATTGCTTGATGTGAGCTTTAGGAACTGTGATGACTGGGGATAGGTTTTTGATAAGCCTAGCCTTCTACCTATCCCTTTTCTAATGAGGTGAGCTATTGTAAATTATATTTTTTCATGTGTGTGTGTGTGTGTGTGTGTGTGTTGTAATTTACTTTTTTCTCAGTTCGAAATAAATAATTAAATAAAGTTGTTATAAAACACTGAAATTGTTACTATGGTTACTATGAAACTATTACGTTTCTTAAAAAAAAACGTCTTGTAGTATAATGAACAAAGTAGTAGTCTAATCATCGTTTGACTCTCCATTGTACTGTAAGTTGTAATTTTTTTAGAGCAGTAAGCTTATTGCTTTCATATTCATAAGCCATGCAATTATAATAGTTGCATTAATTAACATTTTGCATTTCTTTATATAACAATAATTTGGCTATTATATAAGGTATTATTTTATTATTTTTAGTAGTGTTGCAAAGATTAATCATGATTAATCTCATACAAAATAAAAGTGATTTTTTTGCATAATATATGAGTGTGTGCTGTGTGTAATTATTGTGTATATATAAACACACACACATTCGTGTATGTATTTAAGAAACATTTACATGTGTGTATATATATATATTTATATTTTTATCAGGGCTTTGAACCAGAATTTTTTCCCAATTGGTTCGTTCCGAACAGAAACAGTATTTTAACGTTGTTAAACGTTCCTGAACCGGTTAGAACAAAAAATAAAGTTCCCGATCCGGTTAATAACGTTCCATGTCAGCTGTGGGACATACAAATAAGTAGGCTGATCATTAGGAAAGACTGTGGCGGTGATTACGTCACACACTGATTAGCATATATGTGACGTCATTGCATCGTGTTTTACTCTTTCTGTCACATTTGCACAATTGTCACAATTTGTTGCAAATTTAGAAATATGAGAGAATACATGGTTGCTGTTACTACCATGCACGGGCATACCGCATCATAGGTAGGGTGACCGGAAGTGAACTTCACAGAGTCATATTACACAGAAATCTTGTCAAAAAAAAAAACAGAAAAAATAACGGTATTAACTGGTTACCATTATTTTCAATAAACGGTTCTGTTCCGGAACATATTTTTGAAAAGTTTCTGGTTTCGTTTCTGTTCCTTGCAAAACATCAAAAGTTTCTGGTTTTCGTTTTCGGTCCATGAACCGGTTCAAAGCCTTGATTTTTATATATTCTATATATAAATAAATAAAAATGATATATAAATAACAAAATCTGAAATGACTATATGTATGTGTGTGTGGTTGAATATACACACACATGAGTACACACACACATATTATGAAAAAATTCACTTTTATTTTGAATGCGATTAATCGTAGTTAATCTTTTCCCAGCTCGAATTTTTAGGCAATAAAGTTTGTTTACAGTTCTTGGTATTTCTGTTAAATCTGCTTTAATTGATGTTAATGCTAACTTTTTTTAAATGAGTTTGCCAGTAACGCAAATAATTGAAAGCTTATAGTCCAAGTGAAGAAAAGGCACAGAGAGACTCACGTGAGTTCAGGTTTTAATGCACACAACAGACAGTGTCTTATACAAATTGAAGCCAGATTTAATAGCTTCTAGCCCCTAATTCAGATGCTCCACACATACTTTCCTTTCATTTCATAATAATGAGGGTGAAATTATCCAGGAGCTCATCTTGGTTTGGTAATAAAATCCCTGCTCTGAGAGAATGGAAGCGTTAATTAAACTTTATTTAACAGCTTGACAGGCCTGCGTGCGTTTGTGTGTTTTGCAGTTTCCTGCATCGCTCTCTTGTGTATTTCCTTGACCTTGTGAGGAAAATAAAAAGCAACAAACGAAAAGGATAACAAGACGACATGAACGAGATGCCTAGATTGTTAATTGCGTAGCCGCATCCTTCTGAATGCGCGACACTGATCGGCAAATGGATGAGTGAGATCATACACGGAGTGTAAAGAATATGAGACCGGTGCAGAGAATGCTTTTGTCTGTGGTTAGCCATGCATTTGTTTATCCCTGCATTATTCTGGGTGTGAGAGGCAATGCTGTATGTGGGTGTTTGTTAAAAGATGGTCCATAGGTCTGCAGGCAAGATACGCTCCAAGAAAACACAAAGTGCCAGCTTACAAAACGTTTTATATAACAAGGGATTTATGCAAATGATACATATCATTTTTATGTAAATGGAAATAAATATGGAGATTAGTTGTTTAGCTCATCTGTCACAAGGACACGAGCCCGACAGCCATCCAAGGGTTGTCCGGGTCCACAGAGAGACGATTACATATATCCTTGTTTCGCTGTGACCCAGCACTACTGTGGACAGCAGGAAGACCATGTTTCAGCTCAGTGGGATAGAGGTAGCTCTTGTAGGAATCGTAGACATCCGTTCCAGGGAAACAAAATGGCACACGGCAGTGCTGTGACTGGGCCTGTGAGTCACAAACTACCAAGAAATGCAGAGCGGTGCTCTGTGTTAAAAAGGTCTATACACAAAAAGCCTTTTGAGAGGTTGCGATTGTAGTCGAGCGGAAAGAAGGTAATGCTGTTTAACAACAGAGGAACCTTGAAGGCTGTGATTCAAGGACTCGAGGGGGAATAATAGCAGAACATGTGAGCTAATCAGTGTGATACAGGATGTCAGAATAATTCTGCATAATGATGTCACTCACACAAAAAGGTGAGGACGCCGCAGGAAGTTTCCGAGTGGAAAAGTAGAGGCGGTAAAATGCGAATTTTAAATCGTACTTGCGTATATGTTCAAGCTTACAATGCAATGCCTCAAAGTTGCCTGAAAATGGCCATAGCTGTCTTGCTCAATAACCTCTGTATCGCTTGTGTGAGACCTTCAGATGAAATATTTAACAGTTCTTTCCCAACAGCGAAAAAACCCTGAATTTTCCCCGGCTTCAAAAAGCATTCGTTCCCAGTGTGTTTGTAGTGATATGCTGTGGACGTCTTCACCTGACTGTGTGAGGAAGCTAAAAAGAGACTGAAAAACATCATGAATGGACAGACATGAAAGATCTTGTTTCTTTGTTTTATTACATATTACTTCAGCATCATTCAGTTGGCAAAGTGGCGTAAAAAACATAGTTGTTTTATCTTATCTAAATAATTCATACATACAAGGTACCTTGCACAATAAAAACATAAAACATATGTACATCTTACATGATTTATAAATAGTATTGATTTACAGCATATACAGTTTTTAAAGCAAGTAAACTGCAGGGAAAGTAACATTGTGCATTTATATAACTTTCAAGGCGGATTCCAAAACTAACCATAATTAAAAGAGAGGAAACTGAGGGGTTTTATAACAAAATATTAAAATAACAATATCCCACCTCTTTTCAAAGCACATATACTATGTAAAGACGTTACATGCCTTTAGGATATTCAGACTAGCAAAAAAGTCCTCTGTACTCTTTTTAACTACTTAATAGATTTTTCTTGATTTTCTTTATTGTGTGCATTGAACCCGGAAGTTAGCAGGATACTGGTAACTCGTATTCCAATACACTTTTGGATTATCGCAAAAGAAAAACAACTCTGTGTTGAACAAAATTTAATGAGACTTACGCGTTTCGTCCAACAAAAGAAAATCTTCACAGATGAACACAATTTATGAATTTTGAAGTGTAAATGTGTTTACTAGAAATATAAATAGCTTAATTTTGACTTCAAAATTCATAAAAGTTGTGTTCATCTGTGATTAACATGTTGGACAAAACTTGTGAGTCTTAAACTGTCTTAAAGTTTTGTTTAACACTAAGCTTATTTTTTGTTATAATCCAAAAGTTTAAGGAAAAAATAATGAGCTTTTTTTAGGGAACCAGTATCCTGCTAACTTCTGGGTTTGCCTACAACAATACCTCATCACTGCGGCACTCTATAGGCTGTCTAATGCTATCTCATGGCAATTCGTACCTAATTTACAAGGTGGCTAATTTGTAATAATTTATTTTTGTACAATTTGCCTTTGCCCCTGTGACATTGGGGTTGAGGGTGGGTTTTCATTATTATTTTTTCATGAAATTCATAGTTTTTTGCACGATTAACTTTGTATGAATTCATACGAATTAGCCAACTTGTCAAATATGTAAAAATTATTGTGAGATCATGCTGGGCTGTCATCTTTTTTAAATTTTTTACGTTTAATAACCCTCATTTCTTAGTCTTCACTGTAAAAAAATTCCGTAAAAATTGCAGCTGGGTTGCCGGTAACTTACCGTAGATTTAAATTTATGTTTTTTACTGGCAACATTTTGTTCAAAGTTAAATGAACATTAAACATTTACAAGTCTTTGTCTTTACAGAGTAAAACAAAAAAAAAACAGCATCAAGCAAAACATTCTGGGAAACAAAATCTAAAGCAAAAAAACGAAAAAGGTTGATGATGATTTCTGGTTCCCAGAATGCTTTGCATGAGGCTGGTATTGTATAGTTTTATTCTGTAAAGATAAAGACTTGTTAATATTTAACATTTATTTAACTTTGAACAAACTCTTGCCAGTAAATAACATAAATTTAAATCTACGGTAAATTACCGGCATCCCAGCTGCAATAACATTGTAATTTCTATGGAATTTTTTCACATTGTTTACTAAGAGTGGTGCAATATAATTGTGGAACTGTATATATTTTACTTACTTTTAAAACAATAACGATATCAAAAATAAATTAAAAGTAAAAACATATGGTTGATCATAAATATTAAGAATGAATTTAGTACAGTCTACTTTCCATATGGCTATTGAGAAAATCATTAATTCCAGAACACATCTCCTTTAAAAATGAAAGGATTGTGAAAATTCAAACACACACAGAATTTTCTCTGGTCTTCTTGAACTAACTAGACTTGCTTTTCATTCAAGTATATAAGTAGTTAGTGTCTTAAATAAGTAAATGAATCCTTCTCTTGAGTTTAGTCTCTTTCATCTGATGCAAGCAAGAGAAATTAATTCCTTTGCTAACAAAACTGAATTTCTGTTTTGGAATTACAGCGGGATTCCATGAAAAATCTGATCAAATATGTGTGCAATTGATCATATTATGAGAATTTTATCACCAAGGCTTGTAATCTTTATATCCATGTGTAATATGGCAATCAAACTGAAAACGTCAACAATTGCTTTAACTTTATCTGGCAGATTCAGGTTTCCAAACAGCATAAGGAAAAGGTAATGCAAAATAATATTTCCTAAAGAAATGCTACAGGGCAGGGTGCTCTATGTTCAAGAGCATGTACTCATCCAATAGATCTACTATGTTGTCTTAATCCAAGCAGGATACATGATATGGGATACATGAAACACTCACGTGTTGAATTGCACTTGGCAATTTTTTGTGCTTCTTTTCAAATTGTTATAATAATAGCATGTAAATCTAAAGTAAAATCCACACATAACCCATTCTGTAGCCTAAACCAAACTGTCACTCGGCATGTTTGTGTATTCGCTGTACTGAGGTTGACACTGTCGGTAATTAGCAAAATAAGAAATATAATTTGTCCATATCAGCTCAGCTTTCAACAGTCACATTCAGCGCTCCCATTACATGCTATGGGTTTTTAAATTTGCATAAAGACTACTCATATAAATGAGCACTATGTATGTGTTCAACACAGTGCTGTCATAGCACACGGTGCATAGCGCTATTCTGCTGCATTCCACTATAACCTTTGACAGGCACAGCAGCTGTATATTAAAAGAAAGTACTATCTTACATTAGTACCAGGGTGATTCGGTTTAAACACTGACACATTTGATGAAGGTCTGTGTTATGTAAATTCTTTGCAGTTTTACTGTTATCTCTGTAAACTTTACATATTGTATCTTTACATATGATCATTAAGGACTTACTACAGATTGCAAATCAATAGCAACCATCATATTCACTATTGTCATTGTAAATAGTATTATTATTATTATAATAAGAAAATTTGGTCATTATCTCTAACAGTATATAGACTAATGCATACATAATTAAGTATTCATGATATTTAATAATTTCTTTCTACTATGATGCGATTCTAAAATTCGTATTTCAATAATCATTTTGCCTGTGATAAACTACAGTCTTTGTGGTAATACAAATTAGTTAAAATCTGTACTATGGCCAGCGATTTCTAATAAAATAGGTATCAGAATGAATCAGGTAGGTAGATTATACTGCACACTTTCTAATAAAGTATTACACAGTTGTTCTCTGCACAAATCTCTACTGACAAAATTGCACACAATCAGCATTCTTTCCAAACTCTAAGGACAACCGTACTGTATGTTACCCAGGGACTAATCTCAACATTCTTACTCAGAAAGCAATACTGCCAATGTTGCCCTCACCATTGCAGTACAAAATACATTTTGTAACATACAAAGACTAGAAGAGTGGCTGCAAGGGAATGACAGTAGGATGAGAGGGTAGCATGGGTGAAAACATAGCAGGTCGCGGCATGGCATGAAATGTCACAGTCATAGGGTGAATACTGGGGGGTGCTGCCACGACTGGCATTTGTGGAGGGGTCACAAAGGGAGGAGCAGCTGGGGGACAAATCTCCGGTCCCAGGGGAAATCGAGAAACAGGCACAACCTGCTGGAAAAGTTGGGGTTGTGGGGCCAGGAAAGGTGTGTGATGCTGGAGGATTGTGTGACGTATCGTGATCGAGCCAGAAGGCACAGAGGATGACAAGTGAACTGGATGGAGAACACCAGATGACATGGGCAGATGTGGCCTGGGCAGAACAGATTTGAGCTTGGTGGGGAACACCTGCTGGTGTAGCACCTGTCCATGGCTCTGTATCTGCAGGAGACAGTGTCTCTCCAAGCCGTCTGAGGGGTGCTGGAAAGATGGAGAATGCTGAAACAGGTTGCTGGTCGTGTGGAAGCACTCCCTGCTCAACATCTCCTCAGTCTGAATGCCTAGGTGAAATCTCTGTGGTGGGGTTTGAATGCTATGTTGACATGATTTGTCGTGAGTGTTTTTTTCAGTCCTTTGCAGGGCATTGAGTAAGCAGGCCTGTGCTGCCACTGAATACTTGTTACAGATCTTTACAGGGGTTTGTACTGCTTTAGACTCGCTACTGTGGATGTTGCTGTTCTCTTTTGTTAGTTCCTTCGAGAGCTTTAAATCTGTCTCAAGTAAAGCTAGGCTGCCCTTGGTGCATGAAGCATTGATCTGAGAGGAGGAGCTTTGCTGCCAGTCACTGCTATCCACCACAGTATGACCCAGGGCACAGCTAATGGAAGTAAATGTCTGAGAATCAACCTCACTGCTTTCTCTATCATCAATACTGCATGAGATTGGATCTGACCCATTTGAGCTGTCACACACGCCTTTTAAAACAAGGCAATTCATGCTTGACTCCTCTGTAGCCTTTTCCTGATCTTCCAAATGACTGTTCTTTAAACTGTGACAATCATTTGCAAGGCATGGTGTTTGATCTTGGACACATGACCGTCTCAGTCTTTTCTTTCTTATTCCATGTTCACAACAAGTAAGCTCGGTGCCCGCAGAGCTAATTTCTTCTAATAAACACTGATCAGAAATCTCAGCTGATGATTGACAGAGGTTACAGAACTCATCTAGCCTGGCCTCATCTCCACTGCTTAGAGAATCTGTACGTTGCCTTTTAAAAATGTGTCCCTCATATAGTCCACGCCTGTCGATCTCTTCTGGTGCAGACATCACCTTTGGGCATCCCTGGTCTGTGCTGGCACTTTGAGAGTGAGATGCATCTTGGCTGTAGAAACTTGGCTGTTCTATGATTGTTAGCTCCCCTGCAGCTGGATTGTCAGGCTTTACCCCGCTGTTCCCAAGCACCTTTTCACCATCGACACAGAACTCATCAGAGGAAATGATAGAGCCCGCTGAGCCGTTTACATCAGCTGCTGCCTCCTGACTCTTGCATCCCACCCCATTCTCAACTAAGGGAGCTGTGCTGCTGTCCTCAGCCTGATTTTGAGCTGATTGCTTTGACTTCTCTAATGGCTGCACTTGCTGTGAAGTGGTCCCCCTAAATTGGCTATCTAGCTCTTCCAAACACTCAGGTTGTCTGTAGAATTTCTTACATTTTACCATTTTGCTCTCAGTTTTCCAGTGTCTCTCTCTTCTCCTCTTCCGCCGCCTCCTTTTTCTTTTTGTGTGGCTCCTGTAATGACGCTGATGCCTGGCCAGCAATTTCTTTTCCGTTGTCTTACTTGTGTGGATCCAATCTTTGGAATGTCTACACCTGTCATATGTTTTCAGTCCAACACAACTCTCTGTGTCACTTGAATACTGATGACACCGCCTGACCTTGCTTTCAGGTCCTCGGCTGGGACTGTTTCTGGGACTGGCTGTGAATTCCTCAATGTGCTTGTCAGAGTGGCAAGATTTGAAACTTGAGCAGACAGGTAATTCCTCATCAGTTTTGGGCTCAGGCATCTCCTGAGTCTCAACAGGCTTTCTAATCCGTGACCTCTTGAAATCAAAATGGAGGGGGTTGCAACTGAAGGAGAGGGACGGATCTGTCCTTGTAAAGGTCACCATCTCAGAGGGCCACTGGAAGATGGTGTTACCATCCCTGCTTAGGACAGAGAAGAAAGGCTGACTGGGCTTTGTGAAAGAGTAAGATGTCTTTGTAGTTGCATCCACAGCTCGCACTTGGCTTTCAGGAGAATCATTCTTCTCTGACACATCTGAGACACTCTTTTCAGGAGGATCATTGATAATCGAGTGCTCTTTCTCTGTAATGCTGCTCTCCTCTACTGTCCCCTCCTGAGTGGTCTCAGGTTTACTTTCAGCAATACTGCTTTTCAAGCTTTCAACAGAGTCCTCTAAATTAAGAAGACTATCAGTACTGTTTAAATGACAAGGGGATGCTGTTAAGAGCGAGACTGAGGGACTGGCCACCTCTTCTGAATAAACAAGCAAAGCACACAAATCTGAGGCAGTTGATAAGGGGCTCTCCGCCCCCACAGGCATATCTGATGAACCCTGACTTTCCGCGCTGTCACTTTTTTGGACAGACTGGCCCTGCTGTGTGCCAGTGTGGTAAATTGCCTCCTCACAATTTAGTTCTTTCTCCTCTGTGGGGGAACTGGGAAGGTCAAGCTCGACAGGGGGTGTACGGAGTCTTTGTCTGTTTCTCCGCTCCATCAATCCTTCCTCTGTGCTCTCGCAGAAAGCCGCAGCTGATGACTCAAGCTTTACAGATGCTTTCTTTGGAAAGGAAAAAGAGAATGCAATTTTGCGTCTGAAAGTTTGCTTTTTGGCCCTCCCATTGTATGGCCATGGTGACTGCTTACTAGCTAAACCACAGCCACTGGAATGGATCTGACCCCCTATGTCCTGAGCCGCAAAGCTTTGGTTCTCTTCTTGGTTATCATCACAGCAGGACTCCCTGAAAGTGCCTTCAACTGCCACTGTGGTAGATTTGAACATTGGACCACTTCCTGGAGCACTGTACCAAAAAAAGAGAAAAAAAATGTCAGGCTCATAAAACAGCTTTCTTGTGATGTTTTTACCTTTAACCAAATCCTGTTTGTTGATGTAATCCCAATGTGATTTGTGAACATTATTTAGCTTGACCTTATGTGCTTATGTCCAAATTTGATCCTTTGTACAAAGTTCATACAAACATGATCAGTTTCACAAATTTGCTTACATTTGTTAAATGATATAATATGATATAAACCATTTTTTCAGGCTTTTCCACATATAATCCATATATACTGTAAATATGTATCTGAAAACATTGTATGCACTGTAAAAATGGAAAGCATTTAATAAAATGTTCCCCACCATTGCACCTCCCTGCGCTGTTCAGCGAGCTCATGCAGGCGTCTAAGAGCTCTCTCCTGTTTCCTCTCATCTTTCCTGGATTTGGAGGCCACGTTGCGGGCAAACTCTCTCTGCTTCAGCTCCTTCAGTCTCTGTAGGGTGACAAAGAACCTCTTATTCATTCACCTATCTCAGTATGTCGACTACGCCAAAGCCATTTGAATAATAATCCTCTTTGAGACCATGAATGTTTCCTTCTGCTTTAACAAACTTTCATTATGAAGAGTGTGTATCTCTGCATATCAGCCATTAAGGAATACACTGCAAAAAAAGATTAAAAATCTTTTCAAGAGAGAAGGAAGGTAATTAAGGTGTTTGCACACCAATGTTATGTTTCATCAAACCCATTTTCAGTGCAAATGAAAAGGAGCTATGGATGAGGTTGCTAAACTCCATGAAATTGTCCTATTTATTCTAGATAAATCTCAGTGATGCTAATTTGTATTTGTTTCCTGGTTTGAAAGATGCACGTGCCTTGAATGCAAGATCCATGCTTGGTCTGATGCTTGGATTGTGAGTGCAGCCCAGACAGTGAGACTTATTGATTGGGATTTCGTCTGTATATTATACACTCTTATAGATACCTGTATCTAAATTAACTTTCATTAATAATTTACAAAGATATGATACTAAAAGAACACACTAGACGTCTCCAGGCAACAACCAGCTTAAGCACAGTTTTCACATCCAATTAATCCTGAGAGCTTTTATCCAATAATCCATTTAAGACCCCATAAAATCAAAATTAAAGTTATTTGGATTTCAGTACGTTAGCGTTAAGATATCTATGAATTAAAACAATGACAAAATTCTCCTTTAGAAAATAAGTGTATAAATGCATTTAAAACACACTTTGTCTTTTACTTTGCCAATACTTATAAAGCATTTTTATGACATCATTCTAAGCTTCTCATCAGATTCCAAGCTGTATGGTGAACAAAATGCCATTGGCAATTTTAAAATAGTAAGGACCACTTAATACATCCCAACCTCAAATCCTGCTTCACTCACATTGAGTGTTAAAACACATCGAAGCTACCCATTTCACGGGGATTCAGTCTTGGCTTAGCGTTAAGACAGATGACAGTGTCTTTCAGAAAAGCATCTTTATAGTAAGGCAGACTGTGTTGTACTTTGTCAAGGTAGATTCAGAGGTCAACTTGTATGTGATAGTAACAGCTGGGAGTAAAAATAGTGATGTTTCTCCAGGCAGCCAGGAAGAGTCATCTGCCCCAACATTAGGCATTCCACTCAGGTTACACTGTTATACACAGTTCAGTGCTGCCGTAACCTCTCCTGTTTGAAAAGGCTTCAGTGATTGCATTTACCCTGGCTTGGGTTCATAGTCAGGGGAAAGCAAAGCGATCACATCAGATATCATTTTGTCAAGTTAAAGGGCCCCTTGGTGCAAAGTGGGCGCACCGGGGTAACTAGTTTGATCCCATCAGGATAGGGTCTCTATGCGCACCTGCCATCTATCCTCCTTGTTGCTCTCTGCTGGCACAGAATGAGCAAACTCAGCCCTGATCCATCGCTTCATTGTCAGTTAGCCTTGCAGAAAATAGCAAACAGGTTGGCGTGGGCTATATTTACGAGACTCTGAGGTGCATTGCTTGGAGGACCTGTTATTCATTGATTGTTAATGTATCTGGTGAGAGACGCTCAGAAATGGGCCATTAATGCATGTAGCCTGTATTTCACATGACTGGGAGGTGGTTACATCATTTATAGTAGGATGGGAGATGATGGGAGAGAGATGCTCCCTTAATACCTTGAGAAATCCTTTCACTTGCGATGGGGGCGGACGTGAGTGACAAGCCACTTGAGAATGAATGAAAATTTGAACACAGTAATTTTTGGACTGGACATGTATTCTTAATTAAAAGCAACAGTGAGACCGGTCCAAGACAGACAGTGATGGCTTGGCAGTGATGATTCACACACAGACAGGAACATGAGGCTTTTTCTGTAGCTCTGGGCTTCCTGTGGGGCCGCGAGCTTTCCGTACTACATTATATTCTCAGCAGACGTGCACTGCCAGCTCCTGAGGGGTGCAGGGAAATTTTGCTCTTCATCTATCAATCTAGTTTGCTGAGAAGCCAAATGGTAGTGTTTGCTCATGCTGTGGAATTGTTTGAAACCGTGTAAATCGAAAGCAGGGGCCGAAACTACGTCAAAGACGTGTCTGACTGACACAAATGAGCGCTGTTGCACCCGTATCATGTGAACGAGGGGGAACGGCTTTTCTCTTCATAATTCGTCATTTCGGTCCTGTTGCGGTGTTCAATAGCAAGGTCACGGGTGGAGGGTTTGTAGATGGTGTTCAGTCAATAGTTCAGTGAGCCCTGTTATTGACAGCTCAGCAGGCCCCAGAGACTCCATGCATTTAGTTTCTGAGTGAGTCAGAGCACAGAGGTCAGGACCGATATCAAACAGCAGGACAAGTGGTGGAATTAAAGCTTTAACTTGCTATTAAAGGTTACCCTTCTATTTTTGAACACCGACAGGTCTTAAATCAACATAGGGATGTGAAACTGCATTAAATGTACTTTTGTCTGAGGCAGAATCTCTTTTTCTTATTTGCTATTTCTGGAAACACAGGTTCTTGATGCTCTGTATGTATCAATTAGCCATAGGGCTGCACAATAAATGGAATGCGATTGTCATGCGCATTTTGTCAGTAATGCTGGTTCCTTGATTAGTAGTAAATCACATGCAATTCATTGTGCAGCCCTAATTAGCCAACTTGTATAAAACATACGAATTCCTGTGAGATCAGGCTGACTATTCTCATCAAAAGACTAAACCTAGAAAATGTAAGTCTTTTCAGCCACACAATGCTGTATTCTGGCTTATGGCTTAATGACTTTGCTGGGTTTAATAATAGCTTTTTCATGTTTTTAACAACATGCTGTGAAATTTCATTTTGTTCCTGTAAAAAAAATCAGGAACAAACAATAACAAAACACTAGGGCTTCAAATTGTCCTGTCTGTTTGTGATCTATAGCCCCCTAAATTAAAACGCTATAATACCACCACTGCTCCATTTGCTTTCAGGTGGGGGACTAAAGCCATTTGTTTTGTGCCGCAAAACATGTGCGACAAAATCTATTTGTTGTCATTTTCTAAAACAGTCCATTATAGCTATGCATTGCCTTCAGTGAAAGTCTCGAAGGGCAGAAACACAAGCTCATTACCTGTTTGTGAGCGTGGTCATATGAGTTGATATGGTTGTCAAACTCTTGATGCTTGTAGTACTGCTTGTCACACAGCTGACAGTAGAAGTTTGCCTTGAGGTCTTCCAGGGCTTTGGCCAAGGTTTTCTCTTTCTCGGCATAGTCCTGAAGCAAAAAATACAACATAATGCATCAGAATTATTGCCTCCAACGTTTTTACCAGCAATTTATGAAATCGCATCATTTACAGTGACACCCCGTTTCGTCTTGACATCCTACACAAAGTCCTTGAGAGATGTTTTTGGTCAAAAACGTATGAGTGAAAACTACAGTGAAGCACTGATAAATCGGCCTAATCGGTGTTGGTATATAAAAACATTTTAATCCACTATCGGACATCTGCCGATTGTTTAAAAACAGCATATGATCAGGAAAGATTATATTCTGGCAAAAGGGGCAGAAAAATTATTCAGAACTTATTATTTTGAACTTGAAACAAGGACTAAAAAGCAAAACTATTGGTATTTGTAGGTGTTATTTTAACTCATTCCCCACCAGCCTTTTTTTTAAAGTTTCCCACCAGTATTTTTTGTGATTTTCACAAAGGTTTCACAAAATACCTTCCAGGAAAATGTTCTTCTATAAATATATAAACATACAATATATTTAAAATGAAAGAACAGACCCTCAAACAAACAAACAAAACGGAAAAAAAACATGTAATTTCTTCATTTGTTCTCTTTTTAAAACCTCTTGAATATGGGGAGGTTTCTTCAAAAATTTCACATTTTGAGCAAAACGATGAAATAATTGCATTTCTGTAAAGGAATTTTGTTAGAGATCAGGGGCCTCATTTATAAAATGTTTAATAGAAATCATCATACAATTGATCTTACGATCATTTATCAAAAATGTGTCTGTGTGATTCATAAACCGAACGCACGTGCAGGAAACGTGCGTACCCCTTTCTTTCAGTGAAATTCGTAAATCGCAAATGATCTTGAACTTGTGCGCAGCTGAGCAGTTTCAGATCTCCACCTTTAAATGATGCCTAAATTAATGTCATAGACATATAAAAGTGTGCTTGTCAATGTTTAAACACAATTTCGGGCTGCCAGAATGACTTATATTTCCAAAAACCTGCAGCAATCAGACAAGCAAAACTGCGTAAGCCTGCCCAGAACCTTACGTGGCGCTAAGCACTTTTCCAATTCCCCAGTTTTTATAAATATGGAAATTGCCTTGGATTTTTGCGTACCCACACTTTACAATCAAATCTGTGAGTATGCACGCTTTATAAATGAGGCCCCAGATTCAGAATGATTATCAAAATATACATGCAGTTCAACATTAATGAAATTTGTTTTTGCTGCAGTTTTTTTTATAAAATTGACTAAGAGAATTAAAGATTACCGTAAAAAACTTGTCATGAAAGCGTCATAAGCAGGGAAAAGTTTTCTCTTAATTTACAAGATAACTCGTCAATGGCTGGAAAAGGGTTAAGTAACCAAATATCGCATCAGCACATACCTAGTGAAAACCGTTAAATAAATAGTACAGTATGGGGCGGTTTCATGAACAGGGCTTAACCTAGTCTAAAACTAAATTGCTTGTTTTAGGGGCAGTTTCCCAGACAGGGATTAGCTCAAACCAGGACTAGGCCTTAGTTTCATTAGTTTGTTAAATAGTTTTAACAAACATGCATTACTTAACCCTTGTGTGGTGTTCGGGTCTGTGGGACCCGTTTTGAATGTTTACTGAAAGAAAAATTATGCAATTAATTGTTGTTTCAACCTCAGATTCATTGGCCTTGGCTCATTTTCTATGAAGAACATAAAAATAAACAACTTTATAATTAATGTACACTGTACACCCCCCCTACACATTTATATTACATATGTGGTGTTCGGGTCCACTGGACCCGGGGGTAATAAGAGTGTAAAAATTGAATGTGCTATGTAACGTTACTCTGTTTTTCTCTTATCTGGGACTCCTGTGAGTGCATGAGTGTGTTTGTATACATGTCTGTACATATGTGATGGATGCATGTCAGAGTTTTCTCCTTCTGCTTTTGCTGTAATGCCGCAAGGATACAACATGTTATATGCCGTGCATGAACATTTGTCTGTACCTACTGTCCCAAACACTTTACCTTCTGTCTAACAGGAACCATTCTACATTTAACCATTATAAAAAATCCATAGTTTTATTGTAGTAAAAGAGTAGTAATCATGGTTATTTGGTATATTGATTACCATTTGTAAAACCATGGGTTTACCACAAAACCTAGGGTGTGTGTACCTGCTATTTATCACGTTGTGGGGACCAAATGTCCCACAAAGATGTGTGTGTGTGAGAGAGAGAGTGAATAATAGAAAAAGTAAAATATTATCCATGTATTTTCATCATTCTAAGTTGTGTCCAATAGCAACACATTGTACTTCAATGTGTGTGGACCAGATGGACACAGTATATGTGTATAAAATGCAAGAAATGCATACACAACACAGCTACACATAAAAAATTTGCTTCTTATGTGTTGTGTTGGCTAACATGAACAGGTTATGTGTTTAGTGTGGATGATGTCTTATGATACGGCATCTGTTCAGTTTGGGGCCTGTGCTGTGTAGACTGACACAAATGTGTACAATTTCAAAAAGTTCAAATAATTAAACATCAACAGTGATGAAAAACTTTGTTTCATTTATACTTTTTTAAGATAAATATGATTTTTCCCCCAATATCTGGATCAGAATAAAATTTTCTTCTTTTATTTCATATTACCACAAAAACTAATGCCACTTTAGTTTATAAAAAGTCCTCTACCAGTGGTAAATGACCAATATTAACCATAAATTCTGTCTATATTACTTGCAATAAGGCTAAAGTTAACATCTGTAAACAATATAACATAAATTTGTATGAATGCATTGGTTTAAGATACTAATAATGCTCTGGGTCCACCAGACCCACAAACATCGTCTAAGTAACAAAAATACGAACACCACACAAGGGTTAAAATATTACTTGTGTGAATTTTAAGGAAACAAAGGGCACAGATATATTTTGAAATTATGTCAGTGCAAGTTGTTTTCAGTTTGGACAGCTCTTACATTTATTTTGGTCTAGGACTAGCTAATCCCTGTCCGGGAAAACACCTTGTACTGACATACTGTATCTTGACATAAATCAGTTCCATGTTTGTCTCAAGATGCACGCGAGTTTTGTTTTTGTAAGGTTTGTTTGTAAAAACAACTTAAATGTTCTAATATAACCAAGGCCAAGTCCTGGATTAGTCTACACTATGTCGGGGAAAGCGCCCCATATGTAGAGAACATAATAGATCTGCGAAACATATCTTGCAACATAATCTTTTCCAAATTATTTTGTCTGTTAACATATTATTTGTCTGTTGTACACAGCTACTCTATAGACAGGGCCGGAACAACTGGGCATGTGGTCCCAGCCCTTGGATAAAGGGACCCAAAGTATCATATGGGGTTTGCCTTGGACCCTTTGGATTCTATTCACAACCCTGGACATAAGCGAGAAATGCTGTTTGTGCTTACCCCTCCAGAAACCCTTTATATTACCCTTAAAATGCTAGATTTGGTTAAAAAAACTCAAACACAGATAATGACATACAAATATCAGCAGACATAAAGTATATATGCAGTACACATGTTTCTGCCATATTGATATATATTAATAATTTGTGAGGTTGAATATTTGTTGTGCTGTTCTTTGAAAATGATGCTCATAAAATCCAACTCAGCCCCCATGATGCCATCATCATTTTCTCCTTCTTTAATACTCTTTATTAAATATTGATTTACAACAAATCTTAGAAGCGAATAGTTTCACCAGGGGCAGATTGCGTTTCAGATCTAATTTCTTTATCGCTCAGGTCGTATGGAAACTTGCAGATTTAAAAGCAAGACACACAAAAAACCCTTTTCCCAAAAGGTCTCCAATTCGAAAAACTGCAGGGGAAAAGCGCTGCCATTTTAATTGGACTAAGTTTACCATAAAACGCATTGCTGAGTCAAACCTCACACTGTCATCCAGATGCTTCTGTACACAGCAGCACGTAATAAAAAAAGGGACTTTTAAGTTAACATTCAAACTTGTCAACATGAAATGCAATACACAAATGCTTCCATCAAATCTAAGATTATTACTGACATGATCCTGAGCTCTTTGCAAATGCATCAAACCCATTACATTGAGTAACAGGGAAGCCAGGCCCATTCACATGATCTGATGCTTTGTAAAAATAGTACCTCTCTCCCTCATCGTATGTGAGAATGTGCCACCATGATGGGCTAAACACACGGCTGAGCAAAAATAATAATATCCCTTCCGTTCACTCATACCGTGAGACAGCGTGAAACAATTGGCATGTAATTGTACTTAATAAGTGGCTAGCTTGCAGCTAATGAAAACAGTATCGCTTGATTACCTGGGTGTGCTTGGAAAGTGACCCTTATTTTATTTAGCCCAATAGCACAATATCAAGGTTAGGACGAAACCGCTTATTTGTCTCAAAGAGTGGCAAAGTCAAACGGCGGACATTCTTCAACTTTTGGATCTCAAGATAACATTGAAGTCAGCCCAAGCGTATTAAAATGTTTGTTTGCTTTAAAGAGTTTGTGAGCAAAATTAAACAACCGAATTAATATGTGGGAAAGAGAAAAACATGAGGATGTGATGTGAACTCATTTACACAGCAGATCAATCAAATCACCACATGAGGGAAAGCAGTCACTTAAGAACAACTTTGTATCAAGCTGAGGAACCCCTTAAATCTTTCTCAGTTCATCTTAATGTATCAGTATAGATTAGGCTGTTCTCAAGGGCATGTAACAGTAGGTACTGTTTTTGTACAAAATGTCAAGACCACCAATTCTTGGATTTTAAAGGGAGGGTCTCGTTTTAATAGCTACTCACTTAATACTGTATCAGAGTGTTGCTTAGTGATGAAGCACAAATAGAAAACATTGTGGAAAAAAACCTTCATGCTTCTGCCATATACAAATTAATTTTAGTTAGGGCTGGGCGACTTTCACCAAAATTCAAAGGCTTGTGACATGTCACAATCGCCTTTATTAAAACAGCATATTATGAAAATAAAATTCAAGGACAGTGTTTTCTGGCATGCTTACGTCTGTTTTAACTTACAGAGTTATATCAGACCACACCTATAAAGATGGTATTCACTCAGATTTTCAGTTCTGTTTATGCAGTACATATATAAGCAAATTATTTATAAAAATGCATGTACCATGTGCTTTTCCCATAGACTGTAAAAAATATGGATGTAGTGTCCGAGACATCATCTGTAGCAGTAGCCACGGGTGTGCCAGGGTGTGCCGTGCCACCTACAGTGGCAGCTGGCACACCTAAAAATGGATGCAGAAATTTTTTTAATAGTCTTAAAAACATATATATATATAGTTATAATCAACCCTTTCACGCGTAAGTTAAAAATATTTTAACTCACCCCTTGTGTCCATGGCAATGCGTCATGATTGTCACGTGACACACCACAGCTACAATAACCTCTTTCACACAGTAATTCTGGTAAATTACAATTAATTTACCAGAATGAATTTACCAGTAAATACAAAAATGTGCTGTTCACACATGCAGTGACGTTTCTTTTTTTTACCAGTAAGACATCATTCACACATCAGTATCAAAATACCGGTAAACTCATAAAGCGGAAGTTACCTGTGGCGCGCGGCCGGCAAGCTCCGTGTCGTATTTGTAAACAATGGCGGGTTATGACTTAATATCCACGGTCCATATTTAGTTGTTTTCACATCTGTGGCAAACGGTCGCAGAGTTTCTCGAGACCAAACAACATTGCCGTCAAACGGAACCTGCGTTTGCACATTAGGCTTCACAGAGGGTGTGCTAAGGACGTCGGCAATTTGGCAAATAGATGGTAAAGTTTTTTAAACAACTTCGGTGAAGAAATGTGGATGTTAACTTCAGGTGTGCTCGACGTTTAAGTAGCATGTGTGTGGAAACGTAAACAGTGCGGGGGTAAACGCGTCATCTTTATAAAAATTTTCTGATTGGCCCGATCTGTCAGCGCAGTCTGACGTCATCCGTTCTAAATGCCGGTAATCCTATATTTTTCGTTCACACATAGCGCTTACCGGTAAATTACTGGTAATCTTACAACCTCTCTTACTGGTAAATTGGGAGCACTGATTTACCGGAAAGGTTCTGTTCACACATGACATGTTAACTGCAATTTACCAGTAAATTACCAGTAAAGACTGTATGTGTGAAAGGGACTAATAACAAGATGTATGCTATCCATTTTAGTTTGTTTTTCGTTTTTTATTAAAAATATTCACTAACTTGCTTATCATGTCACCTTTCTGATATTCGGATTCTTCATTTACAAACCTTTATAAATTATCTTGATTTATAATGAGATGAGCGCTGCAGTTCAAAGAGTCGTGTCAACCGGATTTACGGCACCTGAATTCCCCAGTTTCTGCCAAAATACATGAAAGTAAGTGGCTGTTGAACTGGGAAAAGAGCAGAGTATCGCTAGACTTTATAGTTCCGCTATGTGTGTCTGATATATGAATTAAACACGTTGGCAAATTACATTTAAATTGATTGTTTTTTCTGCTTCTCTTCCATAGACATCCATGTGTATTTTACAAATGTCTGAAACATAAAATAAACATTGTGGTTGGTTGAAAACACCTCATATTAGTGTGATATATGACAAGCGCTAAGCACGTCCGTCTCTGGCTCAGCGCCAACCAACGCACAAAAGCAGTTTTAATATTTCTGATTCCGATACTGATCTTTGCCTGGCTTACTTCTTGTCTAATTGCATTTGGATCTGCCTATGCCTTCTCACTTATAACGTTATGGTTATAGCATGGTTAACTTATATGCTTATGGTTAATAATTTTGCGGCACACCCAGATTTTCATATGCACACCCAGAGTCTCTTTTCTGGCTACGCTACCGATCCGTAGGTATTGAAGAGCATTTTTGAAGGCCAAAGATGGTGGAGTCTGCGATTGCCTTCTTTGCAGCGGATCACCGCACGTCAATATTTATTTCTGCTATAAAGTTGGGTATTTTAACATGGGGGGGGGGGGTCTATGGGATTCACTCTCTTTTGGAGCCAGTCTCTAGTGGCCAGTCGATGAATTGCATTTTAAGTCCGTGTTGGCTTCACGAAAGAGACCGGAGGTTGCTTCTTGGCTTTTGTGACAAGATTGTGATTAAAATAAATGTCTGTCTAGTTATGGACCTTGTTTACATCTGTATTCTGTGTTGTATTTATATGCATTTGTGGATCTTAATCCTAGTCCAATAAACGTTTCCTTCTTATTGGACAAAAGCTTATCCAATCCCTGTATCCTCATTTCAAGACAAATTTAATGTGGGCTGCATTTAGAAACGTTTTGCAAACTAAACATTTGTCTTTTGTTTAATTTTTGTAGCAGCAGTCTTCAATCTGGCATACTATTAAAACATCAAAAGCAAGGGTATTTACATACAGTGGATTACTGTCAGACTTAAAACAAATCCTGCATTGGTTGACACACAGGGGGTGTTCATATAAATAGAACACATCGGAAGCATCGCATCTCTGAAATCTGGAGTACCGCTTTACACGGTTTTCCTTTTTACTGAACATCAAGCGAAGGAACACAAACTGTTGAAGATCATGTGGCTTTTATGTCTTTATGGGACTGCCTAACAAGGTCAAGCACAGAGGTGGGAACCCCACAGCCTTTTCGCTGCGGAAAATTATAGAAACATAAAGAGAAAATATGATTGACATTAGGATACATGAGTGGTGATCAGAGAGCCTGTGATTGCACTTTCTATAGCACACCTGGGTTATTTTGTCTTTTATGTTGTGTTGAAAAGAGGCGATTTCCAAAACAAAGAGCAAAGGATTTAGAGAGCGCATTTGGGTGCAAATAGAGAAGATAAAGACGGTCCTTCAAAAAGAATCAAGAGCTTCATGAATTAAACAGTAAATTAAAATCGGTCTCAAATAAAATTAATTAAAAACAACATACTGATTAATTCATGCACATTTTAAGAAGCCTTTAAACAATATCTAGTAAAAATCCAAGTCAAAAACGCAATTTCGTCCAGGATTATTTCATTTTCACAGATTCTCTCATAATTTATGAGGAAATAGAAAATATTAGCTTTGCATATTGCTCGTAGGCACAGCTGCCGTGAATTGCATGCATATTTTTCCTCTGTTCCATTAAAAAAATCCCTTTCTTACCTGACTCCGAAACATTGGGACTTTTCTTTATTGACTCCTATCACATACTGTAAGCTATAAAGAAATGCAATGCAGTCATTTAAGTCTAACCACTTCATAATTCTGTGGCTCCCTTTATAATTCCTGTCTAAGCAATTCTTGTATTATGCATTTGAAGGGGTTGTCCTTCGTAGAAATTCACAATGCAAAACCCTTCTTTCCTCAGATCATTTATGAAAACTAAACTGTAAAACAGTTATCACAACCATGAGGCCACAGGCGCCATGTTGGAGACCACTGAGCTAATGCATGCCAAGGGTGCCAAAGAAGACATTGAAATAATATGTTACATTGTTTTCTGATCTACATAGAAGGTATGTGCCGAGACGGTTTTACATGTTCATTTACAACCCTAGGATTTGCCTTTGGAATGAAATTGTCTATTATTACCTTATTTAAAAGGGTCATGAATAATAATGTTGATCTCTGCTCTGAGGTCTTTGCATTAGAAGAAGGAAACAATGGTGTTTGAAGCTCACAATATGTCATTACTATTTGTGACCAGTCACGGAAAGTAGTGACACAAGTCGGATCTGGGGCATTTTGAGTTATTGACAGATTCTGGAAATCTGATAAGATTTGGAGAAGTTGTGGCCATTTGAATATGACAGATTCAAAAAAGAGAATGCCGAGAAATTTGATAAAGAAGAGTTAGCACTTTTCCCTGGCTGGATAGACAATAGGGCTCATTTACATCTCATTTAGCCAAGCCATACCCCCTGTAAAGCCGTTTTGAGTTACAGATGTTCTAGCATCATATGTAGTATTTTATGACCAAATGACAACATGCAAAATTAACATGACTCTTTTTACCTTTGTGGGGATCACAAGTCGAATCCAGTCTGTTTCAAATGTGTGAATAATCCAATGACCATTTTTGTCCACAAATGCGTATAATCCGTGATGTATAGTCTATTGTTTACATTGGATTTCGCATGACCATCTGGTAATAGAATAGAATATAAAATCTGAGGACTATTTACATTGTAACAAGTAAGGGTATATGAGATTACACTCCGGTACGTTCCATTAAACACATGAACCCGCCTTCAAAGTTTGTATTTAATATAGGGAAGTAGTATAATAGATAATCCAAACAGCACCATCGAAAACGTGACGTTCTTTAGAGATGTTACCAATCGCTCGCTCGTTCCTCCATCAGCCAATGACTTCATGGAAAATATTGATAGACAAAACATGTAGCCAATTATATAAAGAATTCAACTATATCTGTGTAACTTACATGACTTCATGCTGCGCTGCAAGAACTGACAGAGAGATGACGTCAAAGTACCACGAGAGCGATACGAAATTAAACTACTCCATAAGATTTCTTAAGAGCTCTCGCAGTACTTTGACGTCATCCGACTGCGGTGCCCCCATAAAGTCAGTGACGCGGCTGACGTACGATGCGGCTGACTGTTATTTATTCCACCCCAGCTTCTTTTATTTTTATTTTGTTTTGTGCGCCCAAGCTTCGTTTAAAGTCTGTGGAGACGCACGGTGTAAGTTTGAAAAAAAAAAAAACTTAGCAAACATGTCTGAGGAACAGGGCAGCCGCGTCACTACAGTCACGTGACTTCACGCTCGAGCTGGAAGAGAAGACAATGCTGAATAAAGTCGTAATTCTTGCTATTTTTGGACCCAACTGTTATTTTGATGCTTCAACATATTCTTACTGACCCACTGATGTCACATGGACTACTTTGATTATGTTTTTATTACCTTTCTGGACATGGAAACCATACATAGATTTTCAATGAAGGGGACAGAAAGCTCTCGGACTAAATCTAACGTTAAAACATCTTAAACTGTGTCCCGAAGATGAACAGAGGTCTTCCGAGTTTAGAACGACATAAGGGTAGGTCATTAATGACATTATTTTCATTTTTGGGCGAACTATCTTTATTTAGTAGTCACGCTGTTCCCTTTGGGGGCGGAGGCGAAAACACAAGCTTATACAGTATGTAAATATACACACAGACAATGACGCCCCCCGCTACAATCTAGAATCTCTGGAAAAACAGGCCGATTTCAACCGCAAATGTACGCTTTTAAATATACAAAAACTGCTATCTCAAACATGGAGAGGCTTCTTCATGATCTCAACTAACAGATTCTGCAATAAAAAGAAAATCACAAATTTTGAAAAAAAACCCTTTGTTTCTCATTTTCTCGAAACTTGCGCTGCCAACTTGTGTCACTGGTTTCCGTGACGGGTTACATTTACAGATCTCTTATTATTCATCTATGCCTAGGTAAATACAGTTTTACATTCTGTGGCACATTTAAAGGGAAAAAACAGTTTTTCTATATTTTGCCTAGCCCCATTCATTCCTATGGTTCCGAACAAATGTTTTATTTTGTGCCACCATACTTATCCGTGTAACTACTCATGTCTTTAAATAGGGAAAACATGGAAGTGTTTGGTGGCTTCTAAATTCATCCCTGTCTGGAGCCATAGGAATGAATGGGACTAGGCTAAATGCTAACACATTCACAACGTGTTGTACAAAGATTTAAAGTGCACGCATTGAAAAAAGATAGGTATGTATTAATTTGTCTAAGTTGAGATAAGAACATAGTAAAATATTGAAAAACGGTGGTGTTTTCCTTTAATAAATACAACCTTATTGTAAAGTATTACCAAAGGTATACAGTACAGTACTATAAGTAGTAGCCTACTATTAGTCCCAAATGATTATTTTTATGACTCTATTTGGTGCAGTTAACCTTTATAAAAGGTGCACATTTTAATTTTATTGAATAGGACAGAAAAAGGATAAGAAAAGTACCAGTAATGTGCTATTTTTCACACACTTCATTCTGTACCAAATTTCATTCTTCGTTCTGTTAAAACAACATCAATCAACAAAGGACTTTGAATAAATTTGCTTGTGAATCAGTATCATATCTTTATTACATACACCGTGTAAACGGTTCCACTTCAAGCTACAGTAAAACCACAACACCGACCCTGCTGTCTGGCAGTACCATCTCCTTCAATGTATTTTGACACGATCCAGTTGTTTCTTCTCACTCAATTCACTTTTATAAAGGAGTGATTTTACTGTTCCTCGAGCAGATTGTTTCTGATGGAAAACTGACTTTATGCTTCACACTACACAGTTCTCAACTAATAGCAAAGCAAAGCACTCACTACTACAACCACTACAGTTTATAAGCAAGACAAAGCATGTTCAGGTCACGCTTCAAGGCAATGTAACGCGAAGCCATTTCCAGCAACTCTACACTTTGACTTTGAAACACTGCAATAACCTAACCGGCTCCGGTTGTAATAATGATGCAGCGGTAGTTCACGCGGCGGACTGCAGCCCTCTCAGCGCTCGCATCTCGCCTGTTGTGATTAATTGTATCCCTTCTGGTGGGATTTCTGTTGCCTGTTGTTTCTAAATTGCTGACACACACGGAATCCATCTCCATTATTGACTGAAGCGTCTCCTCTAGAGGGCATGATGGGAGCTCCCGAATTCGTCTCTGAATCTCGCCTTGCCGTAATGTGCTCTTCCGACAACCAACCTGATTAGAATGCATAATTGCATGAGGATTAAGAAAAAGTGTTGTGTTTGTCTAGGGAGCAACACATTTGTTAAGATTTTCTACCAACAGGATGATACCGTATTACTCTTTATACAGTAGCGATCTGTGGATAAACACAGTCTTAAAACATTTCTGTATTACTTCGGTATGCTATCTGACTGACGATTGAACATTATGTCTTGCTGTTAGAATAAATTGTGCTTTGAGACTGTAACACTGCATCCTTCTTGACATTTAATGAAAAATATCTACTCAAATTGCAAAACATCTTTATCCAATTTTTATAGTAAAGTGTGAACAAATTGGATTCTAATGAAAGATTTTAACTTTAGTTACTCATCGCAATAGGAATCATGCAAACACTACAAATCACATTTTTATTCTAATATCTATAAACAAAGGCTGTAATTCCCGCAGTGGAGCCTGTTTCACATGTATTGATTTTTGCTGTGAGTTAGTTTGGCTGCTATATACTAAATGAAGTGTTGCATACAATATTGTGCAAAGCTAGGAAGTCATCTCAGCTTCTTTTCTGCGGTCTTCATTGATCCACCTCATTGTGCCTTAAATTAAGATGGTAAAGCAAGAATCTGCTTTTAGCAGTCTAACATAAATCACAATAAATTTAGTCAGGAATGTTGTAACTTGACTGAATTTATTTATTCTATTAAAGGCAACACTGGGTTTCAGCCTTTAGTCGCATTTTATTAGGGAAACATCTGAAGCATATGAAATAAAACATTGCTGAAAGGAAATATAATACCACACGATAGCATTGCATACAGTATAACACTGAATACTATTCATATTCATAAGCTGTAAATGTACTGTGCATACATAAAACAAACACACAGTGCTATTATTGCTTGTGTATGTGTCTTTAGGAATGCAACACATTTCTTCAAACAGAAGAAAACTTTAAAAACATGTTAACTTGGATATTCTTTTGGGAGGTCAAGCACTGCACCGTGATGTGCTTGGCAATTAAGCATATTTAAAATAAGACTTTCATTATAATTTCAGATGCATGTGTCAGAGCAACCCGAGAGAGCTTGGAAAACAAATTTATAGGCAAAATCACTGTTATGATCTATTCATGCTAAATAACAACTCCATACCATATGACCGCAAGTAAAAAAAGATTGTTTTGAGGACATTTGTGTTTTTGATGAAAGATTTGAGAGTTTAATATTTTTAACTTGCGCAAATATGTTTTTAAGATGAATACACGTGTTTTAATGGCAAGCGGTCCACCCAATTGACATCATTCGCATCCCCCGTGCGAGTTCACGTCTGTTTGCGTCTTTGCATTGACTTTGTATGTAATCTACTCTCGCAAATTCACGTTTGGTGTGTACACCTCATAAGAGGAGGTCACACCAGCCTTACAGAAAAACCACATGAATTTCACATGTGAAAAAACACATGTGATCACATTTGAAATGTGTGTTTTTGGAACATTTTTGTGTGAATCCCATGTGTAACACATATGATTACATGTGCGTAATGTGGTGACAATTTTTGACATGTGGACAACCTGTGCCAAATGTGATCCACTGATTTCACATGTGTTTCACATGGGATTCACATGTGTTTTATATATGTTTCACATGGGATTCACACAAAAATGTTCCAAAAAAACACACATTTCACACGTGAATTTGCACATGTGACTTTTCTTTAAGGGCAAATACAGAAAGCTGATATTTTTCTTTATATTCAATACATATGCATAACATTATTATGCATGCAAACTTCCAATATTTTCTTGTTGTATTCCAATGAAGAGACTGAGAAATATTTATATATGGTCACTATACCAAACTATACAAAAGTGTTGTGTAGACTGTAGACACAAAAGACTGTGGAGGGAAGAATTTGAGTAAATCAGTTGACTGGGACAAGGATGGAAATTTTGCCTTATCCTCTGCGCTTAATACACCTGAGATTTATAAGCATCTCATGCGAGGTACAGTACCAAAGTGATCCCCATTATAAATTCACCTCTATGAGCGTGAATCCCTGGCCAGCACTGGGAGAAGAAGCGGTTGAATTAATACAAGAAAGGTTAGATCTCACACACATTTACACACAGAGCTGAGTTAAAAGCTGCTTTCCATCCACAGATTTGGGGCAAGGAGTTTAAAAAAGTCCTCTCTTGTAAAACCTACTATCAAATGATCTTGACCCGAGGCTGCAAATTCCTTCAGGGAAGCAGCAAAGCTCCCATTGACAAAACGAAAGATACAAGGCAAGGTAGGAGAAGTAAAACGGGTGTTGGACTCCACTGACAAGCAGTCACAGGAGACGTGTCTCCGTTTGACAGCTGCTAATTTTCCTAAGGTTGCCCTCCTATTGTGAGGGAGGGGGAGATGTGATAATTATCATCTGCAATCAGGTGAGGTTATGAAGGGAACAGCGTATGTTTTTCTTTGGCTTTTCAGAGACACGACACGGGAGCTTGGATAAATCACAGGGAGCGTGCGGCAATTAGAGGGACGTTTTTCTGCTTGATGAAGCTGAGCTTGATAAGCCCTTCCCAAATGTCTTGAAAAAAACCCCAGCTTTAGTCAGGTGCTCTGCAAGTTGTGGATGAGCACAGCAGACAGAGTCCTAATGCAACCTGTCAAAAGTAAAGTAACACGTTCAGAGACTAATTTCATGCTGAACCTGATTCACAGGTCTGATTCATGATCTTCGGCTTTTATTGATCTTTTGTGTGCTGAACATTGATCTTAAGCGTGGCCAGAAAATCAAAGTCATCTCATGCATGCATATTCATTTCAACCATACATTTTCGTATACACATTACATGCGGGTATTGTTGTTATTATTGCACTAAAGCCAAGATGCTGATTTTTTTTTCCCAGATTACTAAAATCAGAACCGGCATACGCAACATTCATTAAAAAGCAGCATGATGTAGCTGTTGTACAATCACATTGTGGTGAGTAAATAAGTCCAAGAATAAATCAACACTAAACCATGTGCGCACTGTGAGTTTGTAGCGCTTGCTTTCATTCAGTGGCACGCTTGTAAAAACGGCAATAGAATGTGAGCTGGAACAAATAAGATTAAAAGCTACCCACGGATGACAGTGACATTTATTTTGAAAGATGACTAATTTGCTAATTCCTCTATTGGCATGGTGGGTAGCATGAGTGTGAATTACAGCACTTACAGTGAACTGCCGCATCCTTACAGATTCATGTAAACGAGGCCATTACTGGTGCATCATTTCATTTTACGTGTTCCCCACTCCGCTGTTGAAATCTCTCTTAAACAAATGTTCCTGGTTTAATGCTAGATAAACTCTAACAGCAGCAATTCTAGCATAATGCTGTTTACCAAAGAAAATACGCTTTTTCTTTTTTTAAGTAACAGTAAGGGTCTAATTGTAGTAAATAGGCCATGCAAATACAAGGCATTAAAACAAATTCTGTTTATAGCCAGATGTTAAGATCTTCTCTGTGTAAAGTTATATATGATTTATTATCATGTTTTACTGTGTTGATGACATTACTTTCACACAATGTCCATGTGAGATACCAAAGAAAGGAAGTGCTGCAAATGTCCTTAGAGTTCACAGAGCTGAGCATGTAGTTTGCGAGACTGTTGTCTTGAATCAGCAGAACAATATAAACTTGTCCACTTGCTTTAGTCAAACGTTCCCAAAGTGCCTAAAACACAATATGCATTCATGTAACTAGAAAATACATGTAGGTCATGTTTATTTATGAAAGAATGTAAATGCCTTAACAAAATTATCAATTTTACATTTTGGCCTGAACTTTCTGGACATTAATACATTTATTTTTAAATGTTTTGAGAATGTCCATCCCCAAACGTTACTGTGTAAATTTAATGTATACAATGTTAACTAAAGATCGCCTGCCAAACCTCTCTTCGCACAGTGGTGATCCATGGTCGCCGTATCCTTTTGTCTTTAGGAAACCTAAACATTTTTATTAGGGCTGGGCATAGATTAATCTAAATTAATCTCGTACAAAATAAAACTATTATTTTTGGATGATAGCCTATATGAGTTTGTGCTGTGTGTAAATATTATGTATATTTAAACACACACACACATACATATATATACATTTTAGAAATGTTTTATTTATATATAGTTTTTTTATTTATATATATAATATAGAATTTATACAAATATAAATAAGTGTTTATACACATGTAAATGTTTCTTAAATACATACATGAATGCGTGTGTATTTATATATACATAATAATTACACACAGCACAAACTCATATGTAATGCAAAAAGTACTTTTATTTTGTATGAGGTTAATCTAGATT
Source organism: Paramisgurnus dabryanus (assembly GCF_030506205.2). NCBI lineage: Eukaryota > Metazoa > Chordata > Actinopteri > Cypriniformes > Cobitidae > Paramisgurnus > Paramisgurnus dabryanus. The sequence goes on from NC_133351.1 coordinate 23,619,605, forward strand.
AATCTATGCCCAGCCCTAATTTTTTTTTCGTCAAGGTATTTGTTCCAAAGGTCTGTTTAGCCCAACATGATCTCTCAGAAAGTCGTGTTATAGTCATTCAAAATTTTATAAATCTATTCGTATTCATGCCACAAAATTCAGCTTTTTTCGTGCCTTGAGCAAGAATGTCTTTTTCGTGACACTCGCGAAATATTATATAAATTTGTTGAGTGTCACAAAAAAGACATTCGTGCTTAAGGCACGAAAATAAATCTGAATTTGTGCCATGGAGACAAATAAATTAAAAATAAAATATTAAATAACAAGACTTTCTGTGAGATCAGTCTGGTTTTGTCACTGGGCAGACCATTAAACAAACACAGACCTGTGGCCAGTTGCATAAACATAGCGGTGACATTAAGACTGCGTCTTAAGAATGATTCTAACTAACTAGAAATTAGTTAATGCTAATCAGTCTTAGTATTTGGATTTAAATTAGACCAATCTACCTTTCTATGTAACATACTTAAAACAGTTATGATCGGTCTTGAAGAAAAAAATTCATGACTAACTTTTAAGACTAGTCTTAAAGTTTTATGCAACCGGCTACAGAAGTTAACTAAATCCGCTATGCGCATGCATCCGATTAAAGTGTCTATATTATTCCTTGTGGTAATTTGATGTCATCCGCCTGTTGGTTCTTGAGGCACCACATGAAGTCACACGTTATAGGTTGGCCTATTCACCCCTTTATGGGTTAAAGCACATACACTATAAATTAAGGTGTGTTTCAGCAACATGTAAGCAATAATACATCTTTCCCTTATCTTCTTCAACTTCAATAAGCGTCTTAATCCTCAAAGCGATGTGATGAATCCCCTGTGAGCTTTAAATTTGCTAAGATGGCTGATGGTGACTGAGAGAGGCCGACAGAAGAAACTGTATTTTCCTTTTATCCCTCATCTAATGCTACAATATTTAGTTTAGCGCACATGCACGTGATGCAAGGGGGTTTAATCTCAGGCTGGGTGCCGCAGTCACTCTGTAATGAATGGGTAGCTCCCGTCTGATAGCTGCTAGCGCTGCTTATGCATCAACGTTCTGCTTCAAATGAGCAGCATCTTCGAAGTCTCATCTCCACCACCTCAATCGATAATAATAAGAGAGACTCTGTCGAAATGAGACAGGCTGTAATTAATCCTCCCAATCGCGCCAGCCGGCCCCTGCCAGCCACTTCTGTCTTAATAATGTCGAAAGGCCCTATGACCCAGCCACTGAAACAACCATTTAATCACAGCGTGACACAGAGAAACGGGCCAGGAGACACATATGCCACACACATCATATAGAGGCCAAGGGGAAAACACAAAGGTCTGAGGGGCATTCAGAAAATGCTTTCAGTCTGTTTAATCTGCAATCAAATGGACTGAAATGTAGTTCCCGTAAAATTATGGAAGCTTTTTACTTTTCTGGGGCTTAGAACGCTGAAATTAGCAGGGTAAATAAAGTTGGTGGTGTGTAGAAAATACATTTTTTACCTGCATTACCTTTTTGTCCACTAGCTCGAAAATTTTAAAGGGCCCATTTCCTGCGCTGTTTTTGTGTTTGTCTCTTTAAATGCAAAGAAAGCTTCTGTTCCCCTCCCTGTATGCAAAATAGGGGGTAAAGTGCTTACACACGTGC